>NC_054408.1:13754999-14063999 GCF_017976425.1 Toxotes jaculatrix
AAATTGTGTTTCATTTGTCCTGTAATAAGCAAGCAGCTGTTTTCTTTGCCACAGGCTGAGTCTGTGTCAGATATTATTTATCAAGAAACGGCGATAATGGAAATTATCAAAACATCATTCCAAGAATTTTTTTTTTTTTCATGGAATGCTAACAAGATTTTAAACTCTGAATAACCCTTTTCTTGCCTCCTAATGCAATCCTCCCACAGCTTCTAAATACACTTGAGTCAATTATTTTACTACTGAAATGCTATTTCTGTAAAGAGGCATTAACGGCTCTGCTGGAGAGAACTCACTCCTCCCGTGACAAAAACCAAAAAAAAAAGAAAAGAAAGAAAACGGAAAAAAAGGTGATATCTGGAGCAAATATACCCTCTGTCATAAAGGGCAATTGTTTTCTGGCAAAGCAAGTGGTATTATAGGGTGGCCTAGGGATTTGCACCCCGTCTCCAAGGAGTCAGAGGATAATGTCATCAGCAGTTTTGATATTCCGATCCATCCCATGGGTTTATTTGAGAGATTCAGAATTAACCCAGCTGCCTGTGACACCTACAGTCATGGCACTGACTTTATCTCCACAAGTCATTTAAGGTATATCTTGAAATACAGTTATTATTTACACAGCATATTTGACAGCAACAGAGAGCGTACTGTGAAATGTGAACAGCAGCAGTGATTACACAGGGTATGATCAAAACAATGAAAGCACCAGATGAAAAGACTTCTCGCACTGACACTGGCTCTGTGTCAAAGTAGGATCCTTTATCTGGCACAGTTTTGGTCCAGATTTAAAAATAGATCACATCAATTTGCAGCCCTGCATGTGTTGTCAATAAGGCAAGATAAACATACAAAAATAGCATGAGCGATCCGTTGTGAATGTTGTATCATTCATGGTTTTGAAAAAGGTCTGCAGACTTTACCACTGACTCTAAAAAGATACAATCGTCTGCATCTTTGCTCCTGAGATTTTTGACAGGGCTTTGGTGTAGTTATCTACTGGAGCACATGTTCAGTATCTGTTGGCATAGAAATTTGGTGTGAACACCCCAGCATGTCATGTTTACCAGGGCTTTCTGTCTCTGCTTATTAAATACATTTAAGTATGAATTGTTATGGTATGTTGAGGCATTCTTTCTCCAAGTGAGGATCTTTTGGCATTAAAGGTATAGTTCAACATCTTATTTGCTTTCTTGCCAAGAGTTAGATGAGAATACTGATACCACTCACGTCTGTTCGGTAAATACACAGTATGTCGCTATCCTGGTTCTTTCCAAAGGTAACACAATCTGCCTGCCAGCAGCTCTAATGCTCACTATTTAACATATCTCATTTGCCATTTTAGGGGTGGTTTTACATTTTAATAGTGTGCTGTTATTACACTACGCCATTTGTATTGATGAAAACAAACAGACTATAACATGTCTCCATATTTCCAGTCTTCATGCTAAGCTAAAGTAACTGGCTTCTGGCTCTAGCTTCAAATTTACTGCACAGATGTGAGAGAGATATCGATCTGTTCATCTAACTCTGGGCAAGAAAGCAAATATTTCCCACTATGTCACTATCCCTTTAAAGTGAGCGGTGAAAATTGTTCTGTCCACAGCAATTTGAATACGCTTAGCTTTGGGTGATGATTAGACTTATATGGTGGTAGATGCAGCCGCATGGGCCAGCTCTTTACAGTGAGGTAAGAGTGTTGTTGGTCTTCCATCATTTTGACCACCCCCTGTAACAGGCTTATTTATAACAATTTATTGATTTGAACTGGAAAAGCATGCATTACATCTGGTCAAAGTAGCAAGATGCTAAACAGTTATGTTAGATCTTTATTCCTGAAGAGATCGGGTATCATACAATGTCTTTGATGCATTTGGAGAAAACCAGATTTTATGGCATGGATTCAGTAAACAGAATGAATGTAGGGCTGTGGTAGACCCTGTGGCTATATAAAGATTATAGTCATTATAATATTATTGCTTTCATCACAGAGGAGAGAGAAACTGGGCCCTTAAGACAAAGGTTATAATTTCCTTACAGGCCCACCTCTAAATCTAACCAGTAACACCTAAGTTGAAATTCTAGTGGAGTACTGTGTATGACCACACAGGCCTACAGTGGATTAAACTGATTTTGTAATGAAGTTGCACAGTACTGAACTACTGCCCCTAAGCAGTTACTTTATGACAAAATGCCCATAAATGCTTTCTAATATCATAGGGTATCATATAATGATTGCTTTGTGCTTATCAAGTATAAGTATCAACTCTTTCAACTTAAGTGTTACTTTAATAAGCAAGTGAAATTGCGTAGCATTGTGCCCAGTTCAGACAGGTCATATGATGTAGATAATGCATTTTCAAACGTAAAACACATCATCTAGCAACATATTCTGTATTTGATCAACTAATAAAGTCATAAAATTGCACATGGTAAAATAGTCTATATATGAAATACCAAAAATACAGCTGTGAACAAACATGAAAATGGAAACAAGGTAATATAGTTAAGGCTAAACATCTTTGTCTATTACCTTTGTATAGCTAAGTCAATTAGAGGAGCATGCAATCAACATAACATTGCCACAACTTTTACATTAAACAACAAAAGCAATCAACTCAAAACAAATGTATGTGCCTTCCGCCACCACAAATTAGAACCATGAAATGTAAGTTTTCCACGTTGTAAATCATATGGCTTTGTGCAATTTTTCACTGTCAGTAAATTCACTAATGAACTTGTTTTTGTAAAATAATATATCAATAAATGTCATGCCAGAAATTATTGAGATTCTGTTCTACATGCGCTGTTTCTTACATGCCAGATTGTGCTAATTGTACATCATCCTAAAAAAAAGGTCAGAGGTCTTTCATCATAGCATGTACACTTACATCCAGGGACAAATGTGCTCAATTCCATCACCCTACTTTATATAAGGTATTTGTGCACATATTCTACATTTCTTTTAATATAAGAATATTGTCCATTAATAAATTAGGAATAGTACAAGGACTTCAGGTAGGGAAATAAAGGTGAATGGTATAAGTTAAAATATGTTGCCTGCTTTATGTAAAGCGATCTGAATTCATCTTTCTGAGTTTGGGCGGCAGGTGTCCGTCCATCCTGCCCCCTCCTCCCCCAGCCAGTCGCTGCAGCTTGGGAGGTAAGTCTGCCACTGACTTACTGATGGGCTCTGTGCTGATCTTGGAGGCCTTACCAGCCTGCTTATCATCAGAGACACCGGGAACAGAGCTGATTCGCTGCAGCTTCATGGGCAGGTCTCCAAAGCTGTAAGTCATCTCTGAGGTGGTGGAGCTCATCCTTAGTAGCTTCTTGGGCAGGCCGTCCCGCCCTGTGATCTTCTGGAGTTTGGTGGGCAGCTTGGTGGTGCTGTCATTGTCCTCCAGGGTCTCCAGGCAGTCCAGGGAGCTGTTCTTCTCCCCGCTGTTGCACAGAGATGGAGCCATGAGGGGCGAAGAGAGGAGCAGTGCTTCCTCCTGCTCCTTCACGCTGTATGGAGGGGTGGGCACCTCGAATGTGGCATGGAACTGAGAGTAGTCCACCTTAAAGAAGCCTTCCTCCAAGGAGATAACCGGAAAGAAGCGGTGTCCCCACAGAACCTCGTCCTCAGTGTAAGACGTCCTCGCTTGGCAGGTCATCCCTGTCAAAGAGTAAAAAAAAAAGAAAAGAAAAACACACAAAAAAACACAAAATAACTGTAAGGCTTCACAAATTATAACAAATTTTGTGTCATTCTCTTGCCACAGCCCAACGCAGCAGAGCCTAATTATTTAAGGTGGAACATTTCATGACTGTAGTATTAAACAACAGAACCATGATTTAATTATATGTTTGGCACTTTTCCATGAATCAACAATACGATATTCACCAGGATACAAAGCAAAGAATATTACAAACAAAGCTGGCTTGCTGAATAAGTACTTACTGTATTACAGAGCCAGCTGCCTAAATGAAAAGCTTAATTGATTTTGAGTTTCCAAACGTGATGAGCAATTTCCAGTATGGCTTGAAAAATAATTAAAAGTATTGCTGAGTTATTCGCTTTGTTTTTTGGTTTTTGGTTTTGTAGGAATGGTTAATTATTTAATCATAAAAGACCCAGGTCATTCTGAATTTACTGTAACAGCCTATACCAAACTGCCAGTTGACTTGCCATGTATTCACAGTGTAAATTTGATCATCAGTGTAGCATGTAGTTCCTCTGTTTTGTGTACCTGAGGTCCGACATTAATGCATGTTAGAGCTGACATGTACACAGCCCTTAAAAAAAAAAATTCTATGCATTCATAGAAGGAAAAAGGTAAGTCTATATGAGGAAGAATACTTGTTTTAGATAGTTTAAAAAAAAAAAGAAAGAAAGAAAAATTAAAAACACAGGCCTCCTCCACATCACCTCTTATGCTACTTAACAGTTCAGTCCACACCTTAAGCTTGGCTAGTAGCTACAAAAGATAAAGGATTAAGATAATCAAATTGCTGGAGAGGAAAACCCAGGCAAGGAAAGGCTGCAGGCAAAGACTCCAGGAGGTTTATTTTTATGGTAGGAGCTTTCTTATACAATAAAAAGAAATCCAATTTTATCCAAAACACAAAATGTTACATAATTCATCAGTTTCATAACATTGTTCATCTTGAGAAAAGCCAAAATGAGTGTGACAATTTGCTTAAAAGCGATAAATTCTGTCATTTGGAGATTACAAATTGCAACAAAATCCTAATAAAAAAAATCCTATTTAGCATGTTCTGGGTTTGTGCGTGTACTTGTAACTATGCTCTGCAAAATTCGGCACCAGATAGGAGATTATGATACACTTGGAATAAAATTTCCCTCACAGGGAGACTCTGAATTAAATCCCTGCTTAAAAACTCCCCTCACATCCTCAGAAACAAATTAATGCAATTAGCTAAATCATGAGGTTTGAATTAATGATCAACATTTTTTTCACGCAAAGTTATTGGATGCTTATTAGTGATTACTCATCACCATTATTCAGCAGCTGCTATGATATCTGAGTGCGCATTATATCATACTACACTGCTTACAGCAAAAGCCCTATCCATCTTAGCATGGTTAACAATCTGCTGAAGAAACAACTTTAATATCTTACCGAAAGTGAGCATAGAAAATCTGTAATTAGGTTTACATCTAAGACAAAACACTAAATTGGTTATATCAGTCCAAAAAGCCCTCCTTTTAGCAAAGAGGAACGGCTGGAGGTACTCATGTTAAGGCTTGTTGAAATCCATTAGGAAATCAGCAACTGCTCTAGGTTATTATCACATGTTTTAATTACCAGCTTAATATTGTTCTGACAGTTAGGTCCAAAGCGCTCGTTCACAGTGAGACACCACTGCTGATTGTGAGGATGTCATCGTCAAAACTAGAGACATCTGTGATTCCGCCTGATTCCCAAGGTCATAAAATAATTCACTGATAACAGCTCTGTACACAATCGCAGATGTGCAAGAGGCTGAACATCAAGCGCGTTTGGGGTATTCAAAGTATTACTTCTGCACTATTGCTTCAGAGTCCCGCAGCCTTTAGGCACATGGAAGTGTGCAGCAGTGAATGAAGCGGGCAAAACTAATGAGAACTTTAGGACCAAAGCAATTGAGAGTTAAGTGTGAATGGAAATCTCATTGTATTGTGAGCCTGTTAGCTGCCTCAAGCCAAAACATAGTCACCATTTGATCATCAACAGTCTTATACATACTGACTCTGAGAAAACGGTGGAGTAAAATGCTCTCTGTTTGGGTTTTATAACAGCTACTTAGTCGCAACAACAAGTCAGCCATACCTGCTTTATTGAATAGTACAGTCAATGCTGCGATGCTAACTGGACATCCATACGGTATATACAGGACTAAAACATCAATAGCAACTTTACTGGTCCATGATAAGAAAAAAAATGTTTGAACAAGTGAAGTGTAATTGTGCGTGAGGCAGAAGATTGCTACAGTAATACGCGAGACCCAAATAGCTTCATCTTACATCTATTAATAATGCTCTATTGTTCGTGCAGATGGTGTAGGAGTTACTGTAAGACCTCTGTCTCTGGAAACCCATGAACCCTGCAGGCCTGTGGCTAAGTCTCTGTTCAACCTGTTCCCCTTCCTCTGGAGCCACTCAGCTCCCTCTTCCCAAAAGAAATCTCTCTGATGTGGATTGGCTAATCAACTGTACCTTTTTTCAAAAACTAACAGTATCACTAGATTTAATCACGGTCATTAATACACATTTAATTTTCATACATTATTCAAGGTTTGATGCCTGAGCCATTGCATATTTATAGACACGGTTGCATCATATACATACAATTGTGTGTCTGAAGACCAGCTGTTCTGCAACACCCACATTCATATGGCACGCAGTATAACAGACACAGTAATGCCAATGAACTGTGCGCCTCGGATTTCACTGAGACCACAACACAGTTCATTTTGTGATGGAAACTGACACACTGTGTAGAGGAATGTGTTGGACAAAGACTTCGAGATCACATAACTGAGCACAGCTAAACAGCCAAAAATAGCAGCACTATGAAAAAATAAAAACCTGATTTTTATATTTTCTACAGTTGCTGTTGCTGTGTATTCCTTAAAATAGGAAACCAGTCAAATGAGAATTCTCATATCGGAGTGTATTTCGTATTACTGGTAAAGCCTTATGTAACTCTAAAATACACGCCTGCCCGGGACTCAGTGTTTCTATGGAAACAAAACTGTAGGAATGTGCGCATGCAACAGCCATAAAGCTTTTCACTGCTGAGTTTGGGCTAAAGTAACAGTGACAACACAAAACATAAGTCTCTCTCTTCGATCACGACAGAAAAAAAAACAAAAAAACAAACATCTTAACGGCACAAATTGGACTTTCCATCGAGGGTAGGGTCAAATCATCCATCCACACAAAACCTTGTCTCAAAGTGCCTTTGTTTTGGTGGAGTGGGTAAATCATATATTTTGGTGACTTCCCATCAGTGAAGGCCAGGGCTCACATTACAAATGTCATCTTTAATAAAGCACAGAGCAACTGTCTCCTCCTCTGTAATCTATCACTTTTACACTATACTGCAGTGTTTTATATCTGTGTCATCTCTGTAGCACCCACATGCAGTATCGTATGAGCATTGTGTCATAAACACACATACAGCAGGGGGAAGAAAAACATAATAGTCCTGTCCCCTCTCTGCTGCTGGGAACATGCAACTGTAGAACATCACACCAGTGAGATAGAAACACCTCGGATGAGGTGTGTGCTGTGTTGTCACAGTCAGTTAGAGGTGTTTGCGACATCAGTTAACATATGTCAAAAAGTGAAACCAAACAAGCTCAATCACAACTTCACAGTATTTTTGTGCACACAAATTCTCCATGCTGGGTACACCTGACTTTGTCTTTTTTTTTTTTTTTTAAGATTTTAGCCTTTATCTGGGGATAACACTGAATGGATCTTTGATGACTGAAACCATGAAGACTGCCACCCCCCCAAAAAACCTTACTAAACACTATCTAAAGAAGTCCAGTATATCAGCCAGTTAACACAGGAAACCTGTGGCCTGAGGTTTGGAAAATGTCAACATTTGAACCACCAAGAAAAACATTGTGTTTTCTTGCCATTTTTCTGTTTCTTTAACATTTTGTGACAAAGCATTTTTGATTTCAGTCCAATGGCTATATTGGTCTTCAACACAGGCCAATATGTTCAATCCATTTTAGGCATTCTTTCAGTTCACCTGGTTTGGAGATCTTAGGTTTTCAGGTCATCCCATATGTTCAGAAAGAAAAGTATTAGAACAGCATATACATATTTAAAATGAGAGCAGAATAATGGCATACTTGCAGTTTTTCTTTTTTGTATATGATGGTAAATGAAATATTTTGAGGTTTTTCACAGTTTGTAAGAGAAAAACAGTAATTTGACCTCATCACTTAGGCTCTTAAATACTGTAGTGGGCATTCTTAACTATTTTCTGGCATTTTATGAACCAAAACAATGTAACTGGCTTACAGAAAAAGCAATTGTCAGATTAATCGAGGAATAAAATAAATGTTTGTTGCAGCCCTAACTGAAATCATCAGAATAAAAGCAGATTCATTCATTCATTCTTCAACTCATGAACAATGAAAAATACAGTTACACCACACCAGCCCTATTAGGGGAAAGAAGGCAGAAGACTGCAGGAGGGATAAACATCACAAATCGGTGAAGAGACAATTACTCATTTAGCCCATTAGGAGAGAAATCTGTAATTCTGTGGATCCATTCCACTTCTAATTTCAGTAAATGGTTATCTGACTGAGTAAAGGCCAATACCAATACATTTCAAATCCACAGTGGAGTGCCCCTTCACAATAAAGTGAGAGATAACACTCCTGTTACAGAATCTCTCTTGGAAAATGAACAGTGTTCTGGTTAATTTACCAATATTACATATGTTTCATGGGCAAATAAATGCACAGTTCAATGTTATACATCTGCTTATGGTATCTTATATTTCACACCAGTAGTGCAACAAAGAAAATTTTGTATAGATAATGACTCTGGAAGTTATTAAACTACCTCACTGTCTCTTTTGCAAGCAGTCTCATAAGCATGTGAGGGTAAGATGACTCAGATCAAATTATTACCTGCAAATTATTATCTGCAATCAATTAAACATTGCAGAAGTGTTACATTCAAAAACTTACTTAAAGCTGCACTAATCAATAATTTGTCATTAAAAATGAATAAAATGGCTAGGTGTAATGTGAAAGGGGTCACTTAAATCACTTGTTGTGACACATCAGTTTTAGTTCCCATTCACCAGCTCTCAACGTGTTCACTTTCAGATGCACCAGGTAGCTGTTTTTAGTGGGGAAAAAAATGCTGATAAGCCCACTATACGCTGTCTGCTCATCTCCAAACACCACAGAGACAAAGTTTGGCCAGCTGTAGAACAAAGTGGAACAGATAAAAAGCCAAATATTTCTTGTCTAGGAGGTGGGAGGGGACCTTTACACCTAAACTGAGCTAAATGGAGAGTAAATAGTGGACTTCACATTTGCCAGGTGGCCAGAAACAGGACTTTGAATGAATGCTAATGTTGCTCTGTGTCTGCTGGTGATATAATCAGCCAACTGTTTGCTAACATGTTCACCACATCAACTTTATAAGGGGATTTGTCATGTTGTGTTTACATCTTGTTCTTCCCTTCCTAAAAATCTATTAATACAGCTTTAAGTAACAGAAACAAGTAAGTACAATGTACTTAAGTACCAAATGTAAAACTACTTAATGATGCATTAATTATAACACATAGACTTTGCAATATTTTAATTTGTAAATGGTCCAGATGTGACTACTGAATGTCTGACTTTTTCATTTTACTGTTAAGGAGATTAAATTCTAATGTTCTGTCACATTGTCAGCATCTGGTAAAAATCTCACTTCTCCAATTTTGGGGATTTTCATCAGATCAGCTGAAGCATTAGGGCTTCTCTTTTTTTACCTAAACATGTATATTTCATTTATTATCACATTTACTTTTGATTGTATACAAATGTTTGGAATCTAAAATAGTTGAACTAGCAATTACAGTAAATTTATGAACAAATTGCTTTCTTGACTTGTTGCATAGCAGTTTTGAAGTATGTTCCAAAAACAAAAAAAAAGGAAATTATACCAAACATCCTGTATATCATAAAAATTATGTGTACAGGCAACACAGTTACAAGCAAAACGTGATTCAACACATGAAGCAAATAACAGATATCAACTTGTAATAGCTGTTCCATGACATCAATTTTTCATAAAACTATGTGTACAGTATATATGTTGTGAGGTATATGATCTTTTCTGACTGGCCAATGTGTATCTTAATCCGGCAAAAGTGTGAAATCCTCTCTGAAGTCCTTCATAACAAGTTCACCAGGCAGTTTACTGCTCTCAAATGCAATATCTACAGCATGTGACAGCAGGAGCGGCATTAGAATAATCCTCTGCTGAATCCACAAATTCTAAAGAGATGTTAAAAAAAATGCATATCATTAAAGGTAAATTTCAGCAGAGAAAGAAATTAAATAAATTCTGCCTTGATGTGTGCATTTGTGTTACACGCTGATATTTTTCTGCCATCTTAGTAACAACCATGTTTTTAAATAAAAGTCTCCAGGAATGATCAAAACAGAATTTTAAAAACTGAGGAAGTGACTATATAACACTGAAATGTAGAGATTACAGGTGTTCTATCTGCACTGTGCAGTATATGCCATATTTCTCAGACTCCCAACTGATTCCATTATGGGCTGGAAAAAAAGAAAAAAATCAAAAAAGGCAGGAAGTTGTGTCAAGAATAAACTTTGAGATTTAGATGCCCAAAAGCCATCTCAGCTTGCGACTCTAAATAAATGCACTTTTCCTTGATAACACAGAGCTAGCTGTGTCTCTGGTCTCACAAAGTGAAGCAGCCGCCGAGTCAGCGGAGTGACAGCGAAGATAAAATGGGTTCTTTGGTGGCTGGAATAGAAAAGCACTGTAAACTCAAAGGCAGCCTGCCAGTGTTTCTTGATAGTAGCTGAAAAAAAACCTAAGTGGTATTCACAGACTCGGTCAACTAAAAGAAGCTTATCCAAGTTGTGGGAGCCGGGGGATCATATCCGTTTGGTGCCTGGCTCAGTCATGTTCTCGGCTGCAGATCTGCACTTCACTCACTGCGGACAGAATAAAGTCAAGGGGCAGACCTGAGAGCAAAGATCTATTTATTGCAGCTCTGTCAAATCGTCAAGGCAGAGTCTCAATTTGGATTTCTGAATAAAATAAATCAGTGCTATTATATGACTCAACAACCCACAGGCACCAAGCAAATGACACTCAAAATTGACGGCTATGTGAAAATGAAGGTTTATTCAAATGACTTCTCTAGATGAACTCTCACAATGAGAGTTAGTGAAAAAGGAAGGTGGGCGTCAAAGAGTTCTTCGCAACCTCCTATTTAGTGACAAAATCACAAATAACCTTCCTATCCCTCTCTCTCTCTTTCTCTCACTCTCTCTCTCTCTCTCTCTCTCTCTCTCTCTCTCTCTCTCTCTCTCTCCCTGTCTCCCTCTGTCTGGCTTTCCCTTTCACTCAGTCACTCAAATGGTCACACACACACAAACACAAACTCACTCACCAGTGCAGTGCTGTCAGCAAAGTCCCCTGACAGTCTATCACAGCCGTGGAAACAGCTCAAGTGTTATGTATGAGAAAAATGCTAGCAAAAACAAGCATGAGAATCTGGACGTCGCACACACAGAGAGCCTCCACACAGCACCGTCCAAGATCCATCCTTTTGTCCGAGCACTGCTCCCATTGTCAGGCATTCACTGTGGCCAAGGGTATCCACCAAATGTCTTTGCTGTACCGCTGGATTGTGAGGAACAACTATTCATTTGACAGTTATCATGTTTTTCATTTTAGGGAAACAGGGAGCAGAATACCTCTTTGTCTTCTATGAGGATCTTTGTTACAACAGTTTCAGCTGCTCTGCTGAATAAGGTAATGGAAAGCTGAGAAGAGGAGAATATAAGGATGCTGAGCTGTGTGTCTACGCTTACTGAAGAGAGGAAAGTTCAGTTCACAAGTCTGAGTAATGTAGTCCTGAGTACTTTGGCTTTTCACAACTGACTTGTTATTCTTTTCAATAAAATGTTACAAAGGATAGAACAAATTGTACCTGTAATAGAATAAAAAATCAAATTTTGATACAGATACTGCTATTGTGGCCTCAAGTCCTGTCTGATTATCTGTTTCTATGGTGACCACCATCAAGTGGTGAAGAAGTGAAGAATTATCACGAAGCATTCAGTGACCTGTTTTTCACAGTTTGACTTTTCAAAGATGGAAATGAGTCCCCTCCCTCAGTTAAATACTATTTTGGTATGTGATCCATTAGTGAAGGTGGCTTCTAGTTGTTTGCAGCACTGAGGTTTTATTCCACCCATACAGCTCGGGCTGTGCAATGAGAACAAGGAGGAAGCTGATGGAGGGAAAAGGCAGGGGAAGTGCACTGCTGTGGGGGAGGGTAGAGCCTGGATACTGTGGCAATAGCCTGAGTGTGGAGGCTGCTGGAAAGGGAAGGAAGGGAAGGGAATAGGAGCTGGAGCTGCCAACCATCTCCACACAAGGTGGGGTGTCAAACAGGGTAGAGGAACATATGGCTGTAGGCCATTAGCACAGCCAGGAGAGCACACATTACCAAGTGAAGGCAATGCTGAATACTGCCATAAAGGGAACCAGTTAAGCAAAACGGCAATCAATGGATTTCCTTTAGGCCAAACAACCACTATTGGTCAAATAGGAAAAATCACACTGGGGATATTCTCACCGCAGCTGGGGCTATGAATGATTTTCTCTTCATTATATATTGAGTGCAGAAATGATCAGAAAACCATTTTCTCTGACTGAATGAGTGAAAGCTGTGATCTCATATTGATTTCAGCCATTAAATCTACTTAAGTCATGAAGAGGAGTTACAGGTGACAGGGGAGACAAAAAAGGGCTTTTTGAGCCTTAAGAGATCTCATACTTGGATAGTACTAAAAAGGAGTAAATCGCTCTTAAGCTAGAGTCTCCATTGTTTTTTTCAAGTTTGTCTGAGTGACAAAAATAGAAAGGGACATCCCAGAGGAGGGTCTTGCTAGAAGTCAGTCTTTAGGAACAACATGTTCATGTAGCTCTGTGTTTAGGCTGCAGGACTGATTCACCTGCACTTCAGGGACGGTCACATCTCCACCAATCAATGCTGCCAGTGACCAAGTGCACCACAACCTACGCCACAATCTAAAGTATAACCTCAAACAAGCGGAGCCACAATATTATCTCAGTTATGTCCATGTCGCACTTTGCCCCATCCTCCATCTAGACAGGGGTTAATGTTGAGGTCTCCACTTTGTGTTGTTAATCACCAAAAAGGTGTCCTTCTCACAACACAGCATGCACATCTTCAGAGACAAAAACAACAGAGACCCAATCAATTATTTATAACTCTTCGTAGCGTGACAAAGAGGCTGAGGCATTGTTGGCGAACGCGTTTCTGCTTGCTTTCGTCACAAAATAAGTTCATCCCAGGTCTGCCACCACACCTTGTCTAACCAGTGATTTATTGCCATCCAACAGGGACTTGACAAATCCCTAAAGACACAATTACCGTGCTCCCCCTTGGGAAGCCAGCACAGTTCATCTAAAAAGGGATAATGAATCCAGGATGTCATAGCTGGTTCACTGCAATGCCCATTATGTGGAGTTCATCCCCAGTGCAATTACTGTATGTACAGAAGACATAGGAGGTAAATCTCACAGATGCGTTCCTGGAATCCCCTTGTTTGTTTATGCAAAATTAGTAATACTAATTTTAGTGTTACTTGATACAACATCCAAGCTAAACTAAGCTGCCTTTGTGCAGAGCACAATGAGTCATTGTACAATACTTGCCAATATACAGGGGGTGGACAAAATATACTGAACAGACTTGTAATGTAATCAAATCCAACAGCCTTGCAACAAATCTTTGTGAAGCTCAGAAATTTTCAGTTCATTTTTAGACTGTGTGGGGTGGTGATTCTGAAGCTGTAATTTGTCTTATTGTTGTAAGGCTATTAATCATATTGTAACTATAGCCCCTATGTACAGTATGGGCAAGATAAATCTGTTACAAACCATGATCTAGACTCAAATGAAACGACACTCTGACGACCTGTCTCAAAATAGAACATAATGAGTCCCAAAGTTAGTATTTATTGCAGGACAACTGTAATACTGGATTATATATATCTTCATGTTTTTATCATTAAGCCTCAGAAATTATGTAAAACCTAATCTACTAATTCTGCTCTTACTTGTGCATATTTAATTAATTTAATTAAATAATTTATATTTTTTTATTGCAAAAGTAGTAATAACACATAATAAAAATATAAAATTTTGAGTTAGAGTCCTACTTTCAAAATCTTATTTGAGTAATGAGTACAAAAGTATTATCAACAAAATGTGGAAGTTTGAAAAGTCAATGCTGAATCTTTTAATATGTTTATTTACTGTGGGATAATTATTTTCAATAACAGTGTTTTATGTTTTATGGTTTGTCTGTAAAAATTTCATCTGCAAGGCAACCAGTAACTATGGCTGTCACACAAATGTAGCTGAGTAAAAAAGCACTACATTCAGCACTGAAATGTATTGGAGTTGAAGTAAATACATAGTAATAACACAGTCTGCAATCTTTAACTAAAGATTACCAGGAAAGCATCATTACATTATTGTACTCAGATCCAGATGTACCACTACACCTTTTTGTGACACTGCAAACACTATCAACATTGTTGTGCTTAAATATTCGAAGCATGTAGCTGGAAAATATAATGTTAATAATAACAACTGAACTGAAAGCATGAAATACATTTTAACATGAGAGCTGTAAGGTATCCAACATGTGGCATTTCACCTCAGCTATGCGGAGCTCAGCAGGGCCAGACACTCCTCTCCAGAGTTCTCACCCCAAGCACATTAGATTTAATTGCAAGCTCCCGCTCTCACCTGATCTGCAGTGTTAACTTCCCAGCTGAACCCGCTTTAACCCTTTGACCCGCAGGGCTGCGGCAGAGAGCGTGACACTGGAAAGAGAGGACTCGCTTTCGGTGTAATGACTCAGAATGAATTATGCTCAGTTTCTCCAGAGGACGGCACAGTCTGTCACAGTCAGCTCATATCCGGGGTTCGCCTCTGCCGGTGTTTACCTAAGCACTGAGGCCCCCGATGTCACGTGACCCCAGACCTCGGGGGCTACAGCCTCTTACTCATATGATTGAAACTATTAGGCCTCCAGCGCAACAGAAAGCTCTCCATTTTCATTTCAATTACAGCTGCTGATGATAAAACACAGATCGGGCCATGACATTGGCTGCTCTGCTAATCAGTGGCAATAGATGTTTCCAATTAATTATGCTGGCTGGCTTTACTATTAGACAGAGTCTGCATCAAAGCAATTATTACTCTCAATTCATTTAGTAAATATACGCTTTATTTGTATTTGTTGCACAACAATAACTTAATTGAAGATTTAATGATAGCATTATACAACAAAATTATTTTTCCACTACGCGGGTCAGGTAATTGCTATTTTTATTTACCTAAACTAAGTGGCAAGACTCTCTTTAGTGCCTTTTTATTAAGAATTAATATATTTGGTTATTAATCTTAAAGATCTATCTATATATATACATTCATATTGTAATATTGTTTGCTTCTTTTCGTTCCTGCAACAGATTGAAACACTGACTTTAATTAAAAGAAACAGTTTCAAGCACAGTTTCAAAGATTGAGCATGTAGGTAGGCGATTCATTATACAAAGCTGTTCTCTCCAGTCACATACTGCATTTATGCACACAAAAATGCATGAATAAACATGACCAGTTGATCCAGTCTATATGCAACCAACCCCTGCCACCCACACTCATTTTAAAATGAGCCGATAACTGGGATATTCTATTTTTTGTTCTATAACAGTGAATCATAGGAAAGCCTTGTAGCAGTAGGAAAAAGAGGGGGCTGACAGAAATCTTTGAAAACAAACAAAATCGACGCACAACTTTATCGAAGAGAGGAGGAAGCGTTTTTTTCAATATATTTTTGTTATAATTTGCCTCATAACCAAATCAAGAGATTAAATGCAGTTCATGTAAAAAACACATTCAGAGGAGGATCATTTACAAACCCGAAGATTATTAGTTAGTTCACTGAGCAGAGTGTGTTTTCTTGCAGTTCCAATTTGTTGTATCACCACAAGAGTGAAATAAAGTCTAACTGAAACTCACTGAGCAAGCAAATACAAGCATAAATGAACACCAAGACGGCAGAGGTTTATTATTTAGTAAACTTTGTTCCTATAAATTCTAAAAACTTTGATGACTTTGCCAAAAAAAATAAAAAATAAAAACATCTGTAAACATGACTTATTTGCAGCATTTTATGAATTTGTAAGTGTAATGATCACACTCATTTGCATGAAAGTCACATCAATCTGAAAGGAAAAAAGGTTTTTGCTGATGATACAGTTTACGCTCATGAATCACTGCTTTTCATAGCTGATGAGTGAATTTAAAAACAGCTTGTGGAGATCTTAACACTATGTTTTGCCACCACGTTAGACCTAAAACATTATACAAAATTTCAGGGTTGACTCATGAGCTGACAGACCTCTTTCTGTTCCGAGATGAAAATGAGTTCCCATGAAATAAATCATCAGCTTGTTTATCTTTGCTAGTTATTATGTCTCTGAGGTGAAAACTGCATGGTCTTAAACTATATAAATGCGCATCTCCATTTTATTTATTCCTCGCTATCTATTTTTTCTATGCTATTATTGTGTTGTGTGTAAACTGTTCATGAGCCTTGAATTGCCCCCCAGGGGACAAATAAAGTTTTTGATTGATTGATCTTCAGCATACAGGAGCTGCAGCATTCACATTTGCAATCTTGTGCAAATTCAACATAAAAATGAATTTAGTTGCAAGACACTGACTGGTTCCATGACTGGAAGAACCTAAACATCTGTTACTGGCAGCTACAGTTTATTTTGGGGTTTCAAAAATCAGCTCCACTAATGAACAGATTGCCTCTGGCTTGGAATTTAAGCCTTTGTAGTGATGAACAGCATTACTGGTGCTAATGGCACACTTATCTAAACTCCCGATGTATTTTAAGACTGCATGTAGTAGCTCTAAATCAGCTGATGAGTCAAAGTCTGGTCATCATCAGCTTTCTGGTGGAACGGCAAAAATTACCCTGCAATGTATCATTTTACCACAATTTGTTTTCATATTATTTTTCACACATGCATGACAAACACTGTTTTCTTAATATTTAGAATGAGTAGAGCTGCACAATAAATCAAAGGCCCTGCACGCATACTGTAGCTGTTTTCAGTTACTCTGGCTGATTCAACCTCCAGTCAGGTCGAAGGCGGGTGGAGCTATACTGGAAATCACATGATGTCACCAAACTGTATGAACCAATTAGAATGACAACAGGAGAAGTTGCCCCACCCTACATTGACGGTTGGGTGGGTTTATGTAAAAGTTCAGGGAGTGCTTGTTTGAGGTAAGGGAAAGATTATGGTCTTGGTTTATTAACAAAACGTCTGCAGTGACTTGAGACATGATGTGTTAGTTTAACATTTAACTAAAACCCACAATCTTCCCTAACTTTAACCAAAGTGCTTTGTTGCCAGAACCTAATCACAGATGTGAACCCCAGTCCCAGGAGTCAGTGTCCTGGGCTTTATGGACTCACCATCCACCCTAACCATCTTCTCATAACTCCTGTGCCGTATATAAATGTAGAGAGCTTCATTCTTCTCCAGCCTGCACTTACGTTTGTCACCACAACATAATTGGGAAACCAGCTTAGGAGACAGGCAGGTGGGCAGGGTGGATTGTAGCAATACAAAGCACAGGACCAGGCCTACTGTGTCCTGCGTGCTGTTAGGTCTTTAGGCAACAAAAGCACTTTGGTTAGGAAAGACTGCAGTTTTCGGTTACGTGTTAATGAAGTAAACACATAATGTCTTGTGTTTCAAGTCACTCTTAATTTGTTCTGTTTGAAACCAAGACCACAACCTTTCCCTAAGCTTAACCAAGAGCTTTTGAGGAATAAAGATAAAGGAGTCGCTGTGAATCGGACAACTAAAGCTCACACCAGTGTCTCAACAGACAACTGAGTGTTGCAAGAGCCTTAAACGTTTGACGTTTTATCAGGCTTTAGTTTCTACAACCACATAGCAAGAGCAGAGTAATCAAATGAAATAAGTATAATATCAGTAATTTTTAAATTCACTAGTTCCTCCTCTCCCACTGTGATGATTTACGGCTTTTATCTATTTTACATCATTGTGCCCTAAATGGCTTTGGCTTTTGAACTGTTAGTCAGACAAAACAAGCGATCTGAAGATATTATCTTGGGCTCTGACGAACTGATTAAATTAAATTATTAATCAAGAATATAATCTGCACATTAATCAATAATTAAAATAATCCTTAGTTGTATCCCCACCATATAAGCACAGTTTCTAGGAGATGGGGCTGCTGCAAGATACATGTGATATGCATATAATAATTAAAAGAAACAATGCTGAGATATCAGAGCAGTAACTGTGATCAGTTTGTCCAGCAGACTCCAACATATCACAAGTAAGCAGATGCTGCTGCACTGCAGAGTCTGTGAGAATTAATAAGCTTACTGTCAACTGTAAAATCTAATAGGTGCATATTGTTTTGCACAACTCTATAATAAAAAAAAAAATCATTTCAATTTATTGGATGAGTTGTATTTATTATTTATTGGAATTAGCACTATACACACACACAACAAATATCAGCTGGGCTGCAGTAATAACTTCTTTCTCACTTTAGCAGTATTAAATTCCTCTTTTGTTATCCCGGCACCTGTCACACAGCGCACAAATAATGCAGAACTCCGCTTGGTGTTATTGTGAGGAGATTCACATCAACAAAGTGACAGGGGGATGAAGCGCTCACACACCGAGCATACAACATGCATACCTGCTCTGTAGCCACTGACATAATAGTCACTGTAAAGCTACTTGCTGGGGAGTGATGTGGTTTGTGTTGTTTGTATTGATTGTTACTGTGTCAGACATTATCCCTGTTAGTGCCGTTAACTCATCCAAAACTTGTTACTACGGGCTTCTTGTTTGTGCTATTTTTTTCCCCTCACTACAGCAAGCCTATTTTTCAGGGTAAGCAGTCAGACAGCATGTACAGTACATTAATTGCAACGTGACGCAAAGCCGATTCATCCTCAGCAGCGCAACATCTTCCTGCAGTCGTGTTAGAAAAGCAACTCAATACCACAATCCCACAACTGGCATTACTCCAGAAGAAAACATGCTGCTACCAGACATCCTACATGTCTCATTTGGAAGGTGCATCATACTGAGGTGGTGATCAAAAGCACCTTGGGCTCCTATTCAAAAGGAATGAGGAATAGCTCATGCCTTTTTATACAATGTAGAGGTTGTCAGAGGTTACAGCAAAATGAAACAATTGTGGGCTCCTACGTGCTCCGATTTTCTCCTGTGTGTAAAGAGAACCTCAGTCCAAAATATTTTTGTGTGATGTAGGGGAACAAAAGGTTACTATGTCAAAAAGGGTACACTGTTGTGTCTGTTATTATCTAGTAGGAAGACAAAAGAACCAGTGATTTGGAGGCTTTAATCTGCAGTGAAGAGTATTTTAACTTGTGTTCCAGACAGTGGTTTTTCCAGCGTAACAAAAAAGAAAAAGAGATAGATCTGGGGAGTTAGGGAGCTTCTTCACTAGTAAACACCAAGCCTCATAAATATTTCATTTTATTCTTTCTCTGCTGTATCACCTGTTCTGGCAAGCACTTCATGGTACAGTAACGCCTCCGTGGGCTTTTCATATTTCAGAGGAGATCCTCCTTAGCACCAGGTGATGTTATCAACAAAGCAATTTCATTTCATGTTCAGCATCGCATGTTTGCCCGGTTTATTACTGAAATTGTGTTATGATTCCTATACCATTGGAATAAAAAAACCTAAGTTTAGGTGCAGTGCTGCAATCCTGAATACTCAAGGAGAGGTTGCCATGGAAACAGAGTTACATTGGCCAGAAATGAAAGCGTCTGAGGATTTAGACTTTCACTGTACATCAATTTTTAACCATAGATTGTTTCTACATCAGTCTTTCCACCAACTTCACATAACCACAACTGCTCCTCAATGCAGAAATGTCTGTAAAGTACAAACGTGAGCGTAACAATCCCAAAGAATGAAGCCAAATCAGTTTAACCAAGACCGAGATGGTGCCGATTATAAATGAGGACAATGTGATGACACATGCTTCTGTGACAGTCCCTGTTTTACTATAAATATCTACCGATATATCAATGATAGTTTAATCTCATCACTACACCGAATATATTCATACCTTAAAACAAAGCAACTTGCATACATCATCGAGCAAAGTTCAGGCTAATTACCTGATTGCAATGTTACAATATTTTTAAAAAATCTATTTTTTACATCACACTAGTTTTAAGATGAAATTTTTAATAGTTAACTGAAAGAAAGAAGAAGCAAAGAAAGAGACAGTCACCGAGAGAAACCAGGTGTTTCAAACACTGGGCATATCTATCTATCTAATACTGTGTCCAGACTGTACAAATAATAAATACTGTGAAACAATAACTTTTTTTTTTTTTTAACATATTTGCCATCTTTGTGGATATGTCTGGTCTCATCAAAATGACAAGACATAAATGCTGCATGTCATGAATTGAAGAATCGCGTATCAGATACATCTCAGCTGCAAAGTGACTTTAATAAAGCTACAAAAATATGACTATCGAAACTTTTTATTAGGAAGTGAATATCTTTGCTAATTGCCGTCTGCAGTGTCAGCCTGTGAGCCTCCCTGTCACATCTCCATATGCTGTTTTCTCTGAACCAACACATTACAACTGCTCTTCTGTTCACTCTGTAACTCTGAAGGAGCTCTCCCCACACTACTATATCAGCTGTGTCAAATACTTGGTTGAATTTAAAATGACCACAGTGGCGAATTTTACTCAGGGCGTTACTCATCTTGTGGAAATGGAATTCCCTAATTCCGATGGGACCTTATAGCAGCCATGAGGTGAGTGCAAAGAGGGAGGAAAGGAATTTGTCTCGAATGAGAAAAAGAAAATTTATATGGCCTAACACTGACCTGATGGAGTAAAGTGTTCAGGGCTCATAGGTAGCTTGGCTCCACTTCCCAAAACCAGAAAGCATTTTAATGCGCACAATTAAAAATTCTTTCACTTAATAGCTGCAACAGAAAATCAATAATCTATGATATATAAATGCTAACTGCTGCTATTATTAGCGACTGTATGGTTGCCACAGAAATAAAAATCAATGAAATGCAATCAGGAGGTCAATAGTGAGTCCAATTTGGATGTCAGCTATTAACACCTATGAAAGAGCTCACTATTGTTCATAAGATTTGTTGCAGAAATAGACAATCGACAAACACCTTAAAAGACAATACATCTTCAGCTACTGTACATGTAGCCTGCAGCCACAACATGCAGTCCAACAGGCTACAGACTCTCATTTTCACCAGAGCAGGCCCATAAAAATGCATGCGTGTAGGTACTCACCTGTAGTCTCTACTATTCCTTCTAATATCACCACAATTTCAAACTGCTCTGTTTGCATGGACCTCTGGGAGAGGTCGTAGAAGGGGCTTTTGGTGTCAATCACATGGCAGATCGTGAGTGGTGAGACGAGAAAGAGCTGGTCTGCCCCGGTACTGAAACCCACGTCCAACTCCAACTGATCCAGCGGAAGAAACTCGCCTTCGGGCGTCTGGCGAGACTAAGGAAGCGTACAGAAAGAGACAGAGACAGAGATGTTTGGTGGGGGAAAGGAAGGGGAAAGACAGATTTATCTACAGCTTTTCAGGGCCCTTTGTGAAAGCTTTTTCACATTTCATGTGCAATCAGAGGAACCAATCATCAGTCTATCAGAAAAATTACTATTATTTTCCTACATTATGTCTAAAGAGGTATCTAATACCCATCTCAGCATGTGATTTGATGTGCCACTGAGTCTTAAAATATATCCTTTTGAAACAACTGAATCAAATCAGTTGGTTGAAATTTTTCTGTACCATTGCAGTTATTTGCCTTATACTCACCTGCTGTGTCAGGACATTGACACTAGAAACAAGCACAAGGTTTATTCGTCTATGTGAATTTAAAAAAAAAAAAAAAAAAAAAAACTAACCAAATAAAAAATACCAAAAACGTTTTATTAAGTTACTCAGATGGGTGTGGTGGCAGTATGCCTTTGGTTAAACTTAGTGAGTTTATACCTACCTTAAGCTTTATGGGAGCCTACATTTCATCTCTTATACCATCACTGTATTCCTATATATGACCGTAATGACTGGCAGATATGCATTTAAAAAGGTTATTATAGCTTTACTATGACTTTTGCATAGCCAAGAGACAGCAGGGGAAATCCACAGATGTTCTCCTAATAAAGGACAGCAGCACATTTTCACCAAGTTGTAACACACTGCCACCTTGTCATTTACCACTTTAAACAATTTCAGAAATCATAATATAAACAAAATGTTCTTACAAGGTCTGACAAGAGAAATTTGATGTAACCATGTCCAATTTGCATGTGATACCTCTGTGCTAAAGCTTAGGATAACTACTAGACTTTTTGTATCCATGATGAATATTTGGAAATGAAAATGTAGTAACTGCCTCATAGCTTTGTGCATTGTTAGGAGTAGGCTTAAATGTCAGTGTGTAGGCCTTACTGTATCAGTTTCCAAAAAAAGAAAAAAAAAACCTATCATGAAGTGGGCCGTGATTAACCTTTGGGCTAGGACAAAAATATAGGATGTATCCCGTCTAAAACTGGCATCACTTACTTTCAGTAATTTGCAGCGGATCTGTGCAGAGACCATATGGCTGTTACGCAGGTTGCCGACCCTGAACATGAGAGTTAGTTTCCCATCTCGCATAGAAATCGCCGCATGTTCACTGAACATCAAAGTCTCAGCCCTTTTCTTGGGCTGAGACATCTTGATAAACATGCACCCGATCAAAAAGGCATCGACGATCGATCCGAGGATCGACTGGAAAAGAAATAGAATGATCCCCTCGGGGCATTTGTCTGTGATGTATCTGTAACCATATCCTATAGTGGCCTCGGTCTCTATGAAGAAGAGAAAGGCTGAGGGAAAGTTATAGACATTGGCCACACATGGAGTGTACTTGTCATTGTGAGCTTTGTTGAGGTCTCCTCTGATGTACGCGATGAACCACCACATAGAGGCCATGAAGAGCCAAGCGACTGTGTAGGTGAGGATGAAAATAAATAGATTCCAGCGCCATTTCAAATCTACTAGTGTCGTGAATAAGTCTGAGAGGTATCTGCTGGTTTCACCACCCAGGTTCCCATGCTGGACGTTACATCGCCCGTTCTTGTCCACGAACCGTTGCCTCTTCTTCTTTTTTTCTAGGGGAGGCTGATTGAATCCAGACCCGCTAGATGAGGTGGTCACTACCTGATAATCGTCCCCAAATTTCTTTCGAAGTGCAGACATACTATGATGACAGCAGCGAAAGAAATAACAAAGGATTCAATGAAAATAAAAAAAAAGAAGTCCGGATTCTAGTTGCTGCAGTCGTTAATGCCCGTGCGCAATGTCTCCTGTTTGGAAATAAGGCGATAAAAGTGCGCTGTCTTCGCCCCAGTTAGTCTTGCATGGTCCTCTTTCGCCACACGCTACTGTTGCTACACTCTACAGCCATGAAATATCAGCAATGTGCGAGTAGTTTACAAACCACGAAGACAGAAGCCATATGAAGCCATGTAAGCGACTCACAGGATACGGTATCCAAACGCGCCAGTCGCAGTCCAGGTTTTTACAGGTTTTATCAGTTGCTGCGTCGTGGATTACTCATCGCCCGTGAAGGTTGGGGCTATATCGACCTGTTCGGAACTGTACTCACAGAGTAAGTTTTCATACGAAAGTTCAATATCCCTCAGTGCTCCATTAAACAGCAATACTTCTGCGTAATTATTCACTGGAAACGGTTTCCAGGATGAAACGTCTCCGTGCGCACTTGCGGCTGTGTTGGAGATGAGTCGGTTTCCAGTTCTTCCTTTGTGATCTGTATACATAGGAGATGAATTGCATCCGAGCATATGACTGTAAAAAATGACGAGCTGGAGGAAGAAAATCACTGTCCCACTGTCGTCATTTTTGGGTGCGCGCATCGACGCTGATTGCCAGGTTCTTTTCGGGCACCTTTTCACCCTCTCAGAAAAATGTCGACTGGATTGTCATGGTTCGGCGGTAGAGATCCACCAAATGCTCTTTTGGCTGCTTAGATCCTTCTTTCCCTTCGGTGTCCCTGCGCGGCTCCTGCGCATTTCCACGTTTCCAGTGATGCACTCACTGTTGCCTAGTGGTACTACAAAGACAATTTGGAGGAGGAGGGAAGAGGGTTTGACAGTTTTTTTTTTTTTTTTTTTTTCAAGTGATCAAATACGTGAAACTGCAACCAAGATGTCATGATGACTATAAACGCCACATTTTAGCCTCTTATAATAAAAGAATAGCCCCACTATATAGACTATTGCCAAAATGGTTAATATAATAGAAAAAAATCGAGCTATGATAAAAATTGTTACAACAAACAACAACAGTATTTTACAGATGCATCTCTGTGTTGCACACACACTGCCATGGAGCAGAGTTTCATGATGCTGAGCAAACACTTTTCGTTATTATTCACCTAATTCTATCCACAACATGTCTGCAGTTCCTGTAAAAGTGCTCCCATCTATTTGCAAATGCACCTTGTTTACTGGTTTTGCTTCAGGGTCACCGGTGCTAACAGCCACTGATGGCCTCACTTCCATCCCACGGGTGGCTGCACCAGTTTTATTCTGTGAATGCTTTTTCGCAGGAGATCTTAACGAAGAAACAAGTCCTGCATGGAAAGCTGCTGACACTTACAGTAAACTGTATCAGATCTCGTGGGGACAAAGAGCTGCAACAAGGATGCACTACTCAGAATTCACTTATCATATCATGGCCACAGAGGAATACACCCACACCATAGTTACCCAGGCTTATATGGTGTCTCTCGAACACACATGAGGCAGGGTGAACAGCATACCACCATCTCTGTTACTCATGCTCTCTCTCTCTCTCTCTCTCTCTCTCTCTCTCTCTCTCTCCTTCACTCAATATTGTGATGTTGCTAATTACACTAAATCAGTGTGTTCGGGCAATATTTCTCCCTGCTAAAAGCACAATTATCGCTTAATCAAGAAGTCACTGATGGCGGCAGCTTTGAAATTTACAAAAGAGGCCAGTTTTAGCTGGAGGCATGGAGCATCAGCAACAAAGCAGTTTGGGATCAATTCAATTTTGATCACTTTCACCCTCCGAAAGAGTAAATATCAGTAGATACACAAATGAAATAGCCCTCCAACTGAACCTCCTTACTCTCAAATCAAGCTTGACACTCATGCTCAAGATACGGTGACTTGTGTACTGTATAGTATCACACACAATTTCATGTGGAAACAAAACATGGTTCTTTTTTTACACTCTGTTTCCATGTCAAGACGCAGTTTCTTCAAATCTTTTATATCTGATAATGTATTGTAAAAATCTAGCTTGTTGATATATATATATTTTTTAAATCATTGTTGGTTCATTTATCTGAGCTCACAGGGATCAATATCCTGTCAAGTCAGTCTGGTTCCAGATGAAATCCACCTCTCCTGTTCTACTGTAGCTCCCTGTGGTTTACCGCACGATATTCCATGTCCAGTCTGAGCCCAGCGTGCTTTACCGTACAAATGGTGGCTTCTAAAAACAGCACTACGCCCTGACATAACTGTTTCCAAATGAACGATTGCATGGCAGCACAGTGCAACGTTGATGTGCCTCCAAGTGTTGTCTGCGAGGCTCTGTGATTCAGTCTTCTTGAGGGCGACAGACAGGAAAATAAATTCCCCATCAGTCACCAGGCCTTCATAATTGCCAGGTGAACATTAGCTACAGCTTCTGCAGGACTATGTGCTTTTATAATGAGTGCATGGGAACACAGGTCATCCACCATGCATTCTGGTCCTCATTAGGAGGAAAAGGCTATTCACATATTCGCAGAGCAAAAATAAGGCTATTAGTTTGGACAGGCCAACAGTCAGCCAGCCGGCACCATGAGCTCGAAATTTTTAATTGCTGTATTTCACTGATATACTCATTGAAACAAAAGTTTTTTCCACAACTCTTGTCAAAGTGTCTGTACTGCACATACATTTAGAAAAAGCAGCTACTTTCTGTCCAGCATCCTTGAGATTTAAAACCCCTGAGAATTTGGTGATATATATAAGTATTTCTCTGTAAAATTAAATGTTCATAAATTCGGAAGAGTCAAAGTAAAAAAACAAAACAAAAAATTCTTTAGGTATTGTTTTTGTTAGAGTTAACAGTCAAAAACGTAGCTAATCCCCTTCATCATGACTTCATAGGTACGGTTTGATCAGCTTTGATTGATAGTGACCAAATAATCCAGCAACTGTTTCTGATTCTGATTCAAACACTGCTTCTGTTTGAACCCTGCTCACTTCAAACCAGCAAGGAAAATAGAATACAAACTCAGAAATCTATCATGTGAAATAACTGTAATGGGCAGAAATTAGTGTGTTCATGTAGGATCCCATTAGTCATTGTAAGAAGCTGATTAAGAAGATATGTTTTGGGGGCCTTGAAGTGGCACAGCTGTAAACTGTATTAACAGACCGGGTTACAGAAATGGATTATTGTCACTTTCCGTTTAATTTTCTTTTCAAAGTGAGGTATTTTCATGTATTTCAAATTCATAACCCCCACCATTTCCACATGGATACAGTTTAAAATCACCCGTGATCACAAAGACATCTGCAAAGTGTAGTGATAAAATAGCCATTTATGACATGCCTTTAAATAATCAGCCATAAGGGAGTCTATAGAAGCCCTTATTTGAACCATCATTCAAAAATTCCCAACCCCCCAGAAACACTTCCTTAATTCTGCTCAGCACACAGGCTTTGGCAGTGACAGCTAAATACAAGAAAGAGGTTACGGTTCGGGCTTGTTCTTGTCACACACCAGGAGGCAGCTGATGTGTAACACTGTGCACTAAATTGGAATATATGCAGATTAGTTCTCATCTAATAATGGGTGGATTTGGAAAGGCTGTGCTTTTCACTCCTATAAAGTAAAATGTTTTTTTTTCTTTTAACAACATCCTCAGAAAGCGACTGCTTTTATCAGAAACAAATAGTGTCAGTCGTCACCATCATTGACCAGTGCGGTGTATATGGTTGGCCCTTCTTGCAACAGCCCATGCCAAACTTCCATTAGTCAATGATCAGAAATACTTTGATGATCTTTTTCTGTAACCCATTTCATAAAAATAGCCCAGGCAAAACCTGATGGGCGGGTGGGGATGGGATTGATTTATTAATCTAATCAGACCAATGTAGGACACAAGATGCATTTGTCCTCCTCTCTGAATCAGGCAGAATAGCACTTGAGGTCATTCTCCAAGAAGATCAGCCAATCACTTCAGACAATCTTCTCTAATTTTTCATCTTCCTTTATAATCTCTACAATCAGAGACAGAGCAGGGAGAGCCGTCTCTGCTTTGATGTCGGCTTTGATGGATTTGTTCTTCTATTTCCCCCCGACAAATTTTCAACTTCCTCACTAAAAAATTCTCTGTAATTGTATTTTGCTCCTACAGTATTGATTTTTGAATTTTAAACAAACAATCCTCTTGCCGTGAAAGGCATGCATCATTTTCTCCCTGCAGAGATGAGGTCTTAACATGATCTGAAGCATGTTCAATGGATGCTGAAGCACTAACAGGGTCTCCTCCGTGCTTGGCATGTAATGTGAAACCATGTGGTGAATGAGCAGAGCTGCATCTCTAAACCAGTGACTGCATGGGGGTCCAGCAATTGGGTCAAAAAATGGAGCTTTCAGGGGACATATGAAATTGTCAGTATCTTGCGGTAATCGAAGGACATTACACATGTTTATGAGTGACTGCGAAAGAAGCAACAGCATTTAAACACAAACTGAACGCTCAATGGAGGCAAAATAACATCTGACAATATGAAGGATAGCTCCATAGCAACACAATAATAGATTAATTATTATATATACAATCCTTAACAGGCATGCTTAAAAAGCAAATGGAAATATTGTTCTGGTTTAGCGTCTTGTGGTATTTTTTCCCCAGCTGAAGCGAAACTTTATTAGTTGTCGCTGTGGTCAAAAATAGCATCCAAACAGGAGTGTTTTGTGGAACAGCTCCTGGAGATTGATGATTGATTACTACACAATTACTGCTGAAAGCAGCAGGGCCCCTCCTCCTAATCACTGCTTTCGTCGCTAAAAGGAGATTATCACATAGGAGAAGCTTGTTAGAGCCACTTCCTCCCTGCAAATCAATAAAAATTACTCAAGAGATTGCAAGCATACATCAGAAATGTCTCCGTTAAATCCCTAGGCTGGCTTTGCCCATTTAAAGACAGGTACTGTACATTATTCTCTGTGTTTGTGTGGGGGTGTGTGCCTCCTGTGGCAATGGATCTGACCCCCACTGAGATACTGGCCTCTAACCATGTCTAATTAAAGCTGCTTTTCAGTGCAGGCGCTTTGGAACTTCAGGTCCCCTCAACAATTAAGTGCAGGATTTCTTCTCTGGTCTCTAGCGAAAAGGAAAGGCACATCCAAAGGTTGATTATTCCCCTCTTTCTCTCTCCCCACTCTGCCTGTGCCCATTATTGGATTCACTTAGTGGATGGAGCCCCATATATTGAGCAGGGAGAGACAGGCGGACAGGCATACAATCAAATACACAGGAGACACTTGGAGAAATAGGACAGAAAATGTAAAGGATCGTATTTGAAGTCGAGGCATGAAAGTGTTGAGAGCTTCTTGTCATGATGGTCTAATGGAAACAGGTTAGAGAGACAATCACATAACCAGAAGGTAAGAGGTTCAATTCCTGCTTCAGTGTCCTTGAAAGCTGCCCTGGATAAAAGCAGGGTGAAATTGTGAGCTTTTGTTGTGATGAAAAAAAGAAACTTTCAGAGATTTCATGTTGCCTGATTCAACCTTAAATGCATGTGTGCTTTCCCAAGCACTCCTACATGCCTTATACATAGGTTATATAAAACAGATACAATTTTAAATTAAAATTAGTGGAATGGGGTGGACAAAATAATAGGAACACCTGTAAACATAATGCAATACAGTTCAACCGCATCACAAACAGCAATCTCCAAAATGATCATGCAGTTGAATCATCACTTTCTCCAAAAACTGAACATGCATGAGAGGAGTATTTATTACAGGACTATTATTTTAGACTGCATTAGTTTAAGTTAGGTGTTGTTATTAATCTGACAACTGAGTAAAAAGCATTGTAAAGAAACTTTTATACTCTGACTTTAGTGATCCACTGATTCAAAATGAGGTCAAACAGGAAAATGATATTATTTGCTATTCCATACTAGCTGTATGCTGGGAAAAAAAAGACCTTAAGAATGCTTTGAGGCTAAACAACAGAAACAATAGAAAATTGTTAAAAACAAATTGTTTCAAGAAGGGCTTAACTGAAGAAAATGGGGAAAGTTAGAAAGGGTATAATATGGTCCTGGGTCTCTATACATAGCCAGAGTTTTATATTTCCTGAGATTAAATGAGCCCACGCTTCATGTAGTTGAGATGTACAGCATCCATGGTGAGAAGCTCTGATCTTGTTCTACCTTTGAGAGCCACAGCGAGCCACAGATAGCTACAGATAAAGCCTCCATTAAGGCTATTATTTTAAAGCATCTCACCCCTTAATGGACTCCCCTGACCAGGCCTCAGACCCACTATCTTATCATCATAGGCCCAGTTAACCAGCCAGGGTTTGGCTTCCTACAGGTGTGAGGCTGTTGGAAACCGCACTAAGTCCCCACAGGGCCCCTGCTGAGAGTGTGGTGAGGCGCTGATGTGTTGTCAGCTCCACAACAGCAACTATTAATACCCCTGCAACAGCTACCTTGGAGAGGTTTACGAATACTTATTAAAAAGCTTAAGTGAAGGAAATTAAAATATATATTTGCAGTTGGAGTGTGAGTTATTAAAAAGGGAATACTTCTCCCTGTGTCCTGTTGAATGCAAACTGCTTTGCTTGCAGATTTAAAGTCCAAATAACTGTGTTATATTCCAGTACTGGAACAAGCATTAGATTAAAAGAAAAGTCAAACACTTTTGGGAAACTGGCTCATTTGCTTTCTTGGCAGGAGTTAGATGAGAAGGTCGCTACCACTGTCACATCTGTCCATTAAAATGTGAAGCTAAAGCCAGCAGCTGGTTAGCGTAGCTTAGCATAATATAAAGACTGAAAACAAGGGGACACAACTAGCCTGGCTCTGTCCAAAGGTAACAAAAACCATCTAGCATCTCTAAAGCTTGCTAATTAATATGAAAAAATGACCATTTGTAGCCACCAGCCACTGGTTTTTGAGCTTCTCATCCAACTCTTAGAAATAAAGTAAATAAGTGAACTTCATTGAGTTGAGCAACTGATCAACAATTTTGATATCTAATGAATGGTTCAGGTCATTTTCAAAGCTAATATGTCAAATATTTCCCATCTTATATCACTGGAAATCAAATCTTTGTGTTTTTGGATTTGTGATTAGACAAAATAAGCAATTTAAACATTTCATTGCAGACATTCACAGTGCTGAGTACCAGTTCAATATTCCATGTTTCCATCTCCCTAGGCCCCCTGGCTTTCCTTTTTTCTGTGTCCTATTCAGGAAGAGTAATTTTGCATCTCAGAATTTAACAAAGCCAGAGTCACCTGATAGGTCAAACCTTCCCTGCTTAAATGTACACAGAATAATGAGCTTTGACAGAGGTACCTTCATCAGGTGACAATGGCAGATGCCTTTACACAAAAGAGGAAGGTAACATCCATCACTAGGTAGTTCTTCTGGCATCTTGCTGTACGGGTGTTGTCCCTTAACGGTCACCATAGAAGAAAGGCTGTAATTTACCACCTCTAAAAGCTCACACACTGAATGGAGCCTCGTAATGAGATGTGCGGAGGTCTTAAAAGCCTCAAGAGCAAGGTTTATTGAACAACTGATGGGTTGTTGTGATGCGCTTGTGCTCACATTTTCATCAGTTGCTTGACACTGAAATTAATGCAAATTCTACGTCCAGTTGAAGTTTTATTTTTTTTCTACAAAAAAGGCAAAACGTACAAACAAATAACACTATCACTTTTCAACCAGTACATTGAAACATTACATTCCTATTTTAACACCATGTACTTTAAGATAATGAAAAAACAATAAATGTGTGTGTGTAATACGAAAGAAGTGATTGAATTTTAGTCTGAATGCCAAGCAGGCACTTGGCAAGGATTCAGTATTCAAGCAGCATTGATAGTATTTCACCATTAGTTGCTCCCTCATGTACGCTCGCCTAAGGTCCTTTAGGTACTGTGAGAATTGGTTCCATGGGACCGATGATGATTTCCAAAACACACCGCAATTTCAAAACCCAAGGTAAGCACTGGTTTTTATTACCTCGATTCCAAATAAAACACTGTAATACCTCGTGATCTTCTTACCAGTCAATGTCTTTTTCTCTGAGGAGTGTTCAAGTTTTACAGCATCTTAGAAAAATAATTGGTTCTGTATGTACAACAACAACAACAACAACAACGATGATGATAGAAACATGTTAACGTCATTATGTACAATAACATTTGTTGCCTGGTCCCAGGCAACAATGTAGTGAGAAGTGCCTGTTACCGTTGCTGGGGTGATGGGTGAATACCGATATACGAATACTGACCTCCTCAACTATTAATGGATAACTAAATGTTTGATCAAGCATTAATACGACAGTGATAAATTCATGAGATATGACAAGTAACATCAATATGCTGTAGTATTTTATCTCAAATGAAAACATTCTTCTTTTCTCAACAAACAATAACAAAATAACTCAATCATCTAAAAACGAACTAACCAAACCAAAAGAACAACTTTCTAAAGGCACACGTAACTATTCGGCTCCAAGACGTCCTGATTTCCCAAAATATTAAAAAAAGAAGTGGGCAATGTCTTGGTACAAGAGTTGGAAATCTTGTACAAACTGATAAAGGTTTTTAGTAATGACGCTCTCAGATAGCCGTGATAACACAGTGGAGTTAGAGTACTTAGGTATACAGACGTTATCATTAGCGAATACTCTTACATTCATTCAAAATCAATCACATCCACTCACAGAGTCTTGATTACTACTGCTACTTCCCTTCCTGCAGCCACATTTCTTCAAAAATGCCTGTTATAAATAAACTTACAGTACAGTGTGTACTCTATCAATCCAGAAAGGTGCCTCACATTTTCATCTGTACCATACGTACTGTCATTTCCATTTCACTACTATGGAACATTATGTAATTACTCAAATGGTTTTTCTAGGGGGAGGATGTTATAGCTGCACTCTTGTCTTATTTATTTAGTATTTATTTTGTGTAGATGACGGTTTGAAATCATTATTATTTTTATCCCAATATCTTAAGAAAGCCACCTTAACAACCAGAGCCTGACCAATAAATTGGCCAATACCAGACAAGAAATTTAAGAACAGAATTGCCAATATATGTTTGGGGTAATTTAGAAATAATTTCTCCATTATATAGTTTGTCACAAATGTATTTTTCAACTTTAAATGTCTAAGTTCATGTTTTGCTCATTATTCTTTGATAACCAAACTTAAAGGATCCTTATAAAAATGCTGTTTATGTTATGTCTTTATGTTGCTGAAATAAGAAGTCAGTTTCGCAAAGAAATCAGAATATACAGTGTATTACTGGTGTTTGTTGTGATTTCAGCACTCATTTGGTCAAAACTGTCAATACCAAAAAGACAAAATTCAAGTTTTATTTATTTGCCTGCTGCCATAGCACCCCTTACATATTTATTCTCCAATAAAAATGTAAGGGGATTAAAGATTTTTTGTATCGATGAATACAATACTGGTAGTGGAAATTTGATTGGTGCAATATTTGTATGGGAGTCAACCAGCTGAAGGACCAAGATTGTTACACACTGCATCTTCTCCACTATGATTCAAGTACACACTTTTTGACACTGTAGTCATTTTCTGTAGCCGCAACTGGCCCCATGAAAGAAAGACAGCTAATGCAGCTCAAGCTCCTTCTTTAAATAACATGGGACAAACGTGGCACTGAGTGTGTGGGAGCAGCAGATGACTCGGCAAGTGTTGAAATAACATGAACAGGAAAGTAATATCTAGTGGGAATCACTGCAAACATTAGCAAGCAAGGCTTACTAGCTTTCCAACTGGAACGAGTTAGCCTAGCTTGCTAACTATCACTTTCCAAGTGGAATACAACCTGAACACTCCACATTCATCAATGGCTCCTCCCAAATGGTGTAAAGAGACAGATGTCTTGAACTGCTGCTACCGGCTGCTATCTAATGCTACAGTAAATAGTAGTGGTAGTTATACAGGGCTACATTCATCCTCGTTTAAAAAATGAAAAAAATTGTACAATAGCTTTAATATCATTAGAATTTATATAGTTCACGTACACCAAAAGTGTAGAAAAGGATTCAAATTTCAGTTCAACTTTGAAAGCAAAATATAGCTGATACTTGGTTGTCAGATTTTTTTGAAGTCAAAAAGTCAACATTGGTATCGGCCTGACAGATCCCGTATTGGTCAGGCTCTGTTAACGTCACTAATTTCCCATTTTTCAATGTTACTCAGACACTGATACGGAAAGAGGATGAGCAAAGTCACAACAACAGTCTTGTTTTATGATTGTACCTACAGTAGACACTAATGCACTGCATGTACACTGCACAAGGAAGGTCATTTACAGTGCACACCATCACAGAGACGTGCCCTGCAATCTTCTTGTCATAGATGCTTCTCTGTTGTACTTGTTTGTACAGCAGCTAAGCAGCAGCCTGAGCAGCTCAGTGGATGCACAGCTAGCAGCTGTTCGACATAGTGTGAGCACTCTGATATCAGTGTTCTCCATGCACAGACCTCACACGAGGCGAGGTCCCCAAAGCTACAGCTTGTTGTGTCGCCTGAATGGCAGGTGCAGCTTCTCTCAAACCTGTGGCAAGCAGTAAGAGGAGACACCTCCATAATGGAAGATAAGCCGCTGCTGCCAGGAACTCTCATGTTCACTGGCCGGGCTGTTACAGGAAGGGGCATATGATGTGTGTGTGGTAAGAGCCACCTGGAGAGGGTGTGAAGAGCCAGGACCGGTTAGGATGAGGACAGCGTGGTGGGGTGAGAGAGTTGAGGTGAGGGATCAGACACTCAGGGTCATGTTACGCAGCAGCCACTGCTGAGAGCGGCTGCCGTTGCAGTCTCTCAGGGTGGGGACCATCTTGTCCTCCTCAGACGGCATGTCCAAACATTGGTTGCTGTTCACGTGCAGCAGGGTGAGTCGCTGGAGTGAGGCAGACAAAGATGCAGGCAATTACACAAATGTAAAGAGGTACACATAAATACACAGACATGACACAAATACAGGTTAAATACAATTTCACCCTTGCTTCACTGTAAAATCAACCTACAGTGTGTCCTCATTTTGAGTGTTATTTAATGTTGAAGTTTTTCAGTTATAATTGGATGGATAATTGAGGCTCCCGTTGGTGGGCAGACTGTTGTCACTGCCACTTTATAGGAAGGATTTCTTTGTGAATGACTCTCAAGCATCGGAAGCATCAAAATGTTAAAAAAAAAAGTATCTAGAAAGAACTCTTTTCCCTCCTTCAGAGGGACTGCAACCAAATGTGCAGCCTATGTTTACAGCTGCCAATGCTGCTAACAATCACCACCCCCCTCTCTGTAGCATTCAGCAACTTTCTACTCAATGTTTTGGTTTGCAAACCAATTTTATGCTCCCTGCCCTGCATGAAATGGCCGAGAGACAAAGTGAGCAAGTGGTTAATGAAGAACACCAAGCCAGAGCAAATGAACAATTTCTCAAGAGTTGGCAGGCTAAACGGGGGATAAAATGCCAGTAAATATTGGACATGAAGGTACAGTCAGGAGATGGGGATATAAAGACTACAACAGGAGGAGCTTCATGTTAATGTGTTTCTGTCAAATGTCCAAGTAGGGAAGGATTTTCAAAAACATTTGCTCTAAGACTGTACAGACACTGTATTAGACCTAGGTGAAGAGGACTTTTCAACACAAAATTATGGGGGACACTTCCTCTTGTGTTTCATATAAAATTCTCATTTCACCAAAGTGAAAGTTTAAAAGAAGATAACAGTCAAACAGCAAGTGTACAAGTTTTCCTGGTAAATTTTTAAAAATCTGTTCTTTTTGCAGCAAAAGGAGGATGTAAGGCATGAAACATATGTATAAAAAATACATGTCATTTCTTTGAGTTAAGGCTGCCATATTTAATCATTCATAAAAATACTGGCATCAGTCTTAATCTGATTAACATTTGTCATACCATTACATTGACACAATTGTGACACTGACATATTCATTTTTAATTGACTGATGAATCAACTCACTCTCTCATTGTTTCAGCAGTATAATCAATAATTAATAAAAAAGAGCTTAGCTATGTCAGGTCATGGGAATGATTAAAAATGTTTAAATATAGTTTAGATTTAAATAGTCCTGACCTCAAAAATTCCTGTTGTTTTTGGAGTTTATTCTGCAGTAACAAACCATGTCACCACAGTATGAGCTCAAATTTATCTCTTGCTCCTCTCCACACATTGTCCCCTCTTCCCCTGTCAGCCCTGTCTGTGTGCTGTTCTATCACATAAACCAGAAAAGCCAGAGGACAGAGCAGGCGCTTTTAAAATGTCCAGACTGGAAAAAACACACCTGTTGTGATGAGCTGAACTCAAGCACCACATGAGCATGTAGCACAGAAATCTGTGGCTATCTGCCACAAGGGCTCCAGAGATAACACCCCCCCACTAACAACTGGAAAAGAGCGTTCAATGGCCTTGATTAACCATTTATGCTCATTCCCACAGAAGTAACACGCTTCCGCTATTTCGTTCTTCACTTTAGTTGCTTTTCTTGTCCTAATGATCACATGCAGTAGCAGAGAAATTGGAGTTGGTTGGTAAGGAGAAGCAGTGCCTCTGCTGGGGGAAACACTGTCGTGAGAGGAATTGGGGAAATTACGTTAACTGTTACTGCATTAAGATACCATTCACTGTTATTAAATGTAAGGACTTCTGAAGGAAAACTTGCAACGTGCATGATAACTCGCCACAAAATGAGAGAACCTCTGTATCACCAGTTTGCACCCTGTCATCTGGGAGTCACTGTCAAACTAAACAACGGAACAAACATAAAAGAAAATACCTGAGAACAACTACAACAACAGTCTTCATGTGGCATTACAACATGTGCATCAGCACAATTATTTTATCCTGTGGCTGAGACATAATTCTTCATTAAAACAAGATTGTACTTTGAGTGTTGACAGAGGATATTCAGACTAATGAGCACACAGAGACGCTCAGGCCATGTTTGACCTTAAGCTATAAAACACAAGGGCCTGACATTCTCTGCCTGGATACAAAGAAGTACACGCGCACACAGACACACACACACGCGTACACACACAAACATCTTTCCTGAAGTACACATTACAGGCTGCCCTACAGGGCACATTTGTTCAAACAGACCAAGAACAAAGAAAGCAGGTGGCGTTCGACCTCACACACCTGCCAAAAAACTAAAGAACAATAAGGTGGCTCTGCGCTACAGATATTTTTCTTTTCTTGCTTCATTAAAAAAAACTAAAATTTTAAGGATAAATCAGAAATGCTCTTTTATTCCAGACTTTTTTGAAATAAAATATGCATTTTTATATATTGTGCAAATGACAAGCTGCGAAACCAACAAATGCTTCTCTGTAAAGGCGTGTTCATACATGGAGCCTCTCCGAGCTGAAGGTAGATCTAATCTATAAATCATAAGAACCTGGCTTAGGCAATAATGAAAATAATATTTTTTTCTTTCATTCAAAGATCCAAACCTACTCTCCTGGCAGAGACGACAGAAGAGGGGTATAACAGCGGAGGGTAGGGAAAAAAAGGTTTCACATTTAATGAAAATACTAGAAATGTGGAGGTCCTGTCCTTTGCTCATAATTATTTCATGCCTCCTTTGGGGCAGAGAAAACTCCCATCTCAGCCTCCCAGCAAACCAAGCAGTGTCTCCGGAGCAAGTCGCTGAGTGTGTGCACAGCTGAGACCAGCTAATTAAATGAGGACGGTTTCTAACCATAAGCCCCGGTTGAGGAACATTATCCTCTTTGTCACCAGGCAGCACACTGGACTTGCTGAAAGGCACAAGAGTTCCTGTTTGTCATGGTCTTGCGCTGAGTCTGGAAGAAAATCTAGAAGTTTCTGCTGATTTTTGTGGGAAATACAAAATCAGCAAATTCCTTTTTTCTCAAGGCAGAGTGGGGCAACAGTCTCATTTATTCTAATACCACCCTGCTCTTGTGTACAAGCTCTCCTCTTCTGCTGGTTATACCACGAGGGCCTCTGAATGTGAACAGCAAATCAGGCCATCTAACAGCAGGTCACTTTACTGCCGCAACTCTGACACACACCAGCAGCCCTGGGAGCTCCTTACCCAATTTACCCTGCTTGGACACAAAAACTGTGGCATGCTACAGTGAAATTGCTCTTTAGCTTTTTGAGAGATACAACAGCACAGGACTCTGAGGTGCAAAATTCCAGATAACTCAGCAGAACAGAAATGACTGCAAAAAAAAAAAAAAAAAGAAAGAAAGAAAGAAAGAAAAATGACAGGCACTGCAACTGGAAAAAGCAGGAAAATAACAACCCTGAAATGGACAGAAATGCTGAGCCAAAAAACATTCCTTACAAAAGTATGTAAATAAGCAGGCCGAGTGGTGAAAAGCACCGATAATTGGGATTCATTGGTTTTACAATATGTACATGGCACACAGTGTACACAGCTGCTTCAGGCCAACAGGAGAGTGGCCTGAGAGGCCAGGGACATGAAAGGTAGGTTCACAATGAAGGATCACTTCAAAAGAACTTGTAAACAATGGCAAGCCCATTTGAATCAGCCCAGCATGTAGATAATCAGCTAAAAATAAACACGTCCCCCTCCATCTCAGGCATCATTCACCAAGCGCTAGCAGTCCAAGGGACAGCCAGTGAATTTTCCCATCTAAAATAAAATATTTATGTTGGAAAATAAATGTCAAATGAGATCTAATTTAGCATGAAGGCTGGCTAAAGGTCTTGTAGATAGCATCTTATACACAGAACCATCATGATGGGACATCTGTCACTGCTTGATGTGTTTCTGCCCCTGCCTTTATGCCTTTTCCCTGAAAGGTCACCGGCAAAAGCTACTTAATGCCTCCTAAAACAATCTGCACACACATTCAGACTAATAACTGGAAGATCATCATCATAACAACAAGCTCTGCATTCATCTGTTCTCACTGACACTAACAAGAAAATTAAAAATACTCATCCTCAATTAGCGACAAAGATGCCCATCAAAGCCCAGGCAGGTCAGACTAATCTACTACCAGTTCTAACAGTGCTAAACTACATCACTACAGATCTGCTACAATGAGCACCTACTGTCTACTGTAAGCCTAAATTATACTGACCTGCTCACCTCAGGGCCTACAGCGCCCCCCCCCCCAAAGCTGATGGGGGCTTAGAGAAAATAATCAGTGGGGCTGAAGTAGAGGTGTCTAGCGACCTCCAGACGAGTGTAGTTGTGGAGGATCCAGGTCTGCAAGGGACTATTGTTACAGTACTCCACTGTGGGGCCGTAGGTGCCATCCTCCAGACGGCTGATGGTCAGACAGGACTGGGTGATGATGTGGAGGAAGGTGTGCTTCTGCGGCGAGCCGAGAGTGAAAGGGAGACATGGTAGCGAAGGTAAATCTGAGAGTCGTCAGTTTTTCTTAAATGAATCCATCTGGCCTTCAGAGCCGATTTTTCCAGTTTAATAACAGGTGATTTTTCAGTGAGAGTTAACAGAAAAATGTGTTGTGTGTTCAAGATATTCAAAACTTGGACTTAAAAGCTGACCTTTAGATAAAATTTGATAATTTCTGCTGCGTTAATATGAAATATTATTTCAAGTATTCACGGTTTGTGAGAGAAAAGGTTGGATTCCTGCACACTGTCGGTACTTTACTAGTTTATTAGACATAATATTTTCTTCAAGGACCCATATTAGGCATTGAATTCACATTATGAAACAACAGCATCTTAATACTAAAGCCACAGGATGTAACAACCAGAAATCAAAAGGGGGATCAGATCTCAAAACAAGGACAACTACCACATCAGTACTTGATGAAAACATCCTTGAAATGAGACAATGTAATCCAGTATCTGTGCAATACAAATGCAAACAGTAAAAATAAATAGATTTTTATCATATTATAAAAGATTAGATGGGAAGTGCAAAGCAGTTTTCATCACCTTCATCATGTTCTTGTGGTATCAAGATTAAAATAACTGAGTTTCTCACTCCTAACTTTTTTTGAAAGCTCTGACATGTCCAACTTGGCATAGACTGAAACTGAAGTGTCTGTGAACCAAAGAAACACGGATGTCACCCAAATTTAATAGATATGGTGTTGTACTGTAAATGCACAGTATTTTATTAGTCACACAATATTATTTTTTCCTTTAATTTCACAATGAAGATTTGTGATGAAAACATTATGTTTCTTAAAAATTCAGTGATGACAATGTGCAGGAATTCAACCTTTTCACCTTTTACATGATTGCAAATTCCTACTCATCTGTCCACCAAGTGCACTGGATAATGCTTAGTTTATATATTCACGGCTTGAAATAATGAAGAAATTTGGATTAGTTACCTTTATGTAGCAGAGCCAACTTCATAAGACAACCTGACAACTCTCAGTTGGAGAACTACAGTAATTGAACCACAGTCTCTACAGCACCACACAACACAAAACTTCATCAGTAAACCCAAATGAAAAGTACAGCTGGATAACCAGCAGAATAATTTTGACTGTCATAATGTATGTAACTGGTATATTCATGTGTGATTGTTGGAGACGGCCCAATGAAAACAGCTTATTTCTGGCTGAAATAGCAGAGCGGGTGAAAAGGAAGGGAAGGCCGTCTGTTACGGTTCTGAATGACTACAGAAGGAATATGGAAAAATCAGGTATTCCTGTGAAACCGGTGACCAGATGAAATGTTAATGGTACTGTAGTCACTCAGGATTCAGCCCCGACCGTTATACCTGGACTAAAAATAACCTCGACCACTGACAGTGGTGAAACCCCAATGCTGTTTACAACAGAGACAAGCCCTCTTAGTTTATGAATTATTCAATTTTTTCATATTAAGAATGCACCCAGAGAACAAAGTGTAATGAAAGTGTTTCTCCTAGGGTTTGTTCAAAGCGTGATGGAAAGGCCTCCGGGCTTCCTCACCTTGTCATTTTCACATGTCAGCAATAGGACATCTCAATCACTGAGAGATAACACCGTATTCAGTGCAGTCTTTTCTAACCCTCTCCCGGTGGTTGAAAAAAAAAAAATCCATAAATTGTTAATATAAAAGATGCTTTTTGAGTTGTATAATCTATAATGTACTTTGAGTTCTGAGTCAGCACGGCTTGAGGAGAATATTTTGAGTTCTCCTATGAGATTCACATTGTCTGTTTCCCATTTAAGAGATTCCAACATCTGTTTCTGCATTTGATTAAATATTGAAATGATAAGACTATTACAGATTGCATAAGCAGGAATATTAGGTAAAATGAAAACCCTGGTGTTTAATATGCAGTTTTTGGCATTGTCATTTGTCTAATTTTAGTTTTCATTCTGGAGTTACAATACCACAAATGAATAAGCCGTGCCTCTCACAATTGTATATTGTATAAATTCAATAGTGTGTCTTACAGGCTGAAAGGTCCATAATGACCCACACAACATGAAAATACATCAGAACGATGTTATTTCTTTTTCATCCTCGTTCACCACAGATTTAATCATTGTTTTGTTTTGACTTCTAAGATATTACGTTAGCTGTACTTCTGAAATTTGCTCTACATTTATAGAATGGCCATCACTTTGAGTATTTGTCCTGTCATTGGTGTAAATAATTTGGCTAATGTCTATAGCCACCACCTGGTGGCGGAAATTTATAAATAAATAAACCTTTTTTTTTTTTTAAATTTAGGATCAAAATCCACTTAAATTCCCCCCCCCCCCCTTAGCACAAGAGATACAGTTTACATAAAGATTTTAATTATCTACTCTAATGACCACTGACACTTCACAGTCGACACACAGTTGCAGGATTTCTGGAAGAACAGGTACAAACTACAGGGCGATATTCTGGAGTGATGATTAGAACAGCTTACCTCAAAATCATATTCCCATTTGCCAACATACTATGTAAAAGCAGAAAACATAAGAAGAGAGACACAGCTGCTGGGTGGCAAAAAGCAACTCAACTTCTGTGCCGCTTGAAAAAAAAAAAAACTGGCATCCAGCACCATCTGGTGGCTGAAAACTGGTACTCTATTTCTACCTTTGCACTCAAATTCTCAGTGTGAACTATTGCACGTGCAATCTCATCAGACACAGACAGACATAATCCATCAGCATTTCATCAAAGTCATTTTCGATACATCAGCCATAAGGACGCAGGAATGGCTGCCTGCAATAACGGCCTCGGTACAGATTATTTGGCTACTTTGGGGAACATAGATCCTACCTCGGCATCATACTCAAACATCTGATTGCCCTTCATGTGGTGACACTTGAGCATGACGACAGGTCCGTTGAGGCGTGACACGTCCAGACAGAGGTCATCTGTCCTAATTTCTTTGTCCGCTGTGTATGAGAACACCTGGAAAGAACATGTCTCAGAAGATGAAAAGAGTCTGCAACAGCAACATTTTTCACCATCTTACATTCATAAAACAAACAGGATATATAACCAAACTGAATATATTAATTCACATCATAGATTTGGATTAGACCAAAGAATACAAAATGAAGAAGGGACTGTATGTACAGTATTAATTATGATATATACAGTATAGGGTAAATAAGAACAAATACTGAAACCGAAGACTTTACACATGCTTTCCTGACCTGGTTTCCGCCCATGCCGTGACAGTTGAAAAAGCCAACTTTCTCGTTCTCCTTTCTTCCCATGTTGTCCACACACTGGTTAGTCTCAACATTTCTGATCTACAAGCAAGAAGTACACAGTGTTACAGGTTTATTTGCACTCAAATTTCAAATTAAACTAACCAGAAAACCATCACTCAATTCTGACAACTCAAAATTCATCTGTTAATATGGTCATATGTATTTTTCTTTGACAGTACCCCAGGCTGCACATCATACCAACAAAAAAAATATATATTTTATTTTCAGGCAGACCCTACTCTGTATGTCTCATTAAAATGTATTGTCTTTTCTACCCTTTTTTTTCTTTTGGTTTTTGGTTAATGTTTCTAACTGTCCTCTTCTTTAGTGCTATTGTTACTTACAAATTTGTAATGTTTTCATAGAGCTGAAAACAGTTATTGTTAATGGACTAGTTGATCGACAGAGATTCAATCAGAAACCATTGTGACTATCAGTTAATAGTGGTAAGTATTTTTCATGTACACATTTTCTGGATCCTGTGAAGATTTGATGCTTTTCTTAGTCATATATGACAGTAAACACATATCACATACCTGGAGTTTGAAACACGTAATTTGAAAGTACTACCCTGGACCTTGGGAAATTATAAAAAGCATTTCTGACTATTTTCTAATCTTTTGTAGACAAAATGATTTTTTGAATAAGTAATTGAGAGATTAATCAGTAATGAAAATAATCATTAGTTGTAGCCCCAGTTTTAAAAATGCTATATCTGGCCTAACTGGCTTCACATTAACCAGCGTGATGACAGCACCTTGCTGTGTAAGGTGCTGCTGACGTTGAAGCCAGATCAGACACAATTCACAGCTTGAGTGTTGTAGAAGACAAAACCTGAGAGACTGTCAAAACTGGCTGTTTACAGTAGACAACCGTAACTGTTAATCAGTTTCCAAACAGCAAAAATGCATGTTTATCACTAGGTTTTTCTGACTCCACTGATTCCTCAAGGATTTAAATTCTAGCAAAAATCATGCATACGACAGATACTGAGTCAGGTTAATACGGCTTCTATTCATTATCTTCACGTTACAAGCTGAAATAGATAACTAATCTGAAAGCACAGTTCACAACTATTGACATCACAGCTCCCACTGACTTTATAGTCAACTCAGCTTTCTAATGAACTCGTACTTTCACAGAGCTAAAGCTGAGCTGGCTCTAAATGTTGTCTAAGCAACTTAATATGCCTATCATGCAGGAACAGAACAGCGTTCATAATGAAGTGATATAAAACCTAATGGCTCCAGCTGTTAAAGAAAGGCTGACTGTGTTATGGAGGATGAGAATCACTCAGAGAAAGTCTGGTTTAGAGGAAGACGGGAGCTGAGGTGCTGCAGTGGCAAAAGAGAGAGCTTGTACTGCAATACAGCAGAGCAGCACAGATGAAAATATCCTCTCATCCTCAGCAGTATGAATGTTGAAGGATTACAAGCTCATTCACTGTGAGTTCTTCAAACGACATTACTTTTAAATGGCCCTCCATCTATTGTACAGACAGCACACTGGAGGTCAGCTCTGACTTTACCCCCATGCTGCACTGCTGTCGACACGGAGCCATGGGCACCAAAAGGCAAAGTCAGGTCACTTAAAATCCGTGGGAGTGAGAACTAACTAATAAATGGAACTTAAACTTCTGGTATCTTGAAAACAATTAGCCACGAATTCTCACGCCTTAGCTGCAAATTATCAGTCAGTTCCCACAATACCCTTATTAATTTCTAAAGGGCACTGCTTTGTAGTTCTGTCCCTGACTATTAAAGTAATCATCTGATGAAGCATTTGTTCAGTTTTTTAAGTATTCACATCACAGAGAAATACTTCTCTTCTACAACATAATTGTGCTTTAAATTTTAGGTCATGTACAATACAAACCTGCACCATGAGACTGTGTAGAATGTATACAGGAGCCTAATCTCACCTCCCCACCATGCATGGTTTAACTGTTTAAACATGTGACTGGGATCAATACCAACTGCACGAACGTCCCCTTGTTTGTTTATCATACGTGTTCAATACGAACAGCTGGGGATGTTTGTTTTTATCTCATTTTGTTCAGCATTTAATGGATTCTGAGATTTTCAGATTTATCTCACCAGCAATATTGTCTTTCTGAAAACAAAGCCCAGAAGCTGCAAGGACATATCTGACTGAATGCAGACGGGGCAGAGTACATGAAAGCTCATACTTCACCAAGTGAGTAGTATCTTCTTGGGATCTGGGAATCTGGGTAGATGTTCTCTAGATACCAGGAAAATGGTTTGCACTTCAAGGCCTCACGGAGGGCTTTACGGGACGAAACGTCTCCATAGTCCACCCGCATCACACCTGCAGAGGAAACGCAGTGACAAGGATTCAAACACATGTATCACTGCATCATCAGTCAGTATTCACCTTAGTATTTACATTTCTGTGTCCTGAAGATATAAGGGCACTCCTGTTTTCTTGCACCACCGAAACCTAACACCAGAGGGACCCTTTATAAAGACCCATGTTGCATCTTTACCTGAAAACATGGACTATGTGGGTCATCGCGGAAGGATTTTCTATTAAATGTTGCATACATCATCCGGTATGCACAAAGAGCAACGTAATAAAGAGTCATGTTTTATTCATACAAAAGGTGTATTGGTGCAAAATTTGTGGTATACATGTGTCATGAAGTATTTTACTTTAACGAGATGTAAAAGCCTTAATGAAACTGAACACTGAGGACGGACGGCGACTGGGCACAGACACTTACAAACACATTAGGCAGATGGTTTCTCCCCAGAGTGCCTCTCGAGGACTCATAGCTTGCATGTACATAGAGCCAGAGGGGTAATTTTTCATGAAAGAACATGATTGCAATAAGGGAAAATAGAGTACAATTTTCAAAAACCAGCCAACATGTGAGACCGGCAACACAGTGCTGTGTATTTAGCCATCAAACACAAGGAAGACAATGCAAACAGCACCTTCTATAACACCAACAACGTCTTACACTTTAATCTGGGAAATATTAATTTCAAGCTGGCAGATGAAAGCAATGAGCTGAAGGCCACTCTTCCTCCCCTGGCTCTATACTTCCCCTTCTCTCTCTCTCTCTCTCCCTCTCTCTGTAGGGCCTGAGCATCACATGTTGCAGATGATGAATAGCCTCTTTGATCTTGAAATCACCAGTGCAGAGGAGGGATGAGGAGGGAGATGCACTTTTAATAGGATCACTCGATGCCACACCCCAAACTCAGCCGGAGCATCATACTGTGCTCCTCTGTGTCAATAAGTGAGGTCTGGCAGCAGCGTGGCCCAGATCATTCTCCCTAATGTCCTGGAGGAACAGATAGTCATTGTGGGGCCACAATACACAGAAAGACTCATCCATCACAACCCCAGCCCTGTCTGCACACTTGCCTGTGGAGAATCCCACCTGACTGAGTGGAGGGGAAGGTCAGAATTTGTGCCATAAGATCGGCAGATTACGGATGATCCCTTATAGGTTGGCTGGCATCTGAAACACTTAACCGGAGATTTCCGGGGCACTGCTGTCTGCTAAAGGGTAATCACATTACTAAGTCGACAGATGGAGGGCTACTCATCTCTCAGCCTGCACAGTCGTATTGTTCTAGTTTGTCCGTGTGTTTTTTAGCTCTGATGGAGAGGAGACCATCTTTGACAAATTTCCGAACTCAGGTTCAGTAAAACACTAAAAATGTGAGCAAGAACTAATTAATTCCACTTTGCAGATGACAAGGGAGCATTAAATTCCTATGTAAGACAGTCAGAGGAGAAATATAAATTTTTAAATGAGCAAAAAAAAGTACCATGAAAGACAATGAAAGGATAAAAGAGAGCAGACAAGTCTTTCCTTTTCACACCAGTTAGCTAAATGTAACATCAGCGAGCACATAAGTAGCACAGAAAAGTTTCATAATGAGGATTGCTCATATCTGCTTTTGAACAGCGGTGCACAATGAATAAAACATCCTGACTCAACTATATATTCCCCAAAACTTTTCAAACATGAAGAATTCATGCCATTTTGGCATTGTCTTCAACGTGTGATTCCATTCCAGTGACAGAGAGATGCAGTCAAACGGAGGCAGTTTCACTGCTCTGTACCTGGTGATATGATATAGAAGAAGTCTTTGAAATCATCCATCCAGACTTCAGCCAGGCGCCTGTTGTTCTTGTTGATGACTTGGCCCGTTCCTCCGGGGAAGCTGTATGGGGTGGCCTTCCGGAAAACATGCCCCACGTGGGAACACGTTACAATTTCCAAAGAACCGCCGCATTGCCAGATCTGCATACACATAAAGACAAGCTAAATTTATATAGCATGTGGCAAGAGAGCAGACAAATACATTTGGTATAAACCTACAAGACCTTTGGTATATGCCATTTCCCTTAACTGATTGTTCATCACCCCTTGATGCTCAGGTGACAAAGAGATTGATGAAATCTGTCAAGATAATTTGCTCTTAATTTTGAGAACAGTGCAGCTTCCAGGAGGAGCAAGAAAACAAAAGACCAGTGTATGACAGACTGCAGGATGCTGCAAGAGAGTGGGCTGCTTTGAAACAGAATCATAGCAAAACCACACTTTTATACCAGCGTGGACACACACTTGGACCAGCTCATGTATAATATCTATCTAACCGTTTATCCTGTGAAGGTCACAGGAGGGCTGGAATCAGTCCCAGTGGACACTGGGAGAGAGGCAGGGTACAACCTGGACAGGTCGCCAGTCTATCACTAGCGAACAACCATTCACACTCACATTCACACCTAACAACTGTTAATTTTTCATCTAGCGCCATCATCAGGTAAAATTTTCATTTGTCCAGCACTTTGTTTTTTGTTTTTTTAACCATATACCTCTAAAACTAATGGTACCCACATCAGCCTTAGCTGTGCTTTGTTATTAATTAGCAAATTTCAGCATGGTGACACTAACATTTAGCTCAAAGCACCGCTGTGCCTCAAGTAGGTAGGTAGGTAGATGCCTTTGTCGGTCACTTACTCTGAAAGACATTTCCAGGTTCTCTCCACCCCAGATATCCATCCCTGGATCATAGCTTCCTATTTCTTCAAAATATGTTTTGTCTATAGAGAACAGTCCTCCTGCCATGGTGGGAGTCCTGCAAGAGACACACGACAAATTCAGACAAAACGCATAAAAAATTCCTTTGTAATATCACATCTCCTCACGCTATACTTATTAGTATCTTTGTGTACCACTGAGAAACACTCAGAATATAATAAAAGACCAATTTGTTTGACAATGTGATACAAAGCCTTAGAGGGATAATTACTTTTTTCTTTTAATTAGTTCTATGTTGAAGTCTCCCATAAATTAAGGATAATGTTTGTTGCTGGGATTTGAATGCTGGCGACAAATTGTACCCAGTTTTGTGAATCCAAAAAAAAAAAATGCAACTGCGAGCAGAGATTCCATTTTTCTATTTTTAAAATAAATGAGCTCATACATACTTACATTACCACAGAGCACAATCACAATTATGTAGATGCTGTTTAGGCAGTTGTTTGCATCAGTGGTACACACAAAGGAAAAAGATCTATTTCCATCTGCGGATAAAAATGGCAATTTTCATAAGAAGAGCTCTTGTGAAGAAACTAACCATGTCTTCTCTGTAGCCTGCTGCCATCACAGATAAACTCATTCTCAGCTCAGATGAAAAACTGAGAACATCTGTTTGAACTTGGAAAAGTTTCTTTTCACTTCTTGTGTACTCTGGCATATTTTCTGTTAATTCTTAATCAAAAACATTAGTCTGTCACACGTTCCCCTCAAAAATGATCTAGATTTAACTTCAGTGGAGGAAGAAACATTTTCTTTGTGTACCTGACAGGAAGTGTTCTGTCCCCTTTGCGCCGATCCATCTCCCGCTGGGGAACAGGGTACCAGCGGAAATTCAGCTTCCAGTTGAACCCACCATACGTCATATCTGAGCCTGCCATGTATTCAAACGTCTCGTCGCTGATGACATCGATGATAGGGCACACCACTGCTGTCCTGAAAGACACGAGTAATAAAAGAGTAAGATTCAATGTTCAGATAAAATATCTGTGCATGCACTGTACATGACATGTAACTAGAATATATCATTATTTAACAAATGTCAAACATAATGTGGAAAGGCGAGGTGGCATATAGGCTATATACTCTCTGAATGTGAATAAATCAGGTTCTGGTTTGTAACTGTTTCTTCCCTCACTCTCTCAGGTAAGGGAAGAAAATAACCACACTGGTACTGTTTGCAAGAAAAATGCATGTACTTTGTTGTAGGATGGCCATGGGCAAAGGAGTATCTTCATCAAAAAGGACCAGGAAATTTAATTTCCAGATTCTCCAAATGAAAAGTGTCCTTCATAGACTATATAACCATTGCAAACCACAAACCATCACTAGTTCTAATTACTGTGCCTTTGTATCAGGACTGAGCATTCAATACTATTGTTTACTGAATTTCAGTGACATTGTATGATAATATTATGATACCATCATGTTATTGTACAAAAATTGACAACATGAGGATTTGAAGTGTGAAGACTTTTTTTTAACCTGTTGTGGAATATAGTTTATTGCATTGAACACTTTTTATATGAGACTTTGAACACATCTGCCATATTGTAATAGAGTATACATTGATATTTGATAAAATGTTAATATCACAGATCTGATTTCAACCATGTATCTCAGCCCTACATTGGATTTAACAGAGTTACCTGTATCATCAATCGTGTGAATCTGTAGGGAACATATGGTGTACTTTCTACACCATCGCATCAGTCTGCACCCTATAAATATATGTGCAGCAGCATTCAGTAAAAGTGTAATGGCTTCTTAATATAATATTCTGAGTCATATGATACCAATTTATTCCTGAGGGAAAATAAATGCGTCTGACCTCAGATAAGAGATGGATCGCAAGAGAATCATTATTAATCCATCCATCTGTTTATGTCACTCACACATACACACACACACTCAGCAGATACATAGTAAAAGCTTGAAAAAATAGCTAAAAATTCTGATAAAGAATAGCAGGCAAACACCTTGTCACTTTAAAATGAACCCATCTGGTTTAACAAACACATCTCCTACTCAGCCATGTCATATTAATCTCTAAACATGTAACTGTTGAAGCAAGAAAACATGTCCTTGTCCACTTTAATCTTGACTCTGCTAGCATCAGTTGCAGCAGAGTAAACACAGAGATGGTCCTACCATAGACAATGCAAAATGATTATCGTCTCCTATCAGCTGTGTCAGTCTCAAATAGTGTATTCATGACTGATAGCTTGCTGCCCCATCAATATTCAGATGGAGCCTTGGCCCAAGCACCCAATGATGCAACTTAAGTGAAATGTGATAATATAAGTATTAACTACAGTAGAATGCCATTCAGTAGAGTGCATACCTCCACCAAGGCAAAACCATCCTACCCATGTTTGTCTAGCTCTTATAACAGAGCAATAGGAGGCAAAAGGAAATAGTCTGCTAACGTAAATGATCTCTTTGTCATAAAACATAGTAAAGTACATCTCTGTGTGTAATGTGGATTCAACATTTCTGTCCACCCGATCCAGATTATTATCAGGATCTGGACCAAATTGTACAAACTCATGGATCTCTGCCCCACCATTAACCAGATCCAAACCAAAATGTAATGGATCATTCCCTGGCCCATGCCCCATTCCTCCCCTCCACCAAGTTTGGTGCAAACTGGTTGAGTACTTTTTGTGTAATCTTGCTCCTAAAAAGCAGAATATGTTCATTATTTCATACAGGCACCGTAAATATCAACATTAACTCCGATGCATTCTTTGTGGTCGATTTCAGCTCCAACCTGTCCTCTTTGATGCGTGCCAGCAGGGGCTCCAGCCAGCCGACTGTACACTCGCAGTGAGCGTCCAGGAAGGTGATGACCTGACCTTTGGTGGCAGCCGCCCCCCTCAACCTGGCTCTGATCAGACCCGAACGCTGCTCCATCCTCAGGATTCTCACTGGCACCTCCAGAGTCCGCACATAGCTCTCCAGCTTCTTCTTCAGGAAGTCTGAAACAAAAGAGCAGACGATCCAGCAAGGGTTCAACTCAACAGAGCTGAAACAACTGGTCAGAAAAAAACAAGACATTTAAATATGTCATCTGGGGGTCTGGGAAATTCTGATAGGCATTTCTTTTTATTATTTATACTACTATTATTGCTTCCAATATTTTCTGACTTAATTTAGAAGAAACTGTTAATTGACTAATGAAGAGTACAGATTAAAACCAAAGCAACAAAAACAACTGTTATTTGCAGTCTTACATCTCAGTGTAGTTGGTGCATTTATTGTCACCTGATCCAAAGACCAAATAAAGATCCCTGTTGTTGCTGTAAAAAGCTGTTATGAGTTAACTGATTCTTATATTGATACCATGCTGGAACAGAGTTTTGACTCCCACACTGTTTACACTGATCATCAGCCTTGACTTGAAAATGTACATCCTGTATCCTTGACTACAGAGTTAAACCAGTGAGTCTGTCAGACATCAGACGGCGTGTAGTTTGTGAGCTGCTTATTAGCCACAGTGTATACTACCAACCTCGCTCGCTGGCATCGTCGACGAGCACGATCTCCACAAGCAAGTGTCTGGGTGAGCGGTTGATGACACTGTGAACAGTACGCAGCAGGGTACTCCACGCCTCGTTGTGAAACACGATGACGATGCTAGTGTTGGGCAGGTCGTCTGGGTACACCTTAGTTTTACAGCTGATAGAACAACAGGGGGGAAAAAAGGGAAACTTAGTGAAGCAGAACTGAAGAAAGTACATGAAGTTTCATTATGGAATTTCACTGAGCTTGAGGAATGAAGAAAGCCACACTAGCAGTTTTAGACTCTTTAATTTAATGCAGTGTCTATTTGTGACATGAAAATGTGAGAAGTTTAATCAAAGAGTGATTTTCCCTTCTCAGAAGGCCTACAAAAGTAAAACTTTTAAGTATTCCACAAAAAAGAAACATTAAAGAGGAAGAGAAAATATATGTTTTTAAATTATTCACCACTCTGTAATCATTTTGCAACTTCTTTGATTCATCTCAGGACCCCCTGTTGGGGTCCCAATCCCTAGATTAGGAACCACTGTTTTAGACTGCTCCACTAACAGATTGCTGCTCTTAACTCTAAAAGAAAACAATCAATTCAATTTTGGTCATAAATTCATCCTTTAATCCAGCAGAATTTCAAGAATTTGCTGGTTAGAGCTTCTCACGCGTATAACTGTAAATTGAATATAGATGTTTTGAACACCCACCATTTGTCCTTATTTTTGACATTTTTTCACAAAATTTTGAATTAATTCTTTGATAAATAAACAGAGAATAAAAATTCTCATTAGTAGCAGTTAAACTAAACTCATTCACATCTAATTTAATACCTGAGCTTAACAATTTGTATACTTATACTTGAACGTAACCATCTCTAACTTACCCAGTCTAAATTTTTTGGTCTAAAACTGTAGTGTTGGTTTCAAGCTGCAGCCACAGCAGTTCTCTGTGCCTGCAGCTCATTATCTTTATGAAAAGTGTCTGAGAACAGAATCCTGCTGCTATCCAATGCTGCCATCACTGCAAAAACATTGTCATATGAGATTTACTGACAAATATCTCCAAAGAAAGTAGAAAAAGTAAAACCAGCATTGACAGCTATGTCAGCATGCCCTTGGCTTGATGGGATGTCTGTCAAAGGCAAAGAGTGACAATGTGGCAAACTTGGGGGAGGCGAAGTATGGATGATGTTGAATAAAGAATGAGCTGCATTACAGAAGAGGAGGAGGTGAATGGCCAGAGGAGCTTGTATGGCGGGAGGAGGAGTAGTGGGAGGTGACGGAGGGTGAAAGAAGCTATCGGAGCAGATAGCATTGCTAGATCAGTCCTGTCTATTCAAAGTGACAGCACTGACTGACACAACTAGGCCGGGAGGTTGCCTTCAAGACAAAATGTTATCGCCCTTCAGAGGCAACGACTGGCAATTCTGCATGGCTCTGGATAATTTTCACCACCCAGCTGGTGAAATTTTGCAAGGCTAAGCTGCGTTCTGTAATAAAGCTGCTGTAATATTTATATTGAGACAAGGATGGAGCCATAATGGACCAAAAAAACTAGAGGAGTTGGAATCAGCTGAATATTCACTTTTTCCTTAGTAATATGGGTCCTCTTTTGCACTATGTAGGCAAAATGATCTCTATATTTGAATCTCCACATTGGAAAACATCTTGAGTTGGCATTTTCTTGGTATAAGTGCAGAATGTAGGTGTGGAAAAAAAGCCATTCCTGTGGCCTATTTCTCATGTGAGTGGCAGAGCCTTTGGTATCCACTTAATGAAAAGTGCTGTGGAGAACTCGCGTTCAGCTTGAATATTTAAGCATGAATCACTTGGATAATGTCTCCAAGAGAGGCAAATGCCTGTGCATACCAGCAGCCCAAGATGAATGTGCTCATGTTTCACACAAATTGCTCCTTGGATTTTCATTAAGTGCTCAAGTGGATCTTGAATGACAGTAAACAAAACCCTACTCCCATTCAAATGTCAGGTCTAATGTACACACTTGAGGGATCTGATGGATTTGGCGATGAAACAGTGCCCATAATTAGAGCTGTTTTTTTCCACATTGGATCGTGTTATTAATACCAATGACATCTAACTCAACAAACAGTTAAATTTTTTTTATTTTAATCATCAAAATAGCTTTGCTTTTATAGTTTAGAGCATTTTATCTACAGAAACAGCGCCTTGTATCACTGTCTGCAACCCTGTTGAGGGTCTTTTGATAAGAGAAAGAAGCCCTGCTGCTTTACTCAGCTATCTAACACATTTGTCAGAATACTGGAGCAGTTTCTAGTGAACCCGATATACGATGAGTCTGCACACATTAAGGAGTGAAGAAGCCCAGAAAAATAAAGAAATAAAGAAGCTAAAAGCAGAAAGTATCAGTTGAAATGTCAGCTTTTTCACAAAGAAACCACAGTTCCCTGTGATATGTGATGGGTATCAAAGGTATCAAAGTTTACAGGCAGCGGAGGAGCAGGCTGTCTGAGACTGAGTGTTATGCTGGGCTGCTGAAAAGCGGATGTACAGTTTGTGCGAGAAGGTGTTAGAGGGTCAGTAGAGTGAATCACAGCATACATCTGGAAGACACCCAAGTTTACGCACCCATCCAACCTCACATCCGGCAGACTCCTGTTGAGTGCAATCATGTCACTGGCCATCAGATTGAACTGGTTAATCTTGAAGAGCTCCTTCATCTTCTCCTGGTCGTCCTTGGGGATGTTCACTGCCTTGCCCATCTCCCCTGGACCCTCATGGCTTCGTGATATCACCGCTGCAGCATAACAGAGGCAAAACAGAAGGATATCTGATAAGAAAGCAAACTCTACATTTGTTTTGTTTGTAGTTGTTTTTTTATTTTTTTTTTATTTCTCACTTAATGCCAAAGTACATTGTAAAAAAATCACTTAGAGACTACTTCTTGATGGGAAAACAATGTGAGAAGAACTACTGTGTTATAAAAGCCAACTAAACTACAAATTACATCTCCTCTCCAAATGGGACTGAGAGTAATGAGGACTGACTGACCTCCATGACCCCAGTCTGTTGGCTGTTCGCCCTGTTCTTACCAGTGACGGAAAAAAAAAAAAGGGGGAGTTGTGGTTGTTTTTCAAGAACTCGAAGAAGGAAGAGTGCAAGGGCTGATATGTATATATGGCAAAGAGAATAACACACAGATAAGTTCAGAGTGATCCCTTTTGTACTGATAGCAATGGCCCCTGGTAAGATACACAAAGTCTGTAGTGGGCATCATAGATGCAGGGTTTATTATCTGTGTCTTCAGGCTGAGGAGAGTGCAGCTAGGCATGTTAGTTCTATCTCTTTACACTCCACTGTGAAGTGTAATTTTCTATAATTGTAAAAAGCCAGAGCAGAAAACATAATTTTCCAGATCAGCGTGCATGTACCAAACTGGAATTACAGGTTTTAAGAGCATTTTATGTACTGGAAGCTTCTATATAGGATGTGCACAGTATGGCATATTGCCCTTTAATAACACTTGATAACATCACATATACAGAAAATGTGATAGCATTCTCATTTGCACCATTAAAGGCTGGGAAAAAATATGTAACCATACACATTATAGAATGTGAAAAACAGTGTAAGACATTTGATACTGACTGTGCAGAGGCTCTGCTTAAGCTCTCTCCTGGTTGCTGTGGTTTGATCTGATTGGGTATTAAGCGCTGCACAGTCTGGCAGCTATATTTAATTTTAATTTAATCTATTAGGAGGTTTTGAATTCAGAGATTTAGGAGAATGTATTAATAGATGAAAAAGTTGCATGAAAGCAAAATCCTTCCTACAGCTGCTACAGTCTCTTTTGCTACAATCAAATGCCTGCAAAGCATCAGCACTGCTGTTGTTCTTGTTGTTGCTGCTGCACAGAGCCAGCTCCTTTCACCAAAGGTAAATAACCTCCCATGGATTTATGACTCTCTCTCTCTCTCTCTCTCTCTCTCTCTCTCTCTCTCTCTCTCTCTCTCTCTCTCTCTCTCTCTCTCTCTCTCTCTCTCTAATAATCTCTCAGAGCAGAGGCAGCGATTTCCATGAAAAGGGGGCGCACAGTTCACATTAGCTGCACGGCCCCCCAGTTAAGAGGATTCCCTACGACCACTCGCAGAGACGGGCTGGTGTCGGCTGGACTGTTAACCTCAACTGATCCTGCTCTTTTCTTTATGGTGCTGCTGACACTCTCCATTTGGATGCTGGCTTAAATGTGATGGACGCAGCTCAAGAGCTGAGCTGGATGACTTAGTACATACTCTGCTTGTCCAGCCCATCAGTCCATACATACGAATAAAATCAGGTTACGAATTTTCAGGAAACATCTTGTCCCTCAACATCAGTCTGTGTCACCTTAATTTATTTGCATCACTACAAGATAACAGATACAGATATAGATACAGATTATTTAAAGGTTCAAGATTATACATATTTTAATCTTACTATAAAAAAAGGATTACTACTGAATAACATGTGGAACAGTGCCATCAGATGTGAACAATCACTGAGAGCAGAATACTTTGTGAATTTTGTAGGAGACAGTCCTCGGGCCTTGAAATAACAAGGCAAGCCATCATTCCCAGGTCACCGCAATGTTTCTGGTCCATTGGTACAACTCAAATATCCTAAAATATCGGACAAATTCATATTTTTCAAGCATGGGTAAACCCTTATGTGACATACACAATGGCTAAATGTAAGTATGAATAATATGTTGGAATAATATGGTTGCAATACCAGATTGAAATACCTTTCCAGGCAATGAATCCTAATGACTGGTGATTTTGACTTCCTCTAGTGTCATCACGAGGTTAATTTTTGTGGTTCTGAGTGATCTGATTGACAACTATTGGGGAGTTTGGCATATTCTGGTACAAACATTCATCATTGTGGTCCTTTTGTTGATGCCCTGAATTTTTCTCAAAGCACCATATTGGCACTGTGAGCATGTTGGCATGCTGATGTTAGCATTTACGACAATGCTAACATCACACAGCTGCTAGAAACATGTCTTTTTCAGGGTGTAGTTTATGACACAGTTGAAGCAATGCTACCAGGGGACACATCAAGGATCTCCTTCCTGCAAGGAATATTTTGTTCTCAAGACTTTCTACTATCTATTTAGAGTATTTGTGTACCAAATGTCAGCATATTTATGTTGCATTAAGCAGCCACTCACTTTTCTTTCAACACTTAATTACGTCATGTTTGAAATAATATGAGTTTTATGTGATTAGCACATTCTCAAATTAGCAATTTAGCTCCTTCATTAAGACTATAAATAGTTTTTCACCTTCAGCACTTTCAAAAATAGACCATGTATGAAATAATACAACCAGTCAGACTGAATATAAAGGCTAGAACCATTCAAATAAATCAGCTTTTGCTTAGCAACACACAGATCAGAGGAATCTTAGGAAACAAACTCTCTGTGGTATTTTCGAGCATGCCACACTCTCCTCCTGACACAGAGCATTCATTATAAAAGATGGCTGCGATCATCTGGGAAGAAAACAGTGGCTCTGTCTGTCCTCGGGTCAATCAATCTAATTCAGTGGTCCCTGCCTGCAGCTTTATCCCAAGCAATTACAGTGAAAAGGTTTTCCTCACACTCGCAGGTAATGAGTCTTCTGAGACACAATCACTCAGATTTCAGTGTTGAGAAAAAAATAAAGTGCCACATGCCTTGTTGTCCAACTGTCCATTATGTAATTTATCAGATTATAATTCTGACAAATTAGCAATCAATGTGCAATTCTAGACTCTCTAAAAACACCTGCCGTCTGTGGTATACGTAAGCCTTACATGCCTGTTTACAAGAATTTAAGATTCTTCTTGTCAAGGTGGACTCAGACAATAATTCCCATGCAAATTGTTCACTGACTTCTATATCTTGTGACTTCAACCATAGCCCAATTATTTTCATTCACGTTCACCTTAGAGGAAAAGCTTTGCCTTGTGAAGCTCTGTCTCTTCGAGTTCTTCATTGCTGTTCCAAACATAACACACAGAGTTGTGCTCTGTTTTTTTTTTCTCTGTCTGTGCTGTAGTAATGCAACAGTCACATAAAGCACTATTCACTTACAATGTTGAAAATAATGAAAAAGTTCAAATGCATTTCACCTCCATAAACTAATCCCAATTGACTAATAATTTTCAATCTATTGATAAATTGATGGAATACTTTTTAGTTTAAAATACAGATACAATTCTAAAAGTATTGAAACATCTACCACTGAATTCACCAAACATCCTCTTAAACAAATGATCACACGTGGCTTTTATAAACTAGATTAATGTGGCAGATTTACTTTGTTTATCTACAAACAAATTGCAGTGGAAGCTTTAAAACATGAGCTGCACAATCGAAAGTTGTTCAGTTGCTCTTTTTCACCTCACAAATGGGAAAACTGCAAACAGTTAAAGCAGGTGATTAACAGCACTTGTAGAGGTCTCATGACAAATCTCCACAAAGTGTAATAACTGGTTGGTTCAGCCAAATTAAAAAGTCATGTTTGAATTGGTCAGAAAAGAGCAACAAGAATATTTCTAAAAGAAGAACGAGTTTTTACAAATTCCTACTCCAGTAAGTCATGGATAGAAATCAGTTCCTGCCAAGGCTCCGTTCACTCATCATGAGTGCCACCAAGCCTGTGAAAACTGTCATATAACAACTTCAGTGGCTCTACAGAGAGCTTGCCAAAGTCTGAGAAAATAACCCAGATGATGTCTTCAGGGTTACCTCAGATTGGGATTGAGAGGAGAAACAGAAAGCTCTTTAAACAAACTGCATGGAGTTTGAAAGATATTTGAAACCCATTTAATAGAAGGTGCTATTGAGTTATGGGAAGTACAATGTTTTGGGGACTTGACCTGTACTGGGGATTAAAGGATAAGAATATCTCGGATTTTGCTTTCCTTTTTTTAACCTGTTACCCACATCCACCAGCTTATGCAAGCATAAAAAGTTACTGAAATAGCCCTTTAAAACAAAACTCCTGATGCACAAGTATTTGTACATGTTCTTATGTGATTTCATCAGGAAACAAAATTAGTCAGACTGTGGTGCTAAACAGAACAGAGGAATGAACACAACCAAAAAATCTGTGCTTAAACGAGATCATGTAACATACCAGTTCAGACAACTTTACTTTATCATGTCAAGCAAATGTTAAATCCCAAATAAACATAATGGACAGCAGTGACTGGTCACAAAGTTTACTCTGGTCAAACTGAAAACCACTGACAGGAGCCAAGATGTGTCTAATCTAATCAGGAATTTAAGGCAAACATTCTTTAAAGGGTCATTATCGACCTGGTAATGACCCACGCATCCAAAATGGATGAACTGGTGGAGAAACTGGCTGCAACCCATCAAATCATACTGTAAGCTCTGGCAACTCAGCCCAAGGCTAAGTGATTTTAAATTAATTTAAACATGCATTAATCAAAATGACTGACACTAACATTTAATCAGATTTCTCTGTGCAATGCAGATATAAGCCAAATTTAGCATTATGAAGCTTCTTTAGCTGATTGTTAGCAGCTCTGAAAAAAAAGGAAAAAAAGAAAAAAAAAACCATAGGCCATCATTTCCAGTTAAAAAAAACTCTTACAGCTTACTGTTTTGGTTTCATGCTCACAACTTACCATTTGTGTTCAGCCTCACCACTGTCATCACCATCATTTTTTGATGCTGCAGGCTGATGTTTTTCGCTAAAAACCTCTACAAAGACACTGTGTACCACCTGACCGAGCAGATCAACAAAGTTAGCAACTAGCTGATTAACAGAGTGGAGCATTTTGTTGCTAAAGAGCCAGATGTTTCTTTCAGGTAGACCAAAAACAGAGCTAAATGCAAAGTGAATATTGAAATTACATTTGTCCAGTGGACAAAAACACAAATCCAAAGGAATGCCAATGTGTCTGCTGGATGTGTAAATAGGCAACTGGCTAGCAAGTTTGCCATAACAACTTTATAAGGTGATAATATGTAAATGTTGTGTTTACAGTTCATTTATGCTGCCTCCAAGAAGCCAAAAAAAAAAAAAATCTGTTAATGCAAGTGAGCTAAAGATGGAGCTAAAATGAGAGTGAGTGTTGGACTCACGTTTGTCAGGTGGCCAGAAACAACAGCTGTTCTGAGGCAGTCCTATAACGATTTCTTTTTATTGTATATAATCTAAAATATAATATAGTGACTTTTTGACCGCATAAGTAGTGACTGAACAGTAAATACTTCACTTTTGACTTTATAAAAATGATTCCATAACAATCAAACTGGGTCAATTGATTCCAATCAAAAACTGAACATGTGAATCAGTGCCAGATTAAGAGTGGGCTCTTCAGTTGCGGGCTGAATGAATTTAAGATTACACTTGACAAGGTAAAACTTAAAAACGCCCACAGTGTTGTGGCAAAACCAGTGAATGAAAAAATTCTCAACACTCTGTTCATATATTAAGCAAATCATCCACTTTGTAAGCAGTATAACATTAGACTTTTGTATGGTAATTAGTCTCAGTGGCTGGCAGCTCTTCCTCATTCTAACCTTAAAAGCAGCTTAGCAAGCCTCTTAGAAACCTGCTTACTTGAGGGCATATGAGGAAATGAACTCTGCTAAAACAGCACTGTGGTTTCGGGTTCACACGCACACGCACACACACACACACACACACACACACACACGCATAAAGCCATTGGTTTAAACTTACAAAGGTAAATTAATGCATCTTTAAATGAATCTTCTCCCACAAATTAGAGAAATTAGAGATGGAGATACATCACATCACTAAATTCATCAATAACTACAAATTTACACTTCTTACAGAGTCAGCTTCATTGTGTTAATATATTTGTGACAGATGATGACTAAGTTAAACACTGAGCTGGAAGGATGGAGTCTATAGCTTAAATTCACAAGCATGTCTGAGTGATCCTTAAGAAAAGGCAGAGCCTACAAGATCAAAAATGCAGACAACCAAAACAAAAACGGGAACTGTGAGTTAACTGTCGTCTCACTTATAAACTGGGGTTATCAGATTCAATAGTCCTACAATTTGGAAAAATTCTCAAAGCTTTTTTCTTAAGAAGGCTCTTAAAAATGGGTTGGTTCATGCTGATTGCTGCCTCAAGAGAAAGCCAACTGTTCCCTGATTTGCTGAAACCTTTTCTTTTGTACATTCAAGGGCTTGAAAAACCAAATCTCAAATTCACATGGCTCCAAAACTGTAATTTTAGATATTTTGTGATTTATTTTTATTTCCAATTACCATTAATATCATGACCCACGTTGTAGAGATTTACTGAGCACAAAAGTTGAATTAGAAGAGAGATCACACTTCACCCACTGCAAAACACACTCCACACTGAATGCTTCCCAAGCAGACATTCATCCTGTATTTATTTTGATTAGGCTGTCATTATGTCATGAAAGGAATTACTACCTAAAAGCTAAAACATGCCTGGCCCACTTTTTCAAGAGTATGAGGCTTTGTGTGGTGTTGGTTTCAATGCATTCCAGTACAACATTTAAATCTACATGTAAAGATTACAAAGTTAAATAGACATGTCATACAGAAAAACAGTATTACAGCAGGCTTTCAAAAGAGGATGTACAAGATGTAGTTTTCTGTACAGTATGTACAGAAACATAAAGTGGTTTATTGTGTCATTGCCAAAAACAGGCACAATCATGCATATGTTCCTTAAGGATGATTTAGGGAATTCAAATGTCTCTCTGTCTCTATAGTACACACATGCAACTATGTTCAAGATGTTCAAAGATGTTGAAGATATTGTTACGACTTGATTTAATTTACGAAATGAAACAAAAAAAAGGTATCACAGAGTCAAAACACTACCACTTCTCACTGCGCTTTTGGACTAACTCCCTTTAAGATGTCACAAATGGAAAACCAAATCAAATCATCACCAACCAAATAATTTCCTTTGAACGACTGCTAAAGCCCCTGAAATCCAAAAATGAACATTTAAACTCCCTCTGAGAAGTTTTAAAATTCCCTCACTGTAACCCCCTTTGCAAACAGAATCTTCATTCATTCAAGAGAAAATCCCGACAACCGAAAAATGGCACAGTTAACATTAAAGCTTAAAGATACAGGGAATGGGAAAGGGAGAGGGAAAGAGGCAGTCCAGTCTGAGACTTAGTGTATCTCATAATGGACTCCTGAAACCTTTAAGCCCCATCGCGTTTCATTCTGTGAATGAAAGGTGTCGGAGGCACTGATCTGGACTCACCTCGGAGGGCAGGGAGCAGCGAGCGGTCTTTCCTATCATCACATTTGTTACACTCGCTGAAGTACAGCAGCAAGAACACATCCACCAGCACCCACACTAGAGAGGTGGTCAACACCACCTTACAGTAGACGAACCGTCGCATCACCGCCCCAGGATGTCAGCGGGGCAGCCAAACAGGGAGGACCGCAGTGAACGCTCAGTCTCCTGATGAGATGTTTGAACTCTGGTGATGGGATGAGAAACTGAGAGGCGACATCCTACAGGAGAGAGAACAAACAAAATAAGACAATGAAAAAAAAAACTGTAACACAGACTCCTTCGACGGTCGGTTAGTACAGTCTACACTACAACAAGCCATATTGTCACAAAAACCTATCCGAGCATTGGCAAACAAACACGGACACAGCAGCCCCTGTCAACTGTTGGAGGTAGCCGGAGGCCTCTGGATGTAGCCGCCTAGCCCAGCCGATACTTTAGCAAAGAGCTAACTGCCAGTGCCTGTCTATGGTGCTGTCACTCATCGTAACCCTAATTTATGTAAGAATTTTAAGCCTAAATAACACTAAAACGGTTGTGGTACAAACCCCCCCCCCCACACACACACACACTGTTCATGGAGGTGGAAACTATCAATAGAGACCAAACACAAAAAATGTACCAGGCTGTAAATATGTTTTTTAAGGCTGTAAAGTTGGCTATTTTAACATGGGGCTCAATGGAGAATTGCTCACTTCTGGAGCCAGCCCCCAGCGGCAGCCAAGGAACTGCAGCTTTTTGAACGCGGAAGTGATCCTCACTGCTGAAACCTACAACTCCCCCCTTCTTTGAGTCTGGCCACAGACCTTTGTTGCATTTCGTTCCCTATCATTTCATCATCTCTCTCTAGTGTCTGTAATAAAGCCATAAAAGTGCCCAAAATAGTGCATTACTTTTGTCTTTTAAGACTAGTGACCAGGGATGCAACGACCGTATCGTTATCAGGGCTGATATTGGCCATATTTCAGAAATCCAATATTGGCCACATGTGACAGATCCACATTGAAAAACTGTTGTTTCATCTGTGTCATCAAAAACTTTTTTCAGTTTCCACTATCAGCTTTTGTCATTAAGTCATGGCGACCTGTAAACTCAGTTTATAGTGCCACAACCCTCCCTGAGATCATGTTAACTCACATAAAAACGATCCCAGTGAGTTCCGACACACAGCACACAGCTTTCAAGTTTGAGAAAAAGATAGCACTGGTATTAAATCAGAAATCAATATCGACAGGTACCCTGAGCAGAGGTATCACAATGATATTAGGAGGAGAGAAAGATGGACTGGTGTGTCCCTGGTTGTGAAGCTATGTACTAAGCTGGGACAGTTTACAGTTTAAAAATTGGACATTGGACTGACCCCAGACCCTCAACATTCTTCCATCTGAAAGGATAAGTGACTGTTCATTTCCCCTTTACAGACTTCTCCCACTTCAACAGTAGTGCTGCTAAAACCATCTGGGAAGCTTTCATACCAGAGGCAATTTGTGGAGATTAGATATCTCATTGGCATGGGATGTATGGTTCACAATATTTATGATGAAAAACAACATCATTTTCTGTCAAACAGGATTTCTACCAAAATTAGAGGTTTTGGTGAACGAAAAGCTTATGAAAGTATAATGAGAATGAAATGGGGAAAAAAAGCCTCCAGTCAAAGAGAATCAAATACATGAATAGCCAGTAGCCTTTTAGACACCCATGACACAAATATAGGCTACAACAAACACCACACAGCGTAGCAAATTTAGTTAAAGCAAGATTAAAGGTTCACAGCTCGATTTTAACCTAAGATGGTTAACACACTCAGAATGTTACATATATTCAAAATAGGTTTGAGAATATGGGGGTGAATTTAACTGCAAATGCAAGTATGTATAATAACTAACCTAACCCTTTACTTTTACAACTAGTAGAGAATGCCTAGAGCATCTCTCGTTGGGAATCTGACAGATTTCCTTATCTTTCACTTGCAGCATGGTAATGATTTTGCACTCTAAACACACACTGTCCCCTCTGCTCGCTGTCTAAATGTCCATCACGGGGTCTGACACCGCTGCCTTGGGCCAACTCTTATCTCATTCACAAACAAGGCAGCCTCTGCCCAGCTGTATCAGGAGTTTCAGAATCAGATCACATGCAATCACGTTCACACACCGTTCACAGACCTTAACCCGAGTTAAGTCGATGGGCACAGTCTAGACTCCCAGATAATGAGTAGAAGCAACAAAATGGTCTCAGTAAAAACTACTGAAATCCAAGCCAATGTGTAAGATATCACCTCCACTCACATCGGAGACAGATCAATGATGACTCTGTCTCACGATGTCTGTTTGCATCTCTAACCATCTGCTTCGGTGCATCGGTGGCTGAGACATGTTTGGGTTTGGTGATACTAACGGCGCTGACGGCAGCTTGCTGGAGTCTCGGCCCAAAGAAGTCTGAGTCAATTAATCCAACCATCTGCACAGATGAATTTTACCTATCTGCTGTGCACTGCTCCATGAACAGAGCTCCCCAGCCTTCACGAGCCACATTTTTCCCACCCTTTAAAGATAAGTGTAAACCACCAGGCACCATTAACTGCTTCTTGAAGTGACACTTAATTGTGTTGTTAACAACACTCTTTGTTGTGAAATGGCTGGTTCGGTGCTATGAGCTAAATAACATATTCCTTAGTCACTTAACAGGACTGCTTCAACTGTATGCATTTGCCAGACTGTTTACTAATTAGTTCTCACAGTAAAATAACTGAACACACCTTGGATCAACACTTGTTACTGAAATCATGACAGTAACATGACAAGAAAACATAGAAAACAAAGCTGAAAGAAAAGTGACCTGACTCCTTTTCCTCCTCTACATTCATCAACTTTCTCAGAAGCAGCCAGGGCAAACCTTAGCCGTCTGCTGCTGACCACTGACTGATCTAGGTTAAAGTGCCTTGCAAAGGGGTACATCAAGGCTAGGAGAAGAAGGATCATTCACACTCAGACCTGTCCAGCAAGGGATTCAAACCAGCGAGCTTTCAGTCACACACCACCTGTGTGTCTACTGTGACAAGCTGCAAGTAGAGCTGCGTATCGAACATCAATACTTTCTGACTGCTGAACAAATTGTGTCTGTGGCATCAGGTGTTGAGAACTGACTTGAAAAATTGGAACTGAATGATTGGGGTGAACATGTATTAAACAACAATAAATAGTACAGAGTTTTGGCATGGAAAATAGACTTGAAATTAAAAAAAAGATAGAATATTCCTCAACTTAAAATATTGAAACAAGTATTTTTTATACAAGTGCCATAATTTAGGTATCATTTTGGCACCAGTATTGAAAAATGTCAATCTATACCCAGCCCCAGCAGGAACAGGAGGTGATTATAGAGCTTATCCCAATAAGCCCATTAGGCCAGTGACTGAAGCCTCTTTTTTTAACCCAAACAACATAAAATATGTAGATGTGCTCGATGTGCTCTGCTGAAATTTGCTTGTGCACTTAATCAACAGAAAATACAAAAACTTACATTCATAATTCTCATTGTTTTGATTTCAAAGGTGTGGTGTATACGCATACACACACACACAGGCACTGTCCATCTTTCATTCATCTGCATGCACATCATATATTGACTTATAAATTGTGGGATTTGACGGAAACAAGATGGAAAAACAGTGTAACAAAAGCAGTTAAGCAATCAACAATCACCCTGAACTGATTCTGCATAAATACAACACATGGGAACCAGGATTAAACGTCATATCAGCCTAAAACCAACATCTCAGCATCCTTGAGATCACCATCACATGTTGCGATGTGTACAGCAAAAAAAAAAAAGGACAGCGGCATGATTTTCCTAATGGAAGGTGTGCACGCAACACGAAAATGAGGATACTCTTTGCTTACCTAATTTTTGGATGGGGTGAACCAGTGACCTGCTCCAGCCTCGCTCTCAGGCAACGTGTTGAACGCAGACAACATGACCCAGTATAGGCTACAGTACAATTGGTGGCTGAATAAAACTGGGTAAATTTCTCCTGCAACACGCTCAGCGTCTCAAAACGACACTTAAGTCACAGTCCATATCAACACAGAGTAGTCCACCATCCAATGTGATACTGTCCGTCCAGTAATGCCTCTCATGGTACCTGTTTGGACTCCTTGATATGATTTGTCCCTAGTTGAGCCGCAGTAAACCGGCGTACACGAACAGTCTCCATGAATTGTCCCGTTCGTCTAAAACGGGGAGCGGTCAGCGAAACATACTTCTCAGCTCGCACCTGTTCTCCGACTGAATATTACAACGGTAAGAGGAACAAGCCAGATAATATTCAGCACAATCTAACCTCAGCTGAGACCGACCTGGAAAATGTCTCGGTTCTCCTCTCTGATTGGCTCACAGCCACGTCCGTCATGAAAGGCTTTTTGAAGTGGAGCGTCCCTGGCGTCTGGTAAATGTAGGCGCGTTACTCCACACTATAACCAGCACAGGCAAAATACTGTATATATATTAATTTCCAGTTAGTTGGATGAAATGCCAGGGGGGCTTGAACATAATTGTGTTAACAGGTTTTTTTGTCGATTGGATTTTTTCGAATAAAAATTGACAAAAGTATCCGTGTCTCAGAAATTTCCTTTTTAATTGAATTTACATAAGGATTTTCATTACACATGGACCTTAATATTTTGCTTGTAAATTTTGCTTTTCACTTAGCTTTTAAGTCATTTATTATACAGAACAGCATCAGATTATGACCCATTTGTCATCTAAAAAAAAAAGCCACCACAATTCTGTCTTTGCATAGTAAAATCACAGCAGAGCATTTTAGTACTAAGATGAATCAGATTAGAATAATGGCAGATCTGCAGATTTGTTAAATTTCTCTAGCTTTAAGTTTTATTACTATGGTGCATATAAGAATTATCCTGGAATTCTTCACAGTGTTGTTTGTTTTCACATTATGATCAACAGCAAGGAAGTAGGTTTATATTGTTCTGCAAAACAATTTTCACCCAGGCAGTTGTTACATAAACAATTAAATCAGATATCAAGCATAAATATCATACACCTTAGTGTACATGCATGTGTGTGTCTATATGCTAAGAAACTCAAATATGCAGACTGACAGTGCTGTGTGGCCTCCATCACAGGAGACAGGCCTTTGGTGAATCATATTGAACAATGCTGCCATCTGCTGCTACTGATGAGGCACCTTCAACGTTGCATTGATCTCTGGGCAATGTAGTACATTCAATCTGAGCCTAGCATTTAATTAACATTTAGCAAATCGTAGTCACTCTGATGTGCTATTAATGACGCACAGTCACAGACTGCAAACTGCCCTTTTTAGGCTTTTATTGCTATTCCATTAAATTCAACTATAATAGCTATAAACAGCTGACTCATACTGCAGCCAGTGCACTGTGGGATGAATTTGACTTCCATTCATGATTATACCGTCTGGTAAGCAGATTACAAACGCTGTGTTCACGCCAGGCTCCAAACATCCACTAGATGTCAGTGAATGCTGTGGTTCCTCCAGTTTCAGAGAGGGAGGGAAACTTTTTTTTTTTTAATGTCATGGCTTTGAGCAGCTGCCAGGAACAAAATGTGATGGAAAGTTGAAAAAATATATATTTTATGAGTGATGAACTTTCACCTATTATGTGATGTGCAAGACATACTTTTACTGTGAAGTTGTGGCTATGACATGTTTTACCACCAACAAGGTTTTCAGCGTCTCATTTTTGCAGTTTTTTTTCTTCTGCAGTTTGAAATGCAACAGTAGTTGCATTCATCAGTAGTTTGTAAAAGTAGTGTAAAGACCACCTGTAATGGGCGTCAAATTAGTTTCACGACTCAAAATCCAAAAAGGTTGAGGAGGGCTGATATAGAGCTGTGCCACTGAGTTCAGTTATTATTAGTGATAACACCTACAATCGACTGTATTAGTGTACAGAAAAAAAAATTCACTAAATAATAGTGAGATGTTCATTTACCTCTGTTTGCTGCTCTGTTTGTGTTTGTGGTGGTTTGTGTTGATCTGGGCTACAGGATAACAAAAGTTTTTTCTAACATTTTGTCAACTAGAATATTAGATGCACCTCATAATACAAATCTCTGAGTCAAAAATAAACTTCATGTTTCTCGCAGGGCTCTTGCATCAGGCTCCATACACACAAACATACATAGCACACACAGTACATAATGTACTAAATACGAGCGTGCACATTTCTGACACACGTGCGGTCTGGTCGTATGGTGGCGCTCTTGCCGTGTTGTCCTGTCATTTGAACGGTCCAACGTAGGCAGGTACAGTCAGGCTATTTAACCGCGGGTTGGCGGATTCATTCCGCTCTGAAACTGGCAACAGATCACATGAAATCTCCAGTAATGCAATGCCAAAGCGGCTTGTTCAACTCCAGAAGAGCCTCGTTTGATCTGACGGAACTTCTTCAACTCACCGCCTCATCATCTTTACTTTTCACTTGATGACAATTTCTGTGGGATTGTGCCAGGCGCTTCTTTCCCTCTCTGACTTTCAAATCTCTCGCACTTAAAGTTTGATATAAATTTTTGTTTCTTAAAGAAAAAAAAAAAGTGGAGATGAATAACACCGGGTTCAACCAAACGGAGAGCGGACTGTTCAACAAGACAGAGGAGTTTTTTTGCTGCAACTTTTCATCCGTGGTGACTGATAATGGCTTTGTGGCTGCCGCTCCGGATGAGAGGAGCCTCTTCATCATGAGGGTGGTCCAGATAGCCGTCATGTGTGTTTTGTCCCTCACGGTGGTGTTTGGCATATTTTTCTTGGGTTGCAACCTTCTCATAAAGTCAGAAGGGATGATCAACTTCTTGGTAACGGACAGGAGACCGTCAAAAGAAACGGAGGCAGTTATTGTTGGAGCCTACTGATCAGATGAGGACCTGTACATTTTGGTTACTCTAATCTGACGGAGACAGATGGGAGACAATGCGATGATCAGCTGCCTGAACAAGTCCCTCTTTTCATTTTTTTTTTTTGGTATTTAGATAAACCTCAGAGAAACAGTCACCATGTAAGAGGTAACTGAACCCTGGTGACTGAAGCTCACAGATGTTCACCTTATTTCATGTGGCTTTTTAACGCCAACAAAGACTCATTCATCTCCAGGAGGTATAGTGCGTTTTAAGCCTCTTTGTTTATAAAGTATTCCGTCAAGCACTGTTGTAATTTCCGTAGATGGAGCACCATTTGTAAAGCAGCATCCTTTGTCATGTTAATGGCAGAGTCTTCGTATTTGCTGCTTAATTTTACCCTCTCATATTGCTAATGCAATGGAGAAATTAATGTTTAGGATGTTCTGTATGTTGTATGTGTTTTTGCATACAATATGCAATATATTAATCAGTGTATTTCTCTGGTTTTCCTGGTGATAACTGTGTGAGTGTCTACGTGGGTGGTGGAGAAATCCCAACATGCCATGTATCTTGTTAATTGGAATAAATTCACCTGTAATTAAAGTTTTCCTCTTAATTAAGGTCTATTTTTCTACCATGAATATTGCCCTCACCACGCCCTCTGCCAAAGTCATTTAGATTTCAAAAACTAAAATTAGACCCTTCTAAAAAGCTATTTAAACCAGTTATTTCTCTAGTTTAATTTGGTACAGTGTGGTAATTATAAAAATCCTTTTAAGAAAACAGTATTTGTTCTACTGATCCTGACCAAAAAAAAAGCATTGTATGAGCATTTATTAGAACGGACACCAAAACCTATTATTTTCTCTGGCATTCATATGAGGAGCAGTAAGTGTTGAATCCGGAGGAAATGACTCCACACAATCTCAGCCCCTTTCATTTGCTCTTTCCATTAATAGTCATAATGCAAATGTTAATTCAATTCAATCAACTAAATATGTTATTTTTTTCTTTAAGCTACTCCAAAATTACTACGTAAAGACTTTAAAATGAAATAGTAATATCCTTGTCATTGTCTGAGGGTATTTTCTGTCTGGGTCAGATTTTGATCCGGGCATCGTTTTTACATCTTTCCTCCTTCCATCAAAGCATCTGTTGTGCTCTGCTCCTGGCGAACCTGGATGCCACATCCCCAGGGTGAAACCCACAGCTTCAGAAATGACTTGTCTTGTCAACCGAGGGAGGATAAAGCTACCGGGCAATATGCTGCTGTCTGATTGCCCACCTGTGCTCCACATACACAGCTGAATAGTTTGAATCGACTTACTTTTCTCCTTCACCTCAGTTTGATTGACACGGTCTTATTCGGTCTGCTGATGGATGGCTACAGCTTGTCAAGACTGACACAATGGCCACTGTCTTAAGTCACACACTGGCTGTCCTCATGTCAGATTTGAAGAAAACAACCATCACAGGGATTGTTAAAATGCTTTGTGAAGTTCAACATAATAATATGACCCATCAGATGTTCTTGTGGTGGACAGTGTACATTATAATTATAGCAACCACTGTATTATATAATACAATTAAGTAAAGAGACAATGGAATGAATGTTGCCTTTGCAAATCTCACAATGTTCAGTTCCTTGAGGCCATAGTTCATAGTGTTGTACTAGATTGCATTATGTTGTAAGATGTCTTCCCTTGTGGGTGAAAATATTAGGTATATATTGCAACACAGTTCCGTTTACATCACCAAAAATCTCAGCTTCAGAAATTGCCACAGCTGAATCAACACTTTTCTGACACAGTCTTCACCAAAACTCAGTGTTACAGTGTAAACCTCAACAAACATGTCACTTCTTGTAGCATGACTACAGTTCGGATTTTTGTCTTTCCCTGTTCAAAACATCGATGTGAAAAGTCTGCAATGACGTATGAAACTTTTAATTTGACAAGTGCTGTCAGAGCAGATTAAAAATGGCAAGTTAAATCGATTCTTTACAAGTAAGAAAAAAAATCACTGAATAAATTGGCACTCATATATCAAGGTCTCACGTTGACACAATCTAGCAGATAAATTTAGTTTATGTATGATGAACCTTATTCGTAAGTGTTGGACCATATTAGAGTAACATATTAACACTGTAACCAAATATATAAAATTAAGACTTTTCATTATGGAGATATCGATTCCATTCACAGTGGAGAAAAAAGAAACTGAATCCAAACCCAATATACAGCAGACAAACATACCCAGCTTTAAAAAAATATTGCTTAAAATGTCAGTTACCTGATTATGTATGTTATGTTGCAGTGAGTATACAAAAAACAAACAACAAACAATTTTTAGACAGTGCCACAGTCAGAATTACTTTCTACGTGTCACACCAAGTGTTTCTTTGCTTTCTCTTTGCTTTGTGTGATTGCTTTCATTAGGGTGTACTGGGAATAGCTCCCAGGAAAGTGTTGTGGTAGTTTAGCATCCAGCAGAGAACAATCTTCTGTCTGCAGCTGAACCATTGTTCGTTCATCCTGTGGTGTCTTCCACACATACTCATATTTCCAGGATGGATTCTGACCTGCTCTGCAGAGGTTTTGGAGAAGTTGAAGACTGAAATTTAAAAACCACAGCTGCATTGACTGCAGACTCTTTTGAGAAGTTAGTTTCTTGACTGCCAGCTCAAAAGATTTCGCACACCAGTGCTCAGATATTTAGGAGATAGCAACAGCAACAGTCATCTATACCCCTGGCACTCCTGCCATCAACAAACTGATAAGTCCTCTGCAGGGCTGATGAGCAATTCTTCTCCAGATTTTTAGGAATGTATTGGGAGTTTTACACGGCATAAACCAAAAGCACCGATGCTGGGCATAAAAGATATATAATTAATTCATAACGTTGGTCTGGTTTTACAGTATGCTCTCACATTGTTTCCCAAAGGCAGAAGTGAAAAAAGAACACTTTACATTTTTATCGTGTATCTGCAGTCTGGTTAGAAAAAGTTATATCACCGGAGCAGCACAAGTAAAACAAGCATCAGCTTACTCTATCTCATGTCTACTGTATGTGAGCTGTGTCCCACAGTCACAGCATCTGCAGGGTGTTGATTGCGAGTTAAAAGAGGCTTCAGGTCCTGGCTTGCTCTCATGTGATTGGCTGGCGAGTATAGGTCCAGTCGATGAACTGGATAGTGACTAAAAGCTCCAAATAGCAGCACGGCAGGCACAATCATCTCTCCTGTTTACTCCTATTGTCGCACAGCTCCTCATCCGTCCTTTCTCCTGTTCTTACATTACTTCTGCTACTTTGTGGTGGGAGATACATATCTGTTAATGTGGTGAATTACATATATTATTATATTAAATTGTGGTTGTTTTATATTGAGCTTCCCTCTCCCCCTGACTGTATCTCTTTCCATGAAACTAATATTTGATGCATGTCGTATTGATTTTGTACTGCGGTCTCTTCAGAGCCAGTTCCGGCTAGAGTTAGATCACTGACTCCAGTAGGAACTGCGCTTTTGAAGGACACAGGCAGACAGACGTTTCCATCAAAAGCACTGCCTATTCAGTCTGAACCAAGCTGCAGCAAACGTCATGTGGCGCCTGGATTCTACGACAGCAGCAGTAATTGTGGAAGTCAAGCTGTGATAAATCCATGCAGACTGATTCTGAAGTTATGGCTCTGTTGTACCACTGATTGTTTCACACTGAAACATCACAGGGATTTCACATCTGAACAATCCTGCAACTAACACTTTACTGTAATCCACTGTGTGTTTGTGTTATTAACATTGAGGGGAAAAAAAATCTGTTCCTTGCAAAGTAAACAATTACATTTCAAAGTTGGTTGGACCTGGTTTTTGGTTTAGAATAGAGCTATCCATATATCTATATCTATATCTATATTTATATTTACAATGCATCAAATGATCTCGTGTAGTGAAAGGCATGGCCTGTAGTGAGGAAACCAGTCACCTTTCAGCTGACTGTTCTCATTTTCTGACCCAGGCTTCTGTTTTCAGTGAAAAAGACCCTGCCCAGCACTAAATGAAAGAATCTAAGCCATGTTCAGACCAACTCCAATGCCAATTTATTTCTTGATCGTTGCAACAAAAGAAAAAATTATTGCCGCCATGATGACTTTCCAGAGTTGTAAAATCCTGTCTGTGAAAGTAGTAAAACATGCTGCAGTGTTTTGGCATGTGATAAGCCTTTAAACACATTTTCTGTTATTCCAAATGGACTTCCTGGATCATACGCCAATGTCTCACCAGCACCATAACACACCTCACCAACGCAGCCCCCTGTACTGTTTTAACACAGGGCTGTTTTTGTTCTTAGTCTTCGCTGAGAGACTAGCCAGTGAAGACAGTGAAGCATCAAACAACCAGAAGATCTAGGAGACAGTTGTACCATCACTTCCTTGGTTGGATTGCACATTTAATGGTTGTAGTAAAGGTCAGAGTTAGACCTTGTATGTGTCTGTGTGCATCTGTTTGTGTCTGTTCCTCTGGAAGTACAAAATTTATTCTCTGTTGTCAGAGGTAATCAGGTTATTTTGTTGTGTCAGTTCAAGAAACAAATGTACTTTTGTAATTAGATGGTACAGCACATTTCTCCAGCGAAAATAATTTCCTGTTTAAATAACCTTTCTTTACACAACTGACACAAGGCAATATCATTAAAGATGACCAGCAGGAACTCATTATTCACTGCAGTCATGCAAACGTGTAACAAGTGTTCATAGCTTTAAAAGTAATAGCTGTGATGATGTGATATTGACCCTGAAATCCATTTTAATTTTTGCGTGAGTGTGTTTCAGGCTTTATTGACCTTCCAATCATGCAGCTCTCTGTCAGCTACATCAGCTTCAGCACAGACTTGTCTCTGTAAGTGAACTACTGCTTTCAGGGGAAGGTTTCTCCCTACACCATTACCACAAAGGTAATAACCTTTTCAAGAGAGCACTCAAAGCACAGATGGAGTTTCAAGTGTCTGTTTCAGCATTAAGACAAACTTAAAGGGGAGTTTTCAAATTCGCTGATGAGGAATGTGAGGACTGCTACTGCTTCTTGGTGGTATCCAGATACAATTTGACTGATAGGGTAGACACATGGTTTTCCTTGTAAAGGCTTTCTGGATCATTTTTATCTCAGCAAAATCATAATCACCTGAAGTATTTCTCAGCCACATGTTTTAAAGAGCTTAAGCTGACTGACAGTACATTCTGTATAGTACACTCTACAAGGATACTCTGCCACCATCCAGCTTAATTCCCCTGAGCCTGAGTAAAGACACCATTAGCTGTCATTTTTCTAAATCCACCACGACAGACCAAATCACTTTTTTTTTTCAACGCATAGCAGCCTGTCAGCTTGGGAATAGCCATCAATAATGTAGGTGTGTGTAGGCAGGTGTGAGTAATTACACAGCACAATGTTGATATGATGATAGAATGATAGAAATATGTATTATTTAGCCAACTGCTTGTCTGGGCACAAATGACCTATGTCTGTCTGCTGTTTATACCCTGGCTTATGCAGGGCCATGTCTAAAGAGAGGGGGGGGGGGGGTGGGGGGTGGCACCAACCCCTGGTGCCCCTCCCCAGTACTGTCAGTGCTGTATTAAGGCACTGCATAAGAGCCTTAAAACATTTTCTAAGACAATTTATTTTCAATGCTATATTTATTTCTAATAGAATTTTCAGTTTTTTTCTCATTTGCAACAAGCTTATCCAAGCCTCTTGCTGTGGTTGTATACAAAATGCTAGAAGGGCAAACTGTACACATACTTATGTAATAAATAACCTGTCACAAGAGATATTTATAAAAAAAAAAATCTATACAGCCTAACATCAGCTGATTTCTATGTGCACCTGCCCGTGTATAACCTTTGGACATTTTCTCCTACTATAATATTTTTATCTTAAAGATGACTTCAAGAAAACACCAAAGACCCACTGGCACTCTTCTACCTTTTATAGTTTGCGGCACCACATTTTTCCTGACCTGTCACACTGACTCAGGTGTATCTGAACATGTATTTTTCATCAAACTGTTGAAAAGGTCTCTTTTGAAACGATTGTGCTCAGAGCTCTTTGTGTTGAGCTCTGACAGGCGGTTTCAGTAGCCATGAAGAGACCTCAGCCCTACACCTGGCTCACACTGGCATCATGGATATGGACTCATCTGCAGGCTTTATGCCATCATTATCTTCACCACCACCACCGTCACTTGCCCTCCTAAGACATGACTGACACAGGGGAGCTGTTACTGACTCACATGTTTCACAACAGAATGACAAAGATGGCACTGTGTCTGAAGCAGAACAATAAAGGAGAGAATATGATTAAGGTTAATTATTAATGGTGCTAAAAATCTTTGTGAGGTCATGTATAATTATGATTATTACATTTCAAAGTCCTTTCTAGCATTTATGCAAAGAGCCGATCTCTTGGCTGAGCAAAGATACACTGATAAGAAGTGCTCTCTTCAGACCTGACTGTAGAAATCAGCTGTGACAGTTCGGACCTGCCTGCCAAGTAGCAGTGTCCTGTCTGCCTATGTGGCGCACTCCCGTGCCCCAGCTGTCAGCTGCACTCAGTCACTGTACCAGTAATGAACCACCTTTGGCAAAGCCATCTTTTACCACTACATACAGTATGTCCTCCCTGTTCATCCCCTAACCACAACTACATCATGTCTATGCTTTAGTCACAACAGGATTTTTGTACAATGACGCTATTTGTCACATTTTGTCCCCCAAATAAATCCAATTTTTACAATGAAAGTCATTCAGTTATTTTCTGTGGGAGATTGTAGAAAATCTTACGCTGTTCCATAGGAAACCTGAATGCAGGAGCACTGAATTCATAAACTATACTGCCTACATGTAGTGCGAATGGTAGATATAATCTGATTTGCCAGCTGAGCAAAGTGTCCCATGTTTCAGATGTGATGCTATACCTTGGGAATTCATGCCTAATGGTGCACCTCCTGGTTCTGTCACAGCACATGAAAGTAAGCCTGAGTGCTGTATGATAAAACCTCTACAGGGTTGTGACTTATTGAGCTTCTTCAAATTGTTTCTTACAGTGCGGTAAGCTCTTCCTCCCTCAGGCCTGGCTCCATTATCACCTGGCTCTGTCTGCAGGTGCTTTACAGTCACATCACTGACGTCCTCCATTTAGGCTATGCTGCAGCTTAGCGCCAGGGAAAACCACCATACTGCATGCTGCTGATGATCTCCACATCGGCAAATCATTTAATTGACTTATTGACTCAGAAATAGAAACACCATCAAATAAAAGTAATAATAACATGTTTGTTTGTTTTTTTTACATTAAAAATGATGGTGTCACTTTCCTAATGATAATTATGACTTTGTGAAAGAGAACAGATTCTCCCATGTTTGACTTTTTGAACAAAAGTATCATATTTTATAAAAGACAGACTCCTTAAAGGGGAGACTTGGTGAGCAAAGATAAGCAGCTGCATTGGCAGAACAGATCTATCATAACGCAGAAGAGATACAGGGAGACTGAGAGAGGAAAAAGTAAAGATATTAGAAGGAGAGGCAAGTTAAATCAAATGAGTCAGAAAAGGAGATGACATAAAATGTTATTTCTGTGCAGATGATGTTATCTGAGCACAGGAAAAGAGCGTCAATCACTCAATATCAGTGTCGCCCACCCCCCTTCACAAGCTGTGTGTGACTTCACAGCCGAAACGGGATGACATTCGAAAATGTCACTAATGTAACACTGCTGGTCCCAGGTAGAGTCAACGTATGGGCAGCAGCTGAGGAACCAAGCAAACGTTTTACAGTTATTAACCGTATGTGTTCCCATACATGCTAAATCTGTTGCTGTGTTGTTTCACAGCTTTGAGTGCCAAAATAACAGTGAATAATCTCGGAGATGAATTTTGTTAACAACTGCAACCACCCCGATAACATCTTCCTTTCAGGCTTCTTTTGTTCAGTTTGAGCTGTGATTCAGTTCTAGTAGCTCTCCCTCTCTTTTTCACAGTGTTATCTTTACTGTGTGGTGTGTATGTGTGTGTGACACCTTCCTCCCCTGTGCTAATACACTATAAGGGTCTGCATCACAGGTGCAGCTGTGACCGCGGAGCGTTGCGGCAGTGTGTGTGAAATGACAACCCAGCCTAGCAGAGCCACACCTTACAACACAACAGCTGTCACAAAGGATCAGCATCTAGGCCACCACACTCCAGGAGCCGCTTTCTAAAAGACCTCTGCTGTTCTGTTGTCCTCACTGCTTATTCTTACAAATGAAAGGTCAGCCGCATCACATGACCAGCAAACTCCCGCCTGTCTGCATCAGCTCAGGTTGGACCATAAAGCTGATAATATGGGTTATTCAAGGCATGAAGTTCAGTACAAACAGGGTTATTACCCACAGTTTCAGAGCTAAAAAATAATACCTCTCTACAGTGATACTACAAATTACACCAATCCTCCCAGAACATCTTCTCAAATCCAACATAACATTTAATCAGTAATCACAAACATGCCATTTAGCCTTTTAGTAGCTCTTACTCAATGTCCTAAGTAAGTTACAAACCACTGTTTGTCCTAAGTGCCAGTCATACAATCAAACATTTCATGATTAGCGTATTCCTGACTATCCTATGTGGCCTCATTCCATTTACACTGGGGCTGAGCTGTAGAATCACCCATTTAGAAAAAAAAAACACAAAGCCTGGCAATAATATTGTGAATTACGCAGCTGCTCGAGTCGCCACATAAAAGGTTTCATCTCAGAGCTTTGCACCTGGCTAGTTCCAGGGATGCTTTGATCTGTTTCTCTGCTTTGTAACCATTAAACAGCTCCCTGGTCCCTTTGAGACGAAATTGATTAGTGATTAAAAAAGGAAAGAGAAGGAGGGGCGTCTTTGTGTCCAAACAGACTCCCAGTAGTGTGGGTGGCTGCTAACAGTGCAGGGACTAGCTAGTGGATGTGACAGGGTGATTAGACGATATCAGCGTTAAGCCTGCTAAATCTGAAAATGCCCATGTGAAAACGGCATGCATCCATACTAGAGTTTTCAGTTTATTTTTGGTGTAGTCTGAAATGCCTGGACAAAAGGAAAATAGCTAAATCTCTTCTGCTTTATCCTATTTCGGTGAACAAACTACAAAAGCATTTCCCCCTCCATCGTCATTTGAATTGCATCTTAATATAGCCAAACCTCCCAAACATGTTTTCAATCTCTGTTGTCAAATAAAATGAACATAAACTAGTGATTAGATCAGAGCTCACAGAGGCTACTGTTTAACTTGGTGAGCAGAAATTATGCTGCTTTACTGAGATCTCAAATCACTAGTTTATTAATAGTCATGTAGTCACATACCATAGTCATCTGACATAGCATGAATCCAAGGTATCTAATTCAGATATTTTAGCTCTAGGACTGGCATTAACCAGCCGGAGCTATGAATGTTGCCGGAGTTCTACTGCAGACATGCTCATAAAGTGAGGAAATAAAGGTGTTTAGAGTGCTAACAGCCTGCCACACCACTGCTGCTGTGAGAGAGGTGCGACAGCATCATAGCTGTCATTAATCTAAGCCCTGCAGTCGCAGCCGGTCACAACAGCTGCAGCTGGTGTGCACCATTTGAGTCTGACTCCCTGACTCCGACTCTGACCTCCTCCCCTCCACTCCTTGCAGAACTGATCGCATCCCTTGACAACGCCTCAGGGTTTCACCTGACTGATGGTGCCTTTCACTACACCTCTCATCACACATTTACCTGTCAGTGGGCCTTGCTCTGGTGTCTGACGTGGAGCATCTGTCCTGTCCGTGTCCTTTTCAAACCTGTTAAAGTCATAGACACTAAAGTTGTATTCACTTGTTCAACTTCAGTAGTGAAAGCTCTAAGGAATTAATTATTCTTCCCACATTGTGCAGTGTTGTTAAATTATGTTCTAACAGAGAGTTAGAGGAAAAGATTGACACCACTCTTATACAGCAGGGATACACTTAGCTTAGCTTAGCCAAGGTAACAAAATCCTCCCACCAGCACCTCTAAAGCTCTGAAGTGTGTAAATATGTGAGCTTCAGGGGTGTTGTTTGTTACCTACAGACAGAGCCAGGCTAGTTGTTTCACCATTTCCAGTTTTATGCTAAGCCAACCGGCTGCTGGTATCAGTCTTCTCATCTAACTCTTGGCAAGACAGGGAATGAGCATATTTTCCAAATGTTTCCTATCTGCTTCCCCAGTCAAGAATTCCATCCATCTAGCTCCAGTGTCACAAGTCAGTGAGGTCTAAATACTATAACAATAATATAGTATTTATTTGTATTACATGGTCTTGACAACTATAACATAGAAATTTCTAGAATTTCTATTCACCCTCGTCAATCAACACACATTGATTGAACTCTTTGTGGAAGCACATTACATAGTTTAACAACAACAGCCACGAGCATAAGGCTTCATACTACAGACCATCTTATTCACTTTTTAACTTATTTTTTCTCTTTTACAAAATTGTCCTCTAAATTGAAGTTGTATTTCTGTAACCAACAAACCAGAAAGTTTTAAACTTCAATCGCTGCCTGTTGTGATTGCTGGTCTCTGGATTCAACCTTCAGTGCACACAAACTCATGTCCCCTGTTGCATCCACTACTCACGTTCATCCCAGTACTTTTCATTTATGAGACAGAATTAAAATCAATGCGTATGAATCCATGGGATTTTCCACTGCTGAGAACAGCGACCCACAGCACATCACGTGTTTTCTCCACTGAGAGCAGAGAGGAACACTACTGTTTCACCAATATAATATATTGATAATAGCACAAAAGAGTCCTCCTCTGACATTGGCAAAAAGCATATATAATTTAGAAATCGGCACAGTGAGCTTGCCAGGTTAGACCAGTTCACCATAAACTCCCTCAGCTGACAGCCAGTAAAGGCTGCACAGGTCCCTGTTGGAGCGACCCCAGGGCAGACAGAGAGAATGCTGTGCTCTGCCGCCCCCCACTTTCATCACGCAAAGCACATCAGAGGGTCCCAAACCAGGCAGCCTCTGAAGGGGGGGGGGGTCTCTTCGTCATATGTCAGACAGGGGCATTATTTTGTCTGGGTATTTAAAACATTTTTGGAGAGACAAATTGGTTTCCAAAGGTTTTCTCTAATAATAGCTCAGCCAGTGTGGTGCCATGCCATGTTAGGTTATTTTTACACAGCAGATGCGATGCACAGGGAGAGCCACAGCACTAAATGGATGGAACTGACATGAAATGGGCTGGTAATATTGCCACCTCCTTTAATCTTTGCTAACCCAAGATGATACCAGCACATAACAGAGGCTGTGACAGAAGGACTAGAAAGAAATGCACTTTTCTTCTCAGGCATGACATTGTATATGCATTTTTAGGCTTAATACTCTCTGACAGCTAAGTGACAGCAGCCACCCCTGAAGCCCTGAAGCAATGAGCATATAGAGGTTACGAAACTACAAGTACTCTCAACACAAGAAACACACACATCCAATGCATATGTACATACACACACAAATACTCAAATAATCAGTCTGCAGAGGTGATGGCTTTGACAAGAACTCCAGGGAGTATATGACAAGCTGTCTCCGTTACACAGTTTATTTCTGCTGGTCAGCTGCTTGTAGCTGAAAGCCCTGAAAATTACAGGTGACATTTAGAAAATTGTTCATTTCATGATGAAAATGTAATAACAGGACATGTCAGCTGCCGGATTTCTGAGGTAGACGGGGCTGAAAATGAGCTTGTTTAAAAATATGAGAACTTTATGGTGAGTAAAATCAAATCTGTCTTTCTCTTTGTCTGCACTGTTCTCTGTTTATTTGTCCTCTGGTTTTCAGTGGTCCCCAATCCTCTCCTCTCTACCTTTTTCCATCCCCAGGGTCCTCAGTGTCCCTCTGCTTGCTTTCAGCCTGCATTTTGGTGACAGCAATGTCAAAACACATCAGCTGTATTTAGGGCAGAGCAGGTTTTGGTGCCATCAGGCTCCACCACCTGGCTGTGTTCAAATGAAACATCTCTCACAGAGGCTACAGACACCCTCATCCCTCCCTAAAACCACAACATTAAAGCTGCCCCCCCACACCCAACAAAATAAATGCATTATTTTTGAAATCAGTGCCTGACACACTGCTCTAGACTGAGAGGAACATAAACTGAACTCTAATAATACCCATAAATGTGATAATGTGTTTACTGAAGAATGATAGGACTGTAGATAGCAATGTACATAGCAACAAGATCTGTGGAGACAAGAACAGGGAGAGATGAAAAATGTAGTGGAACTGTCATAGTACAGATAGAGTGAGCAACTTTATCATTAGCAAGCAGAATATTTTTCACTGAGTTACTGTGTCTAATTGTTGCTTTCTCCTCTATTAGTAACCTAAAAATGTTGTCAGTCAAGACCGTCTGTAGTCAGTCATTCTCATTCTGGGTGAACAGAAATACTCAGCCCAGGCCTCTCATCAGAAAAGAGACAAGTGCATGCTGCTGCTGAGTGTCTCAATACTGGTTAGTCTCATAATCCCCACTTGATTTTGTAGCATCCAATTTCAAAGGCTCTTCTCGAAATACTCCTTCATGAGAACTGCCCACATGGAGATCGACTGTATAAGAAGAGGAGTAAGAAGTCAACTGCAGTTTGCATGTAACATGTAAGTGACATCATGAGGGTGAATATAGTCCGTACCAGTTGCATGTTGTTCTATAAAAAGAACCGGAGTCTAACTAAAAAAACACAGCACACATTACAGGAGCAGCACATGGGGGTCCAGAATCTGTGGTTGCTTGAACAAGGTTAAATAAGACCAGATTCAGTCAGGACTGGAGAGTGTTCTAGTGTCTTTCAGCTCGCAACTTTACTGTTTTGGCTCAGCCTCACTGCTCTCCTCAGTGCCATCTCAAGTTACAGCATGCAGGTGTGGTCAGCAAAAAAAAAAAGTCTTGGATAAACCCACTCTGAACTACCTGTCCAGCTCCAGATGACAAACAGTAAAAAATAAAATGATATTGCTTTAAAGTGTGCATGGAAGCATACAAATGCTGAAATAGAAATATCAAATCTTTCTGATTGTCAAACCTATAGAAAATTTCTGTCCATGTATTGTTTATTCCAAAACGACAGTGTATAGATGGACATGCTCCTGTTTCTTTACTGAGATGCCACAAATAGCTGTGAGCAGTATACTGCAGTTTCCTAGAAGGATGTGGGGAGTGACATGCTGCATGGGTTTGACAACTGTCATATTATATTAGCCTTTGGATGCTGGCTCTGATTACAGGCAGGTTGGACAGATCTGACAGAAGGCACCTAACACTTTTAAGATTCATGATTGAGTAGCAGGGACACTGGAATGGAATCTGAGAGCTGGTTGATAAATATTCAGCAGTGGCCTGTGTCTCTCCGGTCAAAAGCGTCACATGCAGAGACAACAAATCGCTGTTCAGAGGACTGTTCTCTCCTTTTCAGTCCTTTATAACTGAATTAATGTCCGCAGCTCCTGACCTTTACTTCCATGTTCAGGTCTAGTGATGATAGGCATCACATCCTTCAAAGATTCTTATTATGGAAATGAGCATGTTAGTGGACTTTGTGAGTGGGTTTGCAGATTTAATAAGTGACTCTAACAAGAAGCAGCTGCCTCTCAAACAATAACACCACAATCACTGTTAACACAGGAAGTTTCAATCAGTACTTTAACACACTTACATTAAATGGCTGCACTGATTGCATTTCAGTTAATGTTGAGTACGTAAAGGTGACTGCATTAAAAACAACTCATGAACAGCAACTGATGTGTGTTGTTATACATATTATGTTATATGAGAGAATGCACGTGCATCTAGATTTATCTGGTTGTTTCTTCACCAGCGCTCACAAACATACAGACAGATGACAAATTATACAAATGATGCACAAGGCGGTGTGATCATGCTCGGTGAAATGTACAATGCAGAGCTCGCCCTGACCTTGATTTTGGATCAAGATAGCAAGAGGAATGAGAGAAAATTTGAAAGACATTTCATTACTGGATGGCAGGAGATTTAGGGACAAAGACTTCTCAACTGGTTAACATTTCAACAGTGACTAAACTGACATCTGCATTTAGGTCTACATACGGGTAGGGCACCATACTGTATGTGAAGGAAAACAGAGGACCAGCATGATCAGACGGTGCCAACAAGAACACTCAGCTGACATCAACATATAGAGAGGGATATTATAGAGGGATTGCAGCGTATAAAACCCACATTACACAGATGAATGAACACCTTAGAGTTCAGTGGTGCAAAAAGTTTGAGCACCAGGCAACACAGATCTGCAAATATGAAATGTATACTGTACTCTATGATCAGATGAGTCATTCTTCACTTTTCTTAACAAGTGGGGCAAATGCATGTGTCATCGGCATTAAATTGGAGGGGAAAGCAAGTAACTGTAAAGGTGTGGCATCCAAATAAGGAGTGGCACAAATAATCTAATTCGAAACACTGAAGTGGATGGTTAAACATAAAAACCCTTTAATAATATGGGATATTATATGGGTACGGTATCTGAATTTCTGCAGGAAGCAAAATTAGCGAAGCATCACATTAGACCTGGCAGAACACTTGAATTTGCACACACCATCAGAATGAGCTCACTGTTGTAATTACTAATTATGTTCAAACAAGACACCAATCACAGACATTAAGTCAATGAGGCAGTCTTTTTTTCTATTTTCCAACAAGTTCTCACTCATTATGCAGCTGTTGCTAGTTATGCTTTGCTCCTAATGTACCTGCTTCACACAACTGTTACTTGTGTTGATTAATTTCTCCAACTCCTCCTATAATATTATCTCAGTGATATGTGTCAGCTGGGGTTTGCTGCACAGTCACACAACTACTGAGATCTACTGAGATCTACTGGGGTGCACCCTCAGGAGCAGAAACTATTTTACCAAAGTGAAGTGCATGATCATTTATGCAATAAATTTTCCGATATCTTCTGCCATACTGTCCCTCACAGAACCAATCTGTTGAAATGGTTTGGCAAATGTACATGAATGCAAGATGACTGCCATAACATTCAAAAAAGAAAGGTAGTGACAAAACGATAGCTTACTTGTTCTGAAAGGGTTGTTTTCCTCATCAGGACTGAACCCTTTAAAACTTGGAAAGTTGATTGCAACAGAGACAGGTTTCTTTCTCCTTTTTCTAATTTGAAAGATGAAATGCTTTTCTGTGATTTGCACTGACTTGCTCATCAGTGTAAGTTACCTATTCAACCACAGCATTACACTACCATTCATAAAGTCACACTAGGTGGTGTGGTTAAAAATCACATTGGTTCAATGTTGTATAAATATTTTTGACTGAATAGCATTGATTTTTGGCTTGATATATGTCTGATATAAACAGTGAGATACAGTATTTTTTGAGCCCATCTGTTTCCAGACTGTATATAGTTTGTGATGGAGCTGAATAGATGGCCTTTCTGTGCAGTGCTGTCTCTCCCTTGTGGCTGCTGTACTGATGAATCCCCAAGACAGTGTTACTCTGTAAGGGAGCAGCATCCAGTAGGACAGACACAGACAACTGGTGTAACAGAAAATAGAGAAGGAAGAGAAGAACAATACAGCTTCTCAAATTGCACTTTTGTGAACTGTTGGTAAAACATTTTCAGTCACAGTGTCACAATAAGCCAGGCCAGTGAGTGAGCATGCACACCATTGATACTATTGATTACGCCTATGATTTTCCTGCTGTAGCATGTCAAAATATTTGCTGTGAAATCTATAAACTGTTTACATTTATCAGAAAAAAAAAACAGTCACAGCACTGTTGTCCAGTCAAAACACTAGGCTAATGTATGCCCTGACTCATTTTGCTGCTTGCATTTAGAATTGCATTAAGATATGTAGTTACATACTATATATACCTATATATTGACTATCATATCCTCTCCAAAGGAAAATAGTGATTTCTTTCCTACAATAAAAAATTGCTTCTAACAAAGTGGGGAAATTTACAATTCTTCAGTGCTGCATTTCAGCCAAATTGGACACTTCTGAGTGTGTCTGCATCTGGCAATCCCCGATTGTTAATTAGATACCATGTTAAACTGTCATTCTCTGTTTGCCTGACTTATTTAATTTGCCCCATCCCAAATGCTCTGTTCCCCCTTATCTCCAGGAAACAGTTGGGCTGAAGCCATCTCTCTGCTGGCTCTCACTTAGGCTGGTGCAATCCTGTTGACTTCACACATGGAGCAACCCTTTTGTGCTGTTTCTCAGAGGCTCTGATATCACGGGTCTGTCCTGTCAGACTTGAGACAGGCATGTAATTAAAAGAGCACTGCTGAGATGTTTTTTTCCACTGTGTTGCTCTGAGCCATATCACTCTTCACTGGGTCAAGAGGTATTCAAGGCACTAACGTTTGGTATTGCATCTTTTGAAACGGGATTTCTATCTGACAGAAATTGATCAACCTCTGAGCATCTTTTGAATGGACTGATTGCAAATTGAGCATCACCAATATTTAATATTGTTCTCTATCATCTGTTGTCTCTTACACAGTTGTGATATTTATCAGTATGAAAATGCTTAATTGTTTGGATAACATAAACACCTCTGTAATGACACTCCTCTAATCACTGAGCACAGATAAAAGCCCTCAGCTCGCTCTGAAGCTGTTTGTGTGAAAAATGTGATGTGATGAAGTTCTCTGACTTCTGACATTCATGAAATCTTACTTGTAGTGTCAGGTATCCTTTATGTAAGTTTAGCTTTGACACACATAAGAGTTAGTTAATAAGTTTGTCTGCTATCATCTTAGTGCTAACCAAGCTAGCTATTATATTTGCTGTCTGAGTGTTGCTAATTCACCATTATAGGTAATTACTGTTGGGCTAACACTTGTTACTCTTGTAAACTTTGTGTTTGCATTTACAAGATTTACTAGATCAGTTGTACTTCCTATGTGAACTTAATGTTGTTTGCTTTCTCCCTAACATGATTGACATTGTACTGTAGGTACAAATAACAACAGCAAACATTTAACAAACTTACATTATTAACAGCTCTGGTTCTACATATAGCTAAAACCTGTTCCACTCATTTCTCGTGTATCATCTTTATTGATATTTAAGTATGAAAAAACATAACATCATTAATTAATTATGCCATTCATGATATATGTGCTACCAAGACAAGAACAACCGCTAAGTGCAGTCATTAATATGCAGTTGGTACCCAGTAAAACTAAACAGATCATACTCTGTACTGGGATTGTTGTGAGATTTTAAAATTAGGACCTCTATGATTATTCACTGATTTTGATCACAAAATAAAAATGACCTTTCACTATGGAGTGAGAAATTGCATTGTAAGTTGGAATAATTATGAAAACAAACCTCAGCAAAGTGAGTGCGACAGAGAACAATGCGAAATTGGTTCATTACATTCCAGAGGCAGCTTAAGGCATCAATTTAATGAAAAATCAAACGCTTCAGCAAGTTACAGTGGTGGGGCATTTTAAATGGAGCCACCCCACCTGAGCTTCAGACATGAGGTCATATTTTTTTTGCCTGGGCTCACGGTTTCTATCAGGTTTTTGCCATTTGGTTCTCATGCAGCAAACTCTGCATACTCATTACAGACTGGGAGCAGGTGCTTTCAGCTAACTGAATATCATAATGCTGCGTCAGTCACCACATCTGGGAGGACAATGGATCTGTCTGACTCTTTGAGGGTCTCATGGGCCCCTGGGAGGCTTTGAAATTGGATATTCAATGTAAGTCAGAAAATAGAGCTGCATGGAAAAAAAACTCCATATAAATACATTTTTTTAAAAGTGTAATTGAATGGAAGCCATAAAACTAACAAAAATAAAATTTACTTCATTTCACTGACTAAATATTTCGCATAGGTGAAACATGACATGAGAAATGAATTTCCCATCCACTGTTATGAACGAAAATGCCTAAGATATTGACACAGCAACAAATATAAGTGGCATTTCAATTAAAAATTCCGTTGTGGACTGTCAATTATAATTACAGAGTCAAGACAGGCTGCTTATACAATGACACCTTAATGTTTTAAATCATTTTATATAAGGCTTGACAACACTGTTGTCTTTTGTGAGGTGTTAAATATCAGTTTGTCGCTATTACTGTACAAATTTGATAACATTGCTTTTGAGCTGGGGTAGATCTGACGGGGATCAAAGAGTTATTTATGCAATTAAATGTGTTGCTTGGAGTTGGTGGACAGGTATTATTATTTTCATCCACGCTGTTTTCATCATGTAAAAGGACAGTAACTGGGCCACTGAGATGAGATGACTTTGTCACACATTGTGTTGTTCCCAGAGTCAGGAATGATATGCCATGCTCAAAACAGTGGCAGTGATTTTCCTAATATTCTAACGCCATGCAGTATTTTGGTGTCTCGTCTACTGCTGACACATTAAGCTGTGGCAATTTACAAAGACGTGGATTTACAAAGTCTGTGGTGTTGTGCCAAATGTTCTGAATATGATGTTAATGTTTATGCCCCCTTTCTACATGTCATTTCAAAAAAAAAAAAAAAAAAACTTCACACATCCAAAAGACAAATCTAGTTAACTTCTCACAACAAAACTTCAAAACAAAATATTCTGTTCTCTTGTGGCCTGAGTGGTCAGTCTTGCATGTCTAATTGGTATTGCCAGATGTTTAGAAGCATTCCAGTGTGTTACAGAATTAGTCCTCTTGCATAACAGATGTCAAATGGTTCCTCTGAATGAGCATTTTTTGGGGCTATTTATCTCCAGTTTGTCATGTACTGTGGGATTAAACAAGGTGTGATGAACCTGCCATCGCTGCCCCGATTTTACAGTACACTTCCCACAGCGGCGCCCTCTGGGATCTGTATCACATTCCACATCTGATGTTGGTTCCCCACCTGATCTCAGCAGTCCTCCAAAACAGCTGCCACATCAGTCTCAGACTCATGCATTTAGATTCATAAAGTTTGGTGAGCATCATTATCTCCATGGAGTCGCTCTGTCTGATTGACAAGCAGGGTATTACATACAGACAAATGAGCACTGTAATAGCTAATTGACCAGTCATTCATGTCCTGGACACAATGTTCTGTGAAGAGGGGAGGGACTATAAAACAGCAATTACATTATGCGGGGGAAGTCAGTGTGCTTATCGATTCTGTGTATTTTTCTCTTCCTTTGGGTAAGAAGGTCCTGTGCTGTTCCTTGGAGATAGGACTAATATCAGATGAGTTTAAATTGGCCACTCTTTTGAAAGCAGTCTATATTTCAAAGTAATCTTCTCGGAGCAGTGTGGTGAGTGTGGTTAAAAGCCATGGCTGATCCAGAGATTACACCGCAACTCACTTGCTCTTCGCTGAGATAAGCTGGAAAAAATCCTGTGACTAAAATATTCATCCTGCACTTCAGCATAAGTTTCCATGGCTATTAGTATATGCGATGATGCAGTAGCTTGGTGGAGGACTCATGTTTTAATTAAACCTGTGGTGTTTAGTACAAGACTCTAATATGTGGCTGCATAATACATACAGTAAAGTACCTCCCATACAAAATACCCAGCTGGCAAACTGATTTAAAATGCTGCACAGAAGGAATCAGAATGAGTGTTATTCATGATTATGCTGTTGATCACGTGATGGAGTGAACAAGCAAGCAAGGAGACAAACAAACTATTATAGTGGGTTACTATATATGCTGCTATGTATCAATAATTTCCTAAAGCCAAACTCTTACTTTGGTTATGTTGTATTTGTATTTATATCTTCAAAGTGAAAATTATGAGTTCATGCATATAAATGTGGTTTTGCTGGCTCCAAGAGGTCTAATTTGAGTTTTTTCTTTTTTTTAATCCTAAATATAAAACTATGACATTCAAAAGAACTTCACTTGCTCAGTACAGGTGGGTACTTATTTGGAAATGTTAGGGAGGAGAAAAATGGCAAGAAAGGTTATTTGAACAGCACCAAAGAAGTCATCACAAACCAACCTGACCTGAGGAGATTCATGAGAAAATCACCTGCAGCAAATTTTCTTGAAACTCCTAAAATACCTCAAATAGTGCTGTAGCAATCATGTCACATTCAGATATAACACCACTTGTTCCATATAAGCCAAAAATATTTTCAAGCAACCATGCATTCCTGATTAACTCTCCCCCAGCACAATCATGAATACACATCGCTGCAACAGGATATTTTTTAAGAAATTTGAAACGTAGGACATGAAGCATAAAGGCCCATTTCGAAGACTGCTATTACACATAAATCCCCTGGCATCCTCTTTGTGCTCCCACCGCTCCACCCTATTTCTCTAGCCATTTCCTCTCATTATAGGCCACAGACACAGCAGCCAGCGAGTGCCCACAGCTGGACATCAGTCCTCAAATGAAAACCACTCACCACCTTCACTCCTACCTAAGAGACATGAAACAAGGACCTATATTTCATGCTATGTTTCAAAATGGTGGTAGGCAGATATATTGCATGAACTGAATGACTGAAGAAAGAGCGCATAACCTTTTTGGTATCTAAAGTTGCAACTTAAATGATTTTACCCCACACTGTGAATCCATTTCAGACAAGCAAGAACAAGGTTTATTACAAGTCTGATGCCTATTACTAATGCGCAGAGAGAGTGGAGTGATTAGGTCTACCACATGAAGAGCCATATGCATGTCACTGCTGGGCATCTCCCTCACTAAAACTCGTTTCTCATTCATGAAATAAAACCATTTGCTTTAGCACAACTGGGTCGATAGTAGTTGATGGCAGGGCTTTGTGCGTTTAAATTCAACAAATTTCTTAAAGGAATAGTTTGACATTTTTCGAAATTTACGTTTACTTCAAAATGGAGAACAAGACTAATGCATATGTTTGAGAGTTTCATGAAGCATGGAGTGTTTCTAAAAGTGAAGAAACCCATTTACTGATTTGAAAATATTTACTAATTTGTTGGGAAGCAAATTACATCGATAATGCAGGGCCTGTTACAGTCTCACTTCTGTCATTTCAGACCTTGAGCAAGCGTGTGTGCGACTGTCTCTCCATGTCCTGCAGCCTCTGTCTCTTTCTGAGTGACAACCTGTCAGCGGAGGCCTGACCAATTCATTTTCTGACAGATGACAATGCATCCTCGATCCTCTCAAAGTGCTCACACACCCTCATGGTCCACAAAAGAACACATTCAGCAGAAGCTCTACAAGCGCTGAGCAAAATGTCAGGTTTATCAGACAGGAAATGTTCATATCCAAGGCAGAGAATTTTCCTGAGTCGTCACGTTGCACAGGCGACAAATAATTTCAACAGAGATTTCAAAGTGTAAAAAGAGGGTAAGACAGGCGGAAAATACAGCATCTGACATTTACTATGACATTCAGCAGCCATATCTTATTCATACTTTTTTTTTCTGCTGTCCTCTGACATAATGGTCATAGGTTTGCTGTCATCTCCATCAGAAAAAGTTGAAAAAAATGGTATGGTGCGTGTATGTGTGTGGAACTGCAAAATATGGTAGAACATGGCCTACATGATTGATATCCATAAAATCAGTAACTCTTTCAGAACAAGAGACTGTGAATAGCTGGTACTCAGCAATCAACAGCTTTGTGTGTTCGTGTGTGATAATTGCAACCCAGAGAGGAATTTACCAAAAATAGTTTCTCAACTCCTGCGATAAATTTGCTGTACAGGCTCACTGTAGCTGAAGTTAAAATTTGTGATCCCAGCGTCTGACAGAAGCAGTGTAATGTAAAGTCACAGATAAACCAGGCTGCATGTAGCATGTAGTAAATGTCATAATGTTTGATTTTTTTTGGCTCAAAGTTCATGCTTTCATCGATCATGTGGCACAGTGGTCAATTTGTCCAGAGGACAAAAATGCTTTTAGACTAAATATGCTCCCCTCAAGCAACAAGAAAAAAGTGAGAAGAGATGATGTTACTTATCTTATAGCCGGACAAATCCTTTCCTGAGGGCAGATTACTGTACAAAGGGCATAATTTTAAAGATATAAAACAGTGCTCTCATTTATATAAACTGTGCTTCTAAATCCTCCACTAATCACATTAATCATCTGAGTGTGGCTTCAGTTGGAGAGAAAAAGATCCCAAGCCATGTGAATACATGAAATCTTCACTAAAGAGATTTTGATGAATCATAAAAAAGAGGTCTTCATGAATTTTCTTTTGGAGCAGTTTTCTCAAAAAGGTGTCACATAAACCTTTTTGTAAAAGCTCTTAATTTGAGAAAAAATAATCTAAACAGACTTACACAACCTAATTCAGGGCTGTTCTGGCTCCTTTATTTTTAGAGTGGAAATCGAAAAGCATTCCGCAAATGTAATATTGTGCTTTGTTGATAGTTAATGTGAGCACAGTTGACAGGAAGCCAATTGTTAGATGAGAGAAGAGTGCCTGTAAGGCAGGTCAGCAGCAATGCTGGAGTCAAAGCTCACCGGGTAAAAATGGCTGGAGGCAAACATTGACCATCTCATATATTGTGAATCAATCACACACTCAACAATGAGGCACTGGCAAACTGTGTTAGGATTTATAAATAGAACAACAAAGAATATAAATGTACTGCGAATATATCTGCAATGTGGGGAAACTGCTGAGAAATTATCATCATTATTCATCTACAAGCAAATGAATGATAAATAAAAGATGGCGAGTAGATCAATAAAAAGTAGCAAAGCAAAGACTTAAGTTAGAGTGGTATTTGATTTGTGTAAGACACCTTTTATTGAAGTCTGTCTGGAAATTTTTTTTCACTTGTACTTGACAGGAAGGTCCAGACTTGTCAGATACAGAAGAGCACCCCCGCTGGTAACAAGGCCTCTGTTTCTTGCTGAAAAACTCTAAGGTACCACCATGTCAAGCAGTTTTACCATTTTAGTCTTTTATCATCATATACTAACTTATAAGGAGTTAAAGCCTTTTTTAAAAAAAAAATCATTTACAACTGCTTACATATTTGTATGTATGGTACTATTAAAAAAAACAAATCATAAGCTTTTTTAAATATATGAATAATTTAGATCCTGTGATGTGTCTGCTCAAAGATCAATATATTCATACTCAGTAGAAACTGAATTTGTGACATAAAATTAAAAATGAAAGCTCAATATAAATATTACACTCTCTAAGAACTGTTTTTTTTTTTTTGTTTTTCTTTTAAATCATTCAGTCCAACCAAAACCATTTGCAGCTATGCAGTACAGTTGATTCATGGCTGGTTTTATGTTTGTTTGTTTCCCTGAAGACAACTGATGCACTGTGGTTGACTGACTCCCATCATTAGGTTGAGGCTCAATCCATCACTGCCCCTCACTGTCGCCTTGTTGTCTTTTTGCCTTGTTAAGAGAATGGATAGGGAATTCTCCTGCACTTGTCAGTAAATGCATCAGAGTTTATTGCAGTCTACCTCAAGTGTGGGCTCATCTGTTTCCCCAACTCTTTGTAGCATGCTTCACACTCCAGTAACACTCTAAATCCCAGGGACAACTCCACAGTAAACAACAGCACTGACAGCAGCATAAAGATAAGCTGTAATATCCGTTTTTCACTTTGAAAAGATCTTGAATACATACCACCATCATTCAAAATGTTTAAGACTGTGTACATGGCATCTCTACACAACAGCAATAAATGAAAATCAATGTGCTCATTAGACCATCAAACTAATTTTCTGTTTGAATAACCCTCATAATGGGTGAGCGACTGCTTAGCCTTGTTTTGTGGGAAAAACATATGACCAGAGTGCAGGAGCAAAAAGAACAGGATAAGGGTGAAAACCATACCCATGTGAATGGCACCTAAAGAGGTGAAAAGTGTGTAGACTGACCACTTTCTAATTTCCCACCGTCATTAGGAATCATTCCAGCCACATACAGCCAAGAGAGCCATGTCACAGAAGCCAATAATTGGAAAATCACAGCCAGTTCTCCAAATGATCCCCAATACACCAAGGTAATTTTGCTGCGGCTGAGCACCAGCTACTCCAGCTTCTGTAATGGGCACCTGTTACAACATCTAAAATAACAGGGGAGAAAATCACTTGTTGTAACAGTGTAAAAAAAAAAACTCCATGGCAAAGAATTCTGTAACGTGCAAGGAAGTGCAGGGTGAGGACTGCAAATAAGTGGATCTAATATGGAATATAATTAGGGTCATAGTGACATTTAAGAAATACCCTTTAACATAATTTCCCAGTTATTTATGTCATAGTATGACAGACAGACAGACAGACAGACAGAAAACTTTATTAATCCCCAAAGGGAAATTAGGTTGTTCCAGTAGACCGTGAAGAGTAGATAAAATAGGATAAAACAATATGAAATATACAAATATACAAACAAGAACTCCAGTACTAAAAATATGTATAGATAAAAATAGAGATAAATAGAAATAACAAGAAATAAAAAATGAAAAATAAAAATCTAATACAATAGAAATAACGAGGTGTTAGAACATATGGTATATACATAGGAAGGTGCTGTGAGTAAGGTGCAGTGGAAGGATGGTGTTTAAGGCTGATGGTAGTGTAATGTTACTGAAAATAGCACAATGTAATGACATAATAACAGTATATAGTGCAATAACATAATATAATAACATAATAACAGTATATAGTGCAAGTAGTATATATATAGTAAGATATAGTAGGAGCAGTAATAATAATAATAATAGTAATAATATAATATACATTACGATAATTATTGTAATAATTATAGTATAGCATTCTATGTCTAGCACACATTGTGGCAATGGTATATTATAATTATGATAATAGATAATAAACACAGTAAGAGTAATAGCAACGATAATTATAATATGTGCATGAGTAGTGCAAACTGATACAAATATTGCATGGTGATACAAATATTTATGATATATAATATCAATAGTAGTAGTATCCTCCTTTTTAAACAACAGATTCCTTTCAGTGACTTTAAGTGAAATGCTTTTATAGGAAAGTAATAATGCTACTAGCCTACACAAGCTATGTATAACCCTACTGCAGATATACTTTATGTAGCAACAGATATATCTAAGGTCACTATTGTATTACCCATACAATATTTATTCCAGTGTTCTTTGTACCACTTCCGTAGCGCGGTTATTTACCAGACCCCAATCCTGTACATTTGACCTGTATGCAGAATCTGTACACTAGTTTTTCCAGCTGTTGTTTTTGTTGTTAACTGTCATTTTAATACCTACTTGCCTGTTCAATGTAGCTACATAACTATTATGTATTGTATTGTTTGTTTTTGTGTAACTTGGTTGTATCTTTCTTTACCTGCATGTCTATGTTTATGTATTTTCTGTCAAATCTTGGAATGTTTTTTAAAAATTATCTTCTTAATGTACATTCGAATTACATTTATTAAAACGTTTTAATTGGTTTTTCTATATTTTATTTCACTGCAGGCCTATTTTAAGTTAATATATTAAAAGCATTTAATTTCAAATCACATTGTGATTAGTTAATCTTCTATTTATCCAAGTTAGACAAACTGTTGCATTTGAGAAGAAAAGCTTAACTCAAGGTTGACTTACTGGCTTTTTTGCAGCTCAGGGCCTTCCCCAGCAGATGCAGTTTGCTCATTTCGCGTGGAGACGGCTCAGTTCTTGCATATATTGTTGTATATCGTATTTTCACGAACTCATACAGTTATTACAATGTCAATACCACCCCTCTGTCTGTTATAGTGCATTTCTGCACACAACAGACGCAGAGCGACGCTACAGAATCTTTACCTTTGACCTCTGTGCATCAGGAGACAGTTTAACCAATCATTTTGTTCGTTGTTGAGAGGTACTGAAGTTCCTCGTAGGCTCTTACCCTCTCGTCAACATGGTGAGTGCATCCATTCAAAAATACTTTATTTACAATAAAGTAAAAACCAAAAACTGTCAAGACTGTTTTTGTTCAACTTTATCGTTTGGTTAATAACCGTCTTTTGGCTTCTACAATGTTAAAATAACGTTAGTCGTCCTAGAATATCACAGGTTAGCATGTCGTGTTAGCGCTGAGCTAAGATAGCGGCACACACATATCGCCATGGTGCAGACTAAGTCCTGGAACTCATGGTAACTAGAAAATAAGAGTAGAAACCACTACACACAGTTAGTTTTGAATGCATAAACGTTTTGTAGATACAAATAAGGATATACATAATCTAAAACGTCAGTGTAGTAAAAGGCGTATTTAGCGAGCCGAGTAGCTAACTAGCTAAGCTCTCACGTTAGCTTTAAACCTTTATTCTCTACCAGAATTTAGACAGAGTCTTCAATCATTCAGAAAGAACAGACTTTTACACTGGAAGAGTTACCTAGCACGTTAGCATTATTCGGATGCAAAGGTAAGTCTTTTTGTAATGTCTGTGTTTGTTATCGGTAAGAGTTAACGTGGGGTACAGCGGACAAAGACAAAACCTGATGTTGGGCAGCCTGTCAAACGCAGCTAACATTAACGGTATACGTTACGTTAATGCAGAAGCTTTCTGGTAAAGTTAAAGTGTTTTCGCCGTCGTTTATATAAAATCTCATGAGCTAAAATCCCATGTAACCGAATCAGCGGTATTATCTAAAATAAATATTTCTTTAGGACTTGTTTACAAGAGAATGAGCTGGGGTAGCCAGACTCGCGCGTATATCGTTTGGTGATAGTATAGTTTTTTTTAAACGAATGTACTTTTATATACGGTCATGTTTAATGAAATGTGGAGGATGCCATTAAGTTTAATTCCATCGGCGTTAAACATAGTAAGAGTTAAGCTTGAGCATGACGGGATAAAACGTATTTCATTTAAAGCCTCAACTGTTAATGAGGTGCAGACAGTAACGCATGTTAATAGCACCCCTGCAATAAATCCTTGTGAAGGTTATAATGTTGAAATGTTTTGATTCAAGATTATGGTGATTTTGGAGGCTGCAGTTTGTGGTGCTGCTGAATCGTATTACATTATACCGAGAGACTTCACGTACTCCATTCATTGTATTTCACTGTAAACAAAAACTGCACCATTCGGTTTATTGCCCTCGTCGTTAGACATAACAGCAGTGAGATTTACATTGTACATGTAATGATGTAATAATAAAACTTTATTTTATCTCATCAACAGTGCTGAAAGTACAGTAATATAGTGAGAAAACAAATTTAACAGTAATTTATAAACTTAGGGACACATTAGGTGAAACCACGTTATTACACCACAAGCTGTTGTGAGTTCACTAACTGTGTGGTGCTTCTTATTCATGACAGTCTTCATCGGAGGCCAATAATGGCCCGAGCCAAGCGCCACCTTATCCAGGTGTACCGCCCTCAGGGATACCTCCCCCATTTGTAAGTCAGTGACAGAGATGTTTATGACAATTAGCTCTCCTCCTCTTTTTTCGAGTTGTCATACAGGGCTGAACTGAAAGTGGTAAATGTTAAAGGTTGTCATTAATGTTTAATTTAATCTAATGTATCTTCCCCCCCTCTCTTTTTCTACTCTTTAGATGGGACCACCAGGAATACCACCTCATTTCCCTCCCATTGGAATGCCTCCTATGGGACAGCGACCCCCCAGCATGACTCCGATGCCTCCTGGTATTATTCCCCCTGGTATAATGCCACCGATGGGGGCACCTCCAATGGGACAGGTGAGTCTTGTTGGAAGCACATAGGTTTTTCTATATGTTTTTTGGACTTGTTAGGTCTGGGGGCTTAGTGGCCAGTGTTTCCGCTTCTTCTTTCATGCCATTTCATCCTGCTCTCAATCTGAACCAACAAAGACTTAATATTTTAGATGAAGAAACTAGATGGCATTACTTTACCAAAGAAAAAGTCTTGGATCTGCTCTGTAGTTTTTCATAGTATACTGGGTTAATGATTTATAAACTACTGTACTGAAAGAAGAAATAAGTTTTCATGTGTGGCCTTACAGAAACAAAAACTGCAAAGTCTCATTCGGGAAAGATATGAAAGTTAAAAAAAAAAGTTTCATCACAACTTGAGCTTTATTTGAGGTACTCCAATCATTGATTTTATCTGCAATGATATATTACTCACCAAAGTAATGGCTGAGATATCTTAAGTTGAAACATCCCTAAAAAAATGGTTAGGTGGGGTATGGCACATGAATGTTTAAATTAATAAACCTCAGTGTTAGTCCCAATTATTTGAAAGAGAACCAGAGGCAAATGCCAAGTCCATCCAGACCAACTTCCTGGTTTAAGTTTGACCTACTATGCTTGTTTGCTGTTGCTTCACATAGATCTAGTAGAGATTTTCACAGGTTCACTTGGTTCTAAGGAACTCAGTCTCAGCCCAGGACCCGAGTCAGACAGTGTCAGATAAGAATGCAATGCATAACAACTTTGTTCTGACAAAGGAACTAAAGCTAAGCTTATTAAAGGAAAATCACTGGCCCACAAGATTTACGCTATGAAATGACAATTAATAACATAATTAAATCAAACAATTTAATTTGGAATTTGATTCACAGACATTAAATAGGGCAAGTAGATTTTCTTTTGTCTATTGATCACCCAGTTGGTCACAGAATGTTTTATTCTTGGTTCAGAAGATGGAAATAATATTTTGAATTGTTTATATAATTTTGTCATTCAAGCATTTAGATGAATTATTTTAGTTCCTTTGACTTAACATTTGTCATTAAAAATGAATTATTATTACATTACTGCTCTCTTCCATCACAGCTGCTCGGTAATTGATCAAATGAATCGATATTGCAACATGCAGCCACTGGTGTGTGTGTTAGGGTCTGTTCGGATCGACCATATTTTGGATCTGGTCTGTTTTGGGTTGGGTTTGGCTGTGCTTAGGTTACCCTTGGGTCAGGTCTCTCTTTTTTGAAAACAATTTTATGTGTGACCTCTTGTTCTTAGTGCTTTAAAGAGATGCCACTTTTTTATATTTATTTATTTAAAGCAAAAAAAAATTGGTCACATTTAGCAAGAATATGTGATTCTGTCACAGGGTAGTGTTTGATCCATAGACTGTATAAAATATGGACGTAGTACCCGTGACGTCACCCATTGATTTCGGGGAGTCGGTTTTGTGACCAAACCATGGGCATTTGAGCTGCACCATCTTGGATTTTAGTGTGAGTGTGCTTTCCATATTTGGCGAAGAGGCGGTTACTCTACGGGTCAGCCAGCCGAGAACCCGGCCACTTAGCTCGGAGCAACCGAGCTAGCCTAAGGCTGATCAGCTAACCAGCTAGGCTAACAAGCTAAGCGGCAGCTACACGCAGCTACATCCACCACACCGCTCCGAGTCCGACCCGATTAGCTCGACCCCGTACGACCGCGACACACAGCATACAACAGAGATCATAATGTTGCTGCTGTGTTTTAAACATGACTGTTTCAGATAGAGTGGTTTTAGGAGGAACTGCAGGGTTTGGTGGATGTAGGTTGGTTGTGGGGGGAAATTTATTTCTAGCCTATTATTTAACTGTGAAACAATCATTATTATTTCATATTAATAAAATATATAAAAACGTTAAAAACATTATTGTTATTATTGTTGTTGTCATTATTAGTAATGATAACAATAAAAAAATAATGTTAGCTGCTCTGTCCATGCAATGTCGGACTTTTTAAACAGAGCACGGAACACACCGCAGCAGCGTTCCTAACATTAGCTGCTCCGGTCCTCTATCTGTATCAGCAGCGACCATAAATCGGCAATTAAGTCAGAAGCCAGCGGCAAAATATGCTAATACACGCTAATTAGTGCAAACATCCAAGTAAAATAGTGAGAAATTTACTTACCGAAAAAACTGCAACACAGACTCCTTCGACGGTCGGTTAGTGCAGTCTACACTACAACAAGCCATATTGTCACAAAAACCTATCCGAACATTGGCAAACAAACACGGACACAGCAGCCCCTGTCAACTGCTGGAGCTAGCCACCTAACCCAGCTGATGCTTTAGCAAAGAGCTAACTGCCAGTGCCTGTCTATGGGGCTGTCACTCAACGTAACCACGCCGTAATTTATGTAAGAATTTTAAGCCTAAATAACAATAAAACGGTTGTGGTTTTAGTTGTGTTCATGGAGGTGGAAACTATCAATACAGACCAAAGCAAAAAATGTACCAGGCTGTAAATATTTTTTTTAGGCTGTAAAGTTGGCTATTTTAACATGAAGGTCAGTGGAGAATTGCTCACTTCTGGAGCCAGCCCCCAGCGGCAGCCGAGGAACTGCAGCTTTTTGAACGCAGAAGTGATCCTCACTGCTGAAACCTACAACTCCCCCCTTGGTTTGATCCAAGTGCCAGCAGCACAAGCCTGGAGAGGTGGTGTGGGGATAAAGTGGTGTGGTGTGTTGCTGCTTCACAGATCACAAGTTGTGGCATCACACCATAAATAAGCATAGCAGACTCAGTTTCAGTCTCACCTTCTCTTCCCAGTTGCAAGCAGCCTTCCACATAGACACCAACACCTTGTTTCACACTGTGTCTTGATACTTGTGGCTGCACTAGGTGGTATGGAAATGCCAGATGAATATTTCATGATGCTTCTTTTATTAGATGCCAGGCATGATGCCACCTATGATGCCAGGGATGATGATGCCCCCTCGCATGCCAGCTGCGGCTGTCCAACCAACGGGACCGGTAACTCTCCTCACTACTTTTTCATCAGTGCTCTGCTTCACACTTCTTAAAAATACACTGCAATCTGTGAAATGCTAAATGAAGCATTTGCACATCCAAGTAACACTTCTGTTAGATACAATTTGATGTCACCATATTTAAAAAAACTGTATATTCTTAACCACATATTAAACGAAACAGATGAAAAATGTAATTACTGTGCCTTATTAAAATGAAAATGAACACCTGCGTGCAATATGTCCCATATTGTCGCTTTTTTGTTTTGGCTTTGGTTCAGCTTTGAATAACTATCAGTGTAATGAAACACGAGTCCGTCACTGTTGATGTTCTGTTAATTTTTCTTTTCACTGAGTAGCAAACAAGTTATGCAAATGAACAGACTGATATATTTGTTGTAAGAACACCATGGCAGCTTAAGAGCTCATAAGACATCCACTTAATCAACACAAGTATATTTTTGCATCTTTACGATGTGGAGTTTTGTACTAATTAGGAAAACTTTGTCAGTTGCTGTGTATTGTGAATGATGAGTCTGTATTCCCAGCTGAATTCATCACTCAGCAGTAGAGATGGGATGCTGTAAACCTCCAGATTTGTTTCTTGGGAAAACAGTCTTCTAATATATTTGTCTTTTCCACAGCCCGGTGTTGATCCCACAGGTAAGCTCTTTATTTGATATGAGTTATGAACAGTATTCTTCTGTATTTTGTGTTCCTTCTAAGCACAGGTTCTGACTGATTTCTGTTTTTATCCTCACAGCTGCTGCACCCGGAACAGCTGTAAGTGTAATATAATTATTCTTTACATGCAGAAATTGCAGTTTTGAGTTCTCATCATTTGCACCAGTGTTTTGCCCTCTGTCTTCTCAATAACAGCAGTCTATCAACCTTTCATTTGTTTCTTTGTCTCTGCAGAGTACAACAAATGGATCTCCACAGGAAGAACAGCCAAAGAAGGTTTGTGCACATTGAAAATAGAAAGATTGATGTAAAAGAGTTGACTCTATCAACTGGGAACTGTAAAAGCATTTAAAATCAAATCAAACTGAAATGGTTTCTTGCTTTGTTTTTTAATACTGAACCAGCTGATTCTCTTGTTAATGTCCTCCTCAGAAGTCCCTGTGGACGGAACACAAATCACTGGATGGGAAGACCTATTATTACAATACTGAGACCAAGCAATCCACATGGGAGAAACCGGATGAACTCAAATCTCCTGCAGAAGTACAAACCTTTATCAGTTATATAACTTGTTTTGTAGTTTGTCTTCATCATATGTTTTGCCATGTCTTACTCTCTTGTATTGATCAGGGACAGTGCACATTGATCAAAATTAATTAAATTGTAAATGTACCAGATTCAGACAGGGTTGACTATGTCTCATCTACAGTTCAGTTTTCAGAACACTGAAAGGCACCGCCTGCATATATTAGAATGTCTCTCATACCAAATACAATTAGATTAATTGCATATACTTAATAAAATAGATTAGTCACTTTAATATGGATCCTAACATCACACTAGTTACCCTTATTACTGTGTGTCCCAACTGACATACCTTCCCCTCTGTTTTTTTGCCTTTAGCAAATGCTGTCTAAATGTCCTTGGAAGGAGTACAAGTCAGACACAGGGAAGCCTTATTATTACAATTCTCAGACGAAGGAGTCCAGATGGACCAAACCCAAAGAGCTGGAGGATCTGGAAGGTAAAGAGTTGCTTTCTGATGATGTGGAGCCTATTGTGAAAAAGGCAGTGATGTTCCATACTGGTGAGCCTTTAACAGCATGGTGAATGGCAGACCGCTGGCTTGTTCAACAAATGACGCCATGCATTAGGGGGTTTGAGCGTCATTGATGTACAAGCACTGGAAGTACAAATACAGGAACACATGGTGGCTCCTTCAGTACAATTATCTCTGTGCTGGTCTCTTATGTGTAGTAAGCTTTGAAATGAAAACAAGTAGCCTAACAGCTATCTCCTTTTGTCTATTCCAGCTATGATCAAAGCAGAGGAGAATGGGTAAGAGCTTCTTGTTTATGTTTGGTTACCCTTTGCTGATACACCATGTTTTATGAACAAAAACAGTAGTTATTAAAAGTTATCAAAACTCTGTGTATTATTAATAAATCTATGTATTTCATTTTCATTTGAAAGCCCTCCATATCCCAGTCAGTACATTTTGCTCATGTTCCACCATCATGGTGTGATTTCAGAACGGCAGAGGCAACGGCCCCGGGCACCACCACAGCTCCTGCAGTGCAAGCAGATAACACAGCCACTATGGCGACCGTAGTGGAGGCGGAAACTGCAACAGCAGTCTCAGAGGAACACCTGTCCCAGGCGGCTGCGCATCACACAGCTGAGGTCAAGACTGCAGATGCACCTGTGGCTTCCTCAGAGAGCTCAGCTGCCACAGAAGCCACAGCCAGGTAAACAATTATGTCTGACACAGAGACAGGTACTGTCTCCAGTCCCACACACCTCGGACAAGCCAGAACCACACGGTCGCAGTGACAGATCTTCCCATGACCCTTTCAGCTTAGGAGGTCTTGTTTTGTGTTTCATTTATCTAATTTAGATCACTGGATGTGACAAACACTCAGTGTCTTAAATGCAGGGCTAAGTTAATCAATTGTCATCTTCCTTTACCCTCAGCGTTGAAGTCACAAAGGAAGAACGGCCAGAACTTCAGAAGAAAACTTACAAATGGAACACGAAAGAAGAGGCCAAGCAGGCCTTCAAAGAGCTGCTGAAGGAGAAGGTGAGACAGATTGTCAAGTGGGGTTAACCTGGAGATGAGCTAGAGGCCACACAGTGTAGGAAAGTGCGGGGGCTGTGCTGTCCCTGTGGGGAAGTAGTGAATGTTCACGTTAGTTGACATTTAACCAGTCAGCGACAAAAACTTCCATCTGCTTGTTTCAGTGTGCTGGCCTGGACATTTGATTAGCAATGCGGTCTTCTAAGAAGCGTTCTAATGATTGAGTTTTACACCACTATATATAGATCTGTTTTTAAGATTCATTTCTCCACCTCTCTCCTAATGCCTTACCAGCACACACTTTGCATTTTGATCAAGATCTAATCCCTGTCCTTCCCCAGGAGCCCCTGGGAGGTCTTAGCACGATTGTTAAGGTTCACCTCCTGTTGCGTCGGGTGTGTTGTGTGTTCAGTTGCAAGGTGGCCTAGCACCACCCACCTTGAACACTGCTATATTTAGGCTCTATTTAATTTTGTGCACAAAGCTCTCCTCTGAGATTACTTGCCATTTCCTGTGAGATCTTAATGGCTCTGTCTTTATGATTAGCTTTATTGGATCATAGGCACGGGGCTCGCTGGAATTAAGACAGTGAGAGAAAGTGGCATGCCTCAGTGAGTTAGAATAACTGTGACAGCTGACAAGGCAGAGGCACGTGGTGGAATTGGTTTATAATGGATGAAGGAGTCTCTCTCTCTGGGAGAGGCAAATGGCAGAAGGCGCACTTCTTTGAATTATTGCCACTTCAGACCTCTAAACCCAGCATCTATTAGTAATAAAGAAAATGAGTGCGAGGAGCCAAAGTAGCAAAGCTCGTTGCTCCTCCGCTTGTCTCGTGTCTTTTCTAACAAAGGGTAACAAGACAATCCACTTCCTTTGATGTATTTGTATATGTTTGAAATAATCACATGTAAATTTAACAATTTAGTTTGAGCTTAAAGGCCATCACAACCATATCTTATTCTCTGTATTTCAGGGTGTGTCCTCAAACTCCTCATGGGAACAGGCTATGAAAATGATTATCAATGATCCTCGCTACAGGTACACTGTTCTCCCATGATCAGTTTATTCTGTTTAATGTACAATAGGAGGTGGGAATAATGTCCATCTCTGACCACAAATTTCTCACTTATCAACACAGCGCGCTTCCCAAACTGAGTGAGAAGAAGCAGGCGTTTAATGCCTACAAGGTCCAGACAGAGAAAGAAGAAAAGGAGGAGGCCAGAATTAAATACAAGGAGTCCAAAGAAACCTTTCAGAGGTTCTTGGAGAACCATGAGAAAATGACGTCCACCACCAGATACAAGTAAGTACTGCAGTGATCCTGTGATGAATGTGTGTCTCCCCCCCCCCCCCTCCATATTGATTTGTGGTTCCCTAAACTGTCAATATGATTATGCAGATGAGATGACTGAAAGGTCATCTATGGCTTATGCACGACATCATGTAGTTACAGCATTGTCAGCTTCCACTTAAACTGATGTGACCTGTTAGAGCTCATCACACTTTTGCTGAATTGTGTTCACCATAACACAGTGCTGCCAGGTCTCAATTTAGTGAGTGAACAGAGTTAAGCAATATGGAGCGACATTTACTCGTTCTAACAATGAATCTGCACAACATCTTTGCCTTCTATTTTATCCAGCTTCTTGCGGTTTTCACACGTATAAAATGCAACAGATTCCACAAACGAAAAGAACAGTTCCTTTTTCTGTTGGATCAAGATTTTTTTTTTTCACCGTTAAACATGTAGCAAGGAGATATGCTCTGAAACATTTGGTCCATAACCTATAGAATGTTGCAGTTTTGATCATTGGTCTTGCAAGTGACATCCAGTTCACCGGCACTTTTTTTGGTTTGGCGTTTGTGTGAAAGTCATTGTGACGGACAGAGGGGACGGACGGATTGACCGGTGACCTTGACAACGAGCCAGTTTCAGAGTTTCAGACTGGGGCTGCAATCTGGGATGGCACACAACAAGCAGTTGGAGAGCGATAGCCAGGCTGTCTGATGGTGTGTGTGTGTGTGGTTGGTTGTCCTTCTATCTTTGTGAAGACCAATATGAGTTGTAGACCTCATGAAGTGTGAACATTTTGAGGAAGATGAGGACATTTTGGCTAGTCCTCACAGTCTGACACACCTTCAAAGGGATGTTTGAGGGTTAAGATTTGGTTTTTGGTTTCAGGTCAGAATTAGGTTTAGGTTGGGGTAAGGATTTTGGTGAGGCATTTAGTTGTGATGGTTAAGGTAAGAATGCATGTCAATGACAGGTCCTCTCAAAGATGGAAATGCAAGTGTGTGTGTGTGAGAGAGAGAGACACACACACACAGAGCATGAGTATGTCTCTCTCTGTTTACATTTAAAAGCTTATTTCATTGTAGTCAACCACAGCCTCTGATTTTTCTGCGCATCCTGTTTGTAACAGCGGTCAGGAAATGAAATGTTCAGTGCACATCCTGATGAGCGATGAGTTTCCCAAAAGAAGTGCAACTGTACTTATTAAGTTTTTAATAAGATTTCATGAGTTTTGTTACAACTCTTCACCACTTTGCATGTGATGGCTTGGTCTGAGCATTAATGACCAACGTGTTAAAGGAAAATTTGGCCTGTGAAATGCTGCCATCGTGTGGGTTATTGTGTGAAAATATCCGAAATGTGTGTCTCTGTGTTTGTGTACTTCCAATCCAGGAAAGCAGAACAAATGTTTGCAGAGCTCGAGGTGTGGAGCTGCGTTCCAGAGAGAGACAGGCTGGAGATCTATGAAGATGTGCTGTTCTACCTCGCTAAGAAAGAGAAGGTAAGGCTTTGTTTTCCAGTTCAGCCAAAACTCCTTCCAAGTTTTAGTCTTTGAGGAGATTTTTAGTCCGATGTCAGCTAAAGATAAGAGTTTGGCTAATACTGACACTGTTAACATCCTGGTTTCATCTTCTGTTCCAATTCGGTTTCCAGGAGCAAGCCAAGCAGCTAAGGAAGAGGAACTGGGAAGCTCTGAAGAACATTCTGGACAACATGGCCAACGTCACCTACCGCACCACCTGGTCTGAGGCCCAGCAGTACCTGCTAGACAACCCCACCTTTGCAGAAGATGAGGAACTGCAGAGTATGAGCACATAATTTCATGTCTCGTGTAAAGTTTATCTACTTTACACGCTACTCATAGGACAGATTTACCTCACTACATCTAAGATAGTCACAGGTTTCCTTGGTTCAAACCCTGTTGATATTGTTATTATGCACTGACAGATATGGACAAGGAGGATGCCCTGATTTGTTTTGAGGAGCACATCAGGGCACTGGAGAAGGAGGAGGAGGAAGAGAAACAGAAGACTCTTCTGAGGGAGAGGAGACGACAACGCAAGAACAGAGAAGCCTTCCAGGTGAGAGGGATACTTGCAAACATACTGGAAGTTTCTGTGTTGGGGAAAAGTAAAGCTGATTTCTCGCATTGCTAAAAATGCTGCAGTGGGTCCAATCTATTTATAATGTAAACTGTTGTGTTTTTTATATTTATGTTGAACCTTTTTCAACAGAAATATAAAAAAAAAAAAAAAAAAAAAACAAGTAAAAGGATAAATTCTATTAATTTGGGATATCATTTGCTGTCCTGAGTCATATTTTGCTGTTTTCTCTCTCAGAAATTTCTGGATGAGCTCCACGACCACGGCCAGCTTCACTCCATGTCTGCCTGGATGGAGATGTACCCAACCCTCAGCTCAGACATCCGCTTTGCCAACATGCTGGGCCAGCCGGGTAGGACAGCAGGCCACAGCACACGTGGCTTCACACGTCCGCATGTGCTGAACGCTCTGAAGCATGTGAATGTGACATGCAGACAACAGCACACGACATGAACACAGAAATAAGGCATACACAGCTCAGGATGTAAATACTGTATGAAACACAGCAGTGCACTGTTGATCAAGTTTGAATTTTTATGCCTGTCCCATTCACTCTTTTTTTTTTTTAATTGTAAAATATTTTTTTGTAAATTTTTTTTTTTTTTTTTTTTTTTTTTTACTTTTTCCCCAAAATAATTTTTTACATTATGGTATCTACTGTGCAGGTTCCACTCCCTTGGATCTGTTTAAATTCTACGTGGAAGATTTGAAGGCTCGCTACCATGATGAAAAAAGGATCATCAAAGATATTCTTAAGGTGAGATTATCATACCTCTGTCGCAAAATGCATATTGTCATAGGAGCAAAGCGTACACGTTACATCCGTACATATCAGTGGCTCCTCTGAGAGCTTTGTTTTGGTTTAAGTATATTTTGCACAAGTTATTTAATTTAATTTTATTCCTTTCTGTCCCTGCCCAGGACAAAGGTTTCCTGGTTGAAGTCAACACCAGCTTTGATGACTTTGGATCCGTCATCAGCTCAGACAAGAGAGCCACTACACTGGATGCAGGAAACATTAAGCTAGCCTTCAACAGTGTAAGACTCCTACAAATATTTTTCCTCCTTAGCTTTTCACATTAATCCTTCATATACTCAGTGGCCACTTAAAGGTACACCTGTTCAATCTGTAGCAGTTCAAAGCATCAGCTCTGCCAGAAACTTTTCATTTTCAAAATGTTTGATGTTCAGTTTTTGTTGACAGTGTCAGATATGTGTAAATTCAGTTACAAGTTTATTACTGAGGTCAGAGTTAAAGGAGGTGTTGTACAGGACTACTTTTATATCACGAGGTGTTTTCAAATTTTTTGTCCTCCCCTTTTAAATACACAAATGACAATGTCAAAAAAAAAAAAAAACCCACTTTACAACCTCTTTCTGTGTAGTTGCTGGAGAAGGCTGAAGCCAGAGAGAGGGAGCGAGAGAAGGAGGAGGCCAGGAAGATGAAAAGGAAAGAAGCAGCCTTCAAGAACATGCTGAAACAGGCCACACCACCACTGGAGCCGGAGGCTACATGGGAGGGAGTATGTCCTTTATGTGAATAATATTGTTTTAGTTTCACAGCCTCCATTTATACCCGTCTCTCCACTATTTAGCTCTAATCATTTCTCAATAATTCATAAAAGTAATAAAGAGCAGGTTGTCTTTTCAGTTTTTATTCTACTCAGTGTCGTATCTGTGCACTTTGTGGTTTGTGATGATTCATAATTTAATAATAATGATTTTCAGGTAAGAGAGAGATTCTTAAAAGAATCTGCCTTTGAAGACGTGACTCTGGAGTCAGAGAGGAAAAGGATATTCAAAGACTTCATGCATGTCTTAGAGGTAAGGCTGTCACGACAGTGGGAATGGGCTGAATTTATCATTTATGATGATGGTGTTAAACATAATGTTTATTATTTGAACAGCACGAGTGCCAACATCACCACTCTAAGACAAAGAAGCACTCCAAAAAGTCCAAGAAGCACCACAGGAAGCGTTCCCGCTCTCGATCGGTCAGTAGTTCCCACCACCGTGTAGCTTGAATCAATAATCCGCACCCCATATTGTGAATTGTTGAATTCTAACTTACTTGACTTTAATGTTTTCACAGGGATCAGAGTCTGAGGATGAGGAATACCACAAGAAGAAGAAGAGGTCGCAGTCCAAATCCCCCTCTGAACGCTCCTCGAGTGGAGAATCTGGTGAGTGGTTTTCACAGCTTAGTCAATCTATTTATCATCATATACATTAGGTGCAGAGCATTTGGCATTTACTGACACTTTCTGCCTGAAACCAGAGAGAAGCTATAAGAAATCCAAGAAGCACAAGAAGAAGGGCAAGAAGAGACGCCACAAGTCTGTAAGTACACAGGAAGACCCCAAGATCTGTGTATTGTGTGTATATATATATAATCTGAATGTGTGTTGTATTTGTATTTAATTGTGATTGTGACAAACAGGCATCACCAGATTCTGACAATGAGAAGAAAGGAAGAGAGCGTGATGGAAAGCGAGAAAAAGACCTAGAGAAAGATAGAGATAACGACAAGTCTCGGGGGAAATCTCGCTCCGACTCTAAACAGAAGTCTCCTAAAAGGAAAGCTGCCAAAGAGGAGGTGAATTTTTTTTTATTTATTTATAAATAAATAGTTTTAATTCCATCAAACCAGTGTTTTAATGGCTGCTAATATAGATTTGAACAGTGAAAGTTTTCAAAAAAAAATTTCAAAAAAAGTGTTTTAGATTTATCCCAGTTAATTTTCATTTCTCATAGTTTATTACTTTACCAAGTCTTGTTTTCCTGTGTCGTAATCAGGGTGGCTGGGATACATCAGGCAGCGAGCTGAGTGAAGGAGAGCTGGAGAAAAGGAGAAGAACTTTACTGGAACAGCTGGATGCACCTTGATGATCACACCTCTGCTGCCCTTCTGTTGTACTGGTACACCTCTACAAACATGCATTCCCCTTCAGGCTCATCTGACTGCATGGGTCATACCATTCTGGACAGACTGTGAGATAACGCCTTCACTGCTATTTTATGGGAATAGGCTACACTGAACTTGCACACTTATTTGGTAAATAATTTGATATCAGTAACAGCTGATCAGTCGTTAAATGTCAGGTTGTTCTTTTGTTGCCTTTGTTAGCTTTAAGATTTTTTTTTTTTTTTTTTTTTTAGTTGACTGTAGTTGTACGTTTTCCATCACAATCATTTTTATATTCAATTAAAAGCATATCTCAGTGTCCGACTGACTATCTTTCACCTGGAAATGTAGCAAGAAAACGGGCACATGTCCACAAATAACAGGAAATACTTCAGATTTGATCCAACTTAACTGCAGCTGTGTTCTCAAGAAATGATCCGAAAAGGTTTCAATTGCGGCATTTTGTCAAAATTGATGTATTGTAGTTAAATGTAATAAAATTGCTTCAAAGAATGACCCATGGTCTGTAACTGGATACTTGTGTTCAGTACGGCAGAAGTGACAGATTCTCTTATTTACTCCCGTAATTTCTTATATTTATGAGACAGGCATACCAACTACCAAACCCTTCAAAATGTCTGCAGTATTCCCCTAATGTGGCCAAATAATGGATCCCGTCCACCATAAGAACATTCTGTTCAAACAGATGTAAAAACTTAACCAACAGAATGTTCTCTGTCAATTCTCAGCCAGTTTCAAGTCGTGAACAAAACGAAAAAGCGATTCAAGGTAAACAATTCTATAATCAATGTAAATAGTTTATTTGATCATATTTGTTGAAAATCTCATATCACCTAATTTTAAAAAAGCTTGTTATTTTGTAATAAGCACAAACTGCCTAAAATACATTTCTGGTGAAAGTAAAAACAAAACAAAAAAAAAAAAACCATGCCAGTATTACCCAGTTAGAGAAATGACACTATTACAGACAGTGAATTTGAGAGAAAAGGAGATGTACGGCAGCACATGCTTCAGTGGAGATGATTACAGTCAAAGACAGAAAGGTGCATCACTGAGCCAAAAAACCAGCTCATCACAGGTCAGCAAACACAAATGAGATTAACAGTTACAATGAGTCCTTGTGGAGTTGAACACTTGCAAATCGGAACATGTTGCGTGTTGCTGTCTTTGACGCACCTGCGATACTCTCACAAGCAAACTTGATCCTCCTGCGTAATGTGAGACGTGATTTTAAAACAATACCGTAGATTTCTGGCTGCATTTGGCTTAATTAAATACAAAAAAAAAAAAAAAAAAAAAATGGAAACAAAAACTATAAGTTAAAATAACATTCAAGTTGTATAGCACAAGGCAATGAAAACTTTTGTTTAAACAATATGTACAATATTAACCATCTGGTAATGTGAATAAGTATAAAAAAAAAAAAAAAAAACAAACAAACATGGTTTGTAGCAAAATATCTGTACATTTTTTTTTGTTGTGTAGTTTTGTTTCGCCATGTTCTAATGACTGTGGACACACATTTGATGGAAACATGAGCTTAAAGAAATCTTTTCAGTGGTTAAATACTATACATTAAAATTACAATAAAGTGAGTAGACACAGTAGCCTAGAATATGATTAACCTGTAAGAAAAAAAAAAAAAAAAAAAAAAAAAAAAACGTTTACAGAGATAAAATGCTGTTATATCCAGTTCTGAGGGTGAGATCATCCAGTAGGGTTGAGTATCTTTCGTGCAGTTTCTGTGCTCGATAGAAAAACTATCGTGTGTTGCTTCTTAACTTGTTCCCAGAAACCAGTGCTGCTATACAAATGGACGGTAAGAGTTTTATGTAAGAGGGCAGCCTTCTTTTATGGATTAAGAGCTACAAACAAAGTCGAGCTTGATCCATTAACTGTAGTAACCAATGATGAAAGAAAAGCCAGTATGGAGAAGTCTAATATGTACAATTCACATTAGCCTGGTCTTGTTTGGAAAAGAACTACTGTTTTGATGTATTTTTCCATTCATTTTTCATCTACGTCATACTTAATTTAGTACAAATATAGATTTTTCATGATATTCTTGTTTACTTCCTTCCTGCTCGATCATCAGCCCTTGCGGTAAAAGATGAGAAGCCTCATGAAACGCATGTTTGTATGGTAAGAAGAATGGAAAAGAGCACCGAAATATTACCGAGTGTCAGACGTTTGTAACAGCTAAAGGGAACGCGTCCCATACATTCTACACTATGTTTCCGAGGAAGCATTTCTTCTCGTGGCTCTTAAAGCCACCGCGAGTCCAGTTTTACACGTCTTACAATTAAAGCCAAGTCAAATTGTATTGCTCGAAGTGGGGATATTAAAAACAGTCACCAGACAAACAGAAAACGACATTAGAGCACAAAAATAAGTTCAGGCACTTGACTTGTCTAAGGTTTCTGAACCAACCTTTCAGACACTTTTCTTTAAATTCTGTCCCACACATGTCCCAGTCCTTCATAGTGAAAAGCTGCTACGATACCACAGACATGGAATAACATGTATTCTTATGTAATATATATACATACTCATCTCTATGGCTGCTACAACACTCGTCATCTTTCTCTTATCATCCTTCGCTCTGCATCCAACCGTCTGTCTCTCCCTCTCAACATTTTACATCCTCACCACCTTTGCCTCCTCCACCTCCCAGCACATGCACCGTTCCCTCGTCACATGACCACTTCGCCGTTGTTCACCGGCCGCAGGTTCTGATCATCAAAGCGTCTCCTGACACTCCTCCGCACAGCGTCTGCTCGCCTGTAAGGCTGATTCCTCAAATCTGAGAGGGAGGATGGGGAAGAAGGGATTGTATGGGGGGGAGGGGGGGACAAAAGAACTGTCAGTCATCTTGTCAGTGACACTTGATGTGAGCCCACATCCTCATGGTGCTGGTAGCCTGTCTTTCAAAGCAGCGTGAGGTCTACACAGGGAAAAAAAGACCCTCAGGTCTGCTCTCTCTCAGTATTACAACTGAAACAAGCCACAGGGTTTTGACCTGTAAGGTCAAAGAAATTTAGAAAATCTGAATCTGTAGTTTCCCAAGAAAAAAAAGGTGAAACTACTACAAAGAGTAACTAGATTATTTTGCATTTGATATTCAAATGCACAGTTATTAAGGAGATATAACAAGGAGAAAAGAAAGGGACAGGTAGGTGATTGCTGAGTGAAACCTAAATGAGAGGACAGTAAAACAGGAAGGGAGGTAAATAAAGAGATGCTTGCCAGGTTTGGGACACATCCACCACTACAGGGGTGCTACTGGAGGAGTTCCTTACCCTCGAGTAGACATTGGGAAATTTAGTAATATTATTCTTCTTTAGGGCTAGATAAAGAGAAGACAAAATGAAGGTTAAAAATGGAGGAGGAGGAGGCTGACCAGAGCATGTCAGCCCAATATTTTCACACTGGCTTTGCACAGTGAGCGCTGCAAGAGCAAAGCAGAGTGGCAGCAGGCTGCATGGGGTGGGGGTAAGGAAACGAGAAGGGAAAGAGCTGGAGGATGTTAACTGGTTCAACTGGCAGGGAGGAGGATAGAGGGAACAGGGTAGAGGATCAAAGCTTATTTAGCTTTTTTTTTTTTTTTTTTTTTTTTTTTTCCCGGTGTTACTAAACCCAGACTGCTTTGCAGAGTGGCTACCAGCAGGAAAGAAAAAGAGCCCGTTTCAAACTTCAAGTACAGAGCAATTGTGAACTGAAACAAATAAATATGGTCCCAGGAGACAGCAGGATTATGTTCAACAGCACCTTCACCAAAAACCAAACAAAGAGCATGCATGCAGCCAGGAAGACACTGATTACCAGTGAATGCATTACTGTCAAACAGGTGTCAATACAGTGAAACAACCTGGTTGCATGTTAGTAGCACACAAGACTGCTGTAATGTAAAAGATTATTTATATGCAGGCATCATGCAGTGTGTTAGTGAGCTCGCCAGACAGCACAAAGTCATGTGGCAGAGCGGTGGCCTGTCAGCAGACAGCAGGACCAAGCACGGCGTATGGGCTAAGCGGGAGAGCAGGGGTGCGTTGTGGGAATAGCGGCAGGGATGAAGCGATCAGCATGCAAGAAGCTGTATCAACAGCAGTAATGATATATGATCATGAACACACAAACACAAGTCATTTATGATTAAAACATCGATTGAAACAAACAGAAAAAGCAAGTTATAATGCCACAGGCACTTACACATCATGACGTTAGTCATACCTGACATGTAGATGATGGCTGAAGCTTTATGTATAATAAAGTACAGTAGAGGATGGCACTTCAGCATGATGGGTGCCACTGACCAAACTGAATCATCAAATTAGAATCTATTCAGAGATGAATGCTAAATATTTCATTCATTAATTAGTATATACTTTCAGCTTACTACCACTAGATGGCAGCACCCAGCTAAACGTTTCTGCTCCTTTACATGACCAAAAACAGTACAGGTAAGACTGACCTTGGATACTGTTCTCTCTGTGACATTATGGTTTGCCATGGTTGATAAAATAATGGTGATAAATGAGGGTGTCACACTTCATGCAAGTGGGCAGAGAAAAACCGTTACTCCAACACCTTGTCATGCTCAGGGAGGGAGAAAACGCGTGAACACGTACACATACAAACCATAAAAACAAAAAAACCATTAGATTCGGGCTCAGTGCACATGCACAGGTCCGAAGGGTGAGAGTGGAGTGTGACGATTAAAAGGAGTGTGAAGAGGCATGCAAAAGGAGGGAGGAGAGGAAAGACATCAAGATGAGGACGTTTTGTTCCAGCAACCTTTGAGAAGAGAGAGAGTTCTATAAGCTTAGTAATGGTACTCCTCATTGAGGGCGGGCTCGCAGAAGAACCGAGAGCCGCGCTTGGCTGTGCGGGCGGTAAAGGGCACTGTCTTCAGCACTGCATTAAAGAACAACAGGGACAACAGCCAGGACAAGACAAGACAAACACAATATAAGAAAAGCAGATACCTACAGGGGTTTAGCACTGGTTAGCACTAAGCAAATAACCCAACAACCGCATCAAGAGGGGCCGGGTGAAAAATGTCTTCAGGAGTGTTTGAGAGTGAATTCTAGCAGCTGAATGCTTTACTGAAGGGCCCGACAGGCTGCTAGTGAACAAACACGTAAATTATTCCAGGGTTACTAGTTTTGCCATAAACATTTTCTGGCTCTATAAGAATCTTAAAAAGCTTTATTGTTACACAGTTTTGGATCAATCTGAATTTCAACTGCCAGGGGTCTTTAACAGAAGTTATTCCTGTGGCTAGTGGTGGACCAAGTATCCAAAGCTTAAGCCAAAGTATAATAAGTATTAAAGCCCTTATTATGAATAAGTAGCAAACACTGGAGATATTATAATATATAATGTACAAGTGCCTCCAAACTCTATTTAAGTACAGAACTCTAACAAATGTACTTAATCACATTCCACCACTGACCATGTCAGGTTTTCATAGGCTGTGAGTAAACTTCTCATTAATTAACATTCTAGGAGATAGTCACGGCCCGGCCCTGTCTACGTACAGACGGTGTTACAAAGCAGTGACAAAGCAGATAAGCAATGATCATCAGAAACATTTGAGCTGAATATCATTGGATTAGCTTGACTGTCAGTGCATGTTTGTACTCATCAGGTTAAACCTTTAGTTCTCAAACATCTGACAGCTGAATTTTGAAAGAGTCATCGTGTTAGTTGCTTTAGGATCCCTTTGTTAAAGACTGAATGTGCAGCATAGAAGAAGACCTTCATGCAGAGTGACCTGTATGTATGTATGTATGTATGTGTGTAGTGTGCAAGACAGCAGCCCAGGTCCAGGTCACGTTACCAGTGATGATGTCCTCAATTGCTCCATCTTTGCCTTCGTAGACGTGGCGGCTGTCTTTCACCTGTTTCCTCCTGAGCTCCTGGATCAGCTCTTGCTGCTGCCGCTTGTTCTTATGGGACGGAGACTGAGAAAGACACACACACACACACAGACACACACAAGACATCATTTAACATCTGTTAATAAGTCTTAATCTCAGTCACGACTGCAGTATGCTCTCCAAAGGATTCTCCCACTCGTAATTTTCTTTTCTTTGTCTCCACTCATCCCTTCATACTAGTGTTTGTGCATGTGTGAGTTAGTTGAACGGTTTAAGAATTATAACCACTGATCCTGAGTCGATGTGATGTGGCTCAGCAGGTGTCAGGCTGTAGAACCAGATATAGAAGGCAGTAGGTGCTCAACTAATCCTGTGATCAGAAGTCTGGAGGAAGAACGGATGAAGAGGAAGGGGAGGACGTGGAGCCGGCTTACTTTCTGGTTGTCGTGATCCACTGTAGTCTCCTGCCCTAGAAAGCGATACAGGGAGGGAGGGGGGGTTGGAGAGTTGGGAAAGAAGAGCGACTTACCTTCTGGTCTTCCTCCATCATGGCCTCTTGTTCTAGAAGTTTCTCCATCATAATCTGCTCCTGTCTCTTTTTTTGCTCGTTGTCCTCTTCTGCTTGCTGAGGAGATCACATAGTCATGTCATGCACACACAGACACAAACAGTTTAAATATAACAATGACTGTCAATGACAACACTAGGTTGTTGCCATAATAGCGGAAGCCCTTCTACAGTTTTGACTGGATTCAACACTGAATTGTAAAAACACAACAACAACAACCGAATGTTCTCTGCAAACTGGGATTATACTTGAGCATATGAGCAGTTTGGAGTAAAAGTTAAAAAAGAAAAAGGAGAGCACTGAACAGAGGTGACACACAGCTGCTGTGGAAGGACAACAGCTACAGAAAGACTTGGCTTGAATCCCAGTTCATGTTGATCAGACTGATGCAATGAGTGAAATATGTATCTATTTAACATACAATGTATTTTTTAAGTGGTACTGTAGTAGATAATTCTTAGAATTAGCTTATTTGTAAAGACTTTTTGTTTTTGTTAAGCATTTCAAAATATCTCCAAGCTGACTTTTCCCAGATACTATAATCTAAGTCTAGACATAACTGCTGGCCAGGTGTGTGTTTTTGACCGGTTTTGCGTGACTGTGTGAAAACGATTTTCCAGCTCACCCTGTAAGCCTTAACAAATCGCACAAACACAGGGAAGAAGACGGACGGCGGCGTGGTTTTGGAGTTTTCCCCGAAGAATTTCACTGCCTCGTCGAAGGCATCCTTTCAGAGACAGACAGTGGGTTTGCTTAGAAAACATTCAGAAGACTGTTGGGGACTGAAGGGGCAGTAGTATAATGACAAAGCGAGGTGTGCTCATGTTACCTGTGCAATCTTGGCGTCATCCTGCAGCTTTTTCAGCTTGTTTTCATTGTGTGCGATGAAGTCTTTGAGCATGGTGTTGTGGCCGTGCATGCTGTACTCTCGTTTGGTCAGCTCCATGCCTCTCTGCAGCTCCTTTACGTCTAGCAGGACGTTCTCCAGCGAGACTGCGAACAAAGGGAGACTTATAAGCGCACATGCGACCCCATGCCCAACTGTACCAAGTCAACTGATATCAAATGATGTCAAAATCTTGTGGACAAATTAGCAGAAACTAATTGAAATTGATTGAAACTCCAAGTAAAACAGAAACACAAGAATTTGTCTCTGTGTCATTGACGGAGACCAATGGAAAATATATGAACTAATATTCCAACTCACCTGCTGCAGCTTTCTCCACGTAGTGCAGCTCATTGTAGAAGAGAGAAACTTGTGTGTATTTCTCCTTCACCACATTGGCTATGTAGTGTAACAAAGTTATCTTACGGTCTGTCGACTTGGTATCAAGTAGCTGTGAACGAAGTAAAAGAGAGATTAAAATATGCTGAAAATGTGTCAGGGAAAAAAAGGGGACAATTTGGCAGGCAGGAGGAAGCAATCTCAACTTACCAAGTCTAAACTCTGCAGCTTGAATCCGTACACTGCTCCTCTTTTGCTGCTGTTCATGTAGTTTCCAAGTGCCAAGATAATCTGCAGAACAGCGAGGAACACGAATGTGAAAAAGGAAGCCAGACATGGATTCAACTTTACGTTCAGTCCTGACACAACTGGTTCAATTACCTCTAGAATTTTCTTTAGCTTCTGTGATGACTTGATGGACACTGATGCTGCAATGACTGCATGAAGTTGCTGTGAGGCAAAAAAAGAGGAAGACAAGATGTCAAACTTAGTGCAACATTGTTGTTGTTATAACATCAGAAACTAGTACTACTACAAATAATAATACTGTATCATATTAAAAGCATACTTATTTTGAAATTTAATGGGAAATGTTGTCCCAGAACTCACCGGTGTGAGCATCTGAATGCTCTCACAGAAGTTGCCGATGAAGGCCATGATGGTCATCTTCTGCATGAGCCGCTCGATCTTACTGAACTGCATCATGAAGCGGTCCTCATCCGTAAGGCTTTCCAGCGGTTTGCGCTCCTTTTCGAACTGCCGCAGGATTTTTATCTCGTTCTCTGTGGGCTGGAACCGCATCAGACACTCCACAAAGTCCACCGGCAGAGTCCGTAGGTCGAACCTAGGAGACGGGTCATGTTCGCATCATATATTCACTTGTAAATGCCAGGTAGCAACATTAATCCAAAATTTCATTTTTAATCATTGGTGTATTTTATTGTAACATTCATCAAATGCCAGTTTACAGGACACTTGAGGCATAATGGGAAAGCATGTAAGAGCACCAGAGGGATCAGGGGGTTTTTTGTTTTATTTTGAAGGGGCTTACAACTGAATGGCCTTGCAGATCTCCTCAGGTGTCTTGCCCACTTTCCTCAGGGTGATGGCCAGGTTCTTTGCCCTGTTGGAGTCCAGCAGAGCCACCTTGTTGGGCCCCTTTTGGATGACCTTCTGCTTGCTCATGGTGAGGTCAATTGGCGGGCCCTGGGCTTTCGTCTTAAACATCTCCTCGAACTCATCCACATTCAGGTCCTGAAAGGCGGCAACAAAGAATCAAGTTCATGTTTTCAGTTTTCATGGGAATAAGGCTGAGAATGGTCGAGGCTAAGTGACAGGAGACTCTTACCTCGAGTATCCTCTCGTCATCAATCTCATTGAAGACGGTCCCATTGATCTGGTTTGGTTTAAGGGCTACCCAGTTGAAGACGGGCATACGGAACTTCGTCTTGATGGGCTTCTTGATCTTAACAGCTGTACATAACAGACAAGTTAGCACAGTGTTTCTGCTTATCTACTATTAGAGAACACACATGCTCACTCACACACGTGCAGGTGAGAGGATGGACAGATATTTGGGATTTGTGACACACGTGGATATGACTCCCTTTGTGGCTAGATCCTAGGTCTGTCTGATCTCTAAAAACATACAATCACACTTTATTTTGATCTCTTTTTTTTTTCCCCAAGCAGAGTGAAGCCTCTTAGCCTCAGGCAGGAGAATAAGGCCAAAGGGTGTACCTGTACAGGAAAAGCTGCATATGGTGAGGATTTCCTGCCTGGCCGAGTGCCAAACTATTTATTAGAGAGATTAAAGCTATTTGTAGCCACCTGCGCTGATCCTTTGAAGCTAAACGTTACGATGCAACACATGTGTCAGCGGGGACGGAAAGAAAACGCTGTTTTGGGTAAACAGCATTCCAGCTATGCTTATCACTTTCTTTCGTCAGCACGCCACAACAGGTCATGGTGTTTCAGCATGCAACCGACACTTTGAGATGTGGACGAGATACTTCATTCATACAAACACTGAAATATACACAATCACACTAATACAGCAAGGTGTGAAGGTAAGTCATGCAAAAGTTTGATATCTGGTATTTTCATTGTTGCACTGTGAAGATCTGTTGTTCTTGTGTTTTCAATTGGGATTCAAACACTGAAAATACCATTTTCAAAACTTGTGGAAAAAGGAAGGGAATAATGGAGGGGGGGGGGGGTGATAAACATAACACCAAACATGACAGGCAGAACCTACAGAAAAGTTTGATGGGTCCCTCTGGTGTGCAGAAAAAAAAGAAGCAATTCAAAGACAAGTCATTAAGAAACTGGAAGTTAGTGAGAAAGCTTAAAACACACACAACTCAAACACACATGGCTCAGTAACGAATATGTGCTTTCAAAATAAAACTTGAAGGGGGTTTCTAAAGTTTACTAAGTTGCGTAACAAACATTACTGGGCTGGCGTCGTCGTGTTTTCTCACTCAAAGGTTTTAAGCTTCTTGGGGAGGCTGTTACTAAGTACACATACTTACATATCAAGAAATATACACCCAGACAGCAAGTTTGACTTTGTTTCAGATATCTTAACATAAAAAACATGAATACTGGCCTATGAAACTGGAAGGCTTTTACTGTGAAGCAGCTGTTTTTAAATTTCAGTCCTTTGCAGTCACTTAAAAAGAAGCTGCTATGCCCATCATAGAATACATTTTCACTAAATAGCATATTACTCGTTCACTACATATACACAAAGATACTTCTTGTGTGTGTGTATTGTTTCAATGAGTCTGTGTGTGACTTTACCTGCTAACCCAGAGTTCATGATGACAGTAGGTGTCCCACAGCCGGGCAGCGGGGGGGCCATAGGAGGAGGTGGAGGAGGCAGAGGGGCTGAAATTCCTGAGGCTGGTCCTGGGGGTGGAGGGGGAGGCGGAGGGGGAGGCGGTGGGGGAGGTGGTGGAGCTGCTACCGCTGCCGGAATGGCCGATGACGGTCCATTTGGCACTGGGACAGGGGAGAGAGGAGAGAGACGGTACAGTAAATAAAAAACGGAGGATATGGCAAACCCTGCATCTTCTCTCTTCTTTCTGCATTAATGATCATTTACTTATCAACTGGACTAATATTAAACCTACATGTGCCGTTCACCGGCAGCGGAGGGGGCGGAGGTGGTGGTGGAGGTGGAGCAGGTGTGCCTGCTACAACTCCTACATGGTTTACACCGACAGCTCCTCCAATCACAGCACCTGGCACACCCTCAACGCCGGTGGGTGGCGAGGGCAGGATGGAGATGTCACCATCGCCCTTCTTGTGGATCTTAATGGTTCCCTGCTTCTCCAGCTCGTGGATCTTCTTCTCCAGGTTACTCTGTCGCTGGATGGCCTCATCCTTCTCCTTCAACATCTGCCGCAGCGAGTGCACCTGCGAGCTGGTGTCCTTGTAGACTTCCTGTGTGTGGGGAAGAGACAGAAACACAGAAGTTTGGATTGTCAAGATATTAGACAAGCTAGAACAGTCCAAATCTAAAATAAGGAATGGAGAAATTAGAAACATGTGAATGCACAGGTATTTTCTATTATTATATTACATTTTTTATTATATTTTTCTATATTTTTTCAACTGTTTATCAAATGGAGATTTGATTCTTGTATTTAGTGAGTCCTTAAAAGACAAATGAAAGGACAAATGTTATGTAAATGTCCAGAGTGCTAGTCTGACCCTGATGGATTCAAGATCCTTGTTCCTTTGCATCAGCTGCTTCTCCAGCTCCACAATCTTGGACATGGCCTCGTTCTCCATGTCCTGCAGCTTCTCTGTCATCTATAAGAACAACAGCCAGGAGAAAGAGGTCACACAGTGACGTGAACTCATGGCGATGAACATCCAACTCAATATGTCAAAGAGATCCAACGGGGCAGGAAGTAAGGCATTTAACATACATGTTTTTCTGGATTAAAACAAACTATGAGGACTTAAAGTTATGAATGTTACTATGTCTGTGCCCATATATAATGTGTCCTTTCAGTCTTGACAGGCAGCTGTCAGTTAAGTGAAAGAATTAGACCATAGTAATCCCATGCTGAGAGGACACCATATGACAACAAGTGAGATTGACAGGAGGTTCACACACATAGCGATGCCCTCCATCAATACGCTGTGTCTTCAGCGTCCTGACATGCTGGACGTTAATATATAGCCTTTTGCGAGAGAAGAGAAATGAGACTAAGGAGTCGGTTTTATTGATTTTCACATGGTAGAATCAGTAGTCGAAGGCTCTCACGTGTGACATGTTCTCCTCCAGCTCCTCCACCCGCTCCAGGGCAGCGTTTTTGGTCTCTGCATCCTCCAGGAGGGCGCCCACATCAAAGACGTTATCCAAGTATGCCTGGATCTGAACCTGCAGCTTATCGCTCTCTGTATGCTTTAGTTTCTGGAAAACACACACACACACAAAAAGAGATCAGAGTGAGGCAGACAGGGAGTGAGAGTGGGGAGATATTCATTTTTTGAGTTCACCGCATGAGGCCGACATCTCAGACTCCGAGGCCAGCATCGATCTCACCTCTGCAGCGAGGCGGGAGACGAGGATTTACACAACTGACTGATTTTTTTCTGAAGTAATGGAAAAGCCATTATTGACTGCTTTTCTGTGGCTGCTGTCTCCGGCCAGCTGTAATGACAACCTACTGTATTCTCTGGACTGAGCTGAATATTAAGAGCATGACTGCTATGACTGTCTGTCCACTTTTCCTGCGCCGTCATGTCTCAACTCACGTCTAAGTAGTCGTCCAGACACAGTTTGGTGAAGTCGTACTGTAGATGAACTCTGAAGTTCATGTCCTCCACTGAGTGCACAACAATGTTGATGAACTGCATGCATGCCACCTAAGGAATATAAACAGAAACAATACAGTTAGTGGATGAGGATACACTTTATACACTGTGGGCTTTCTGAATGTTTTTGTACACATCATCAGCTGTAATTCGAAAAGTGAATATAAAAATGGCTGACGACGCAAGATTAAAAGTGTTAATGAACAGATTTACAACAGGTTTGAGATCTGTTGCCTTTTAATATCGCTTCCCCTGAAACTGTGTGTGTAAATCCATGATTCTGCTCACATAGAGGGCAGAGTAGTTTATCTGGCAGATTAAAAGGATCCATGAAAACAAATGAAAAAAAAAAAAAAAAACAGCCAGTCAAATTCCTGCATTTGCTGCATTTTAGGAGGCTGTATAAACAGATCAGGGGGGGGATCTCCTCTCTAATGTATACACACACACACACATGCCTCTCCTCACACTGACAATGGCTTAATGAACTCCCTGTAAGAAGCTCAGCTGTCTTGTGCAACATGGCGGTCAAGTCTGTTTGCTTTAGTGCTGCTGTGAGACGACGACTTGTGACAGAGGTCCGATTCAAAGTCCTGCTGAAGATGATTTAAATACAGCATCTGCTGGTTTTCACTCACACACTGGCAGTGAGCGAAAACCATGTCTCAGTTGGCACTTTCTTCACAAGTCTCTTTTAATTCTTATCTGCTAGGCTAATTAGCATCACTCAGCCTGGAAATGACAGACTTGGCATGGCTTCCTCACTTAGGGCCGCTGCAGTCTGATGTACAGTACTACATCTGCAGTTTGTCCTCAGCGCACAGACACTAATAGCCCTGCGAGTGTGCATTATAAATTTGTCCGTTTCTTGTTTGAACACACATATGAGGACACGTGCGGAACAATATCTATTGTATTTCTAACCGCCTGGAAACTCAGATTTTATTTCATCACAGCTGGACCTTTGCAGCTCTCTGTGCACCCGTTTAACCTGCAGATTACAGTTGCTGTAACACTACCGTGCAATAAGCACCAGTGAAAAATTAACAGCAAACGCCTTCACTCCAGGCTTTTTCAGCCCGAAAATGCTCACAAGCCATCTGTGGTTTGCCTTGTGATGTAGGATTTTCAAGGGAGCGCAGCACAATAACACAATCAATAGTCATTAGGGGAGCGTGTGTGCGTGTGTGAGCTTGTGTGTGTACAAACCATGAAGTCAATGTTGTTGTCCTCGTTCTTGAAATACTCCATTAGCTTCTCAAACCGCTGTGTCTCCATACATACCTGCAAAACAAACCACATCACTGAATTTAGAGAAGTCAAGGTCTAGAAAGTAAGAAACAGTGATTAATGCAATCAATCAATCACTGATTTACATGAGTGGCAGCCGCACCGCCAACCTCTTACAATTTACATTGATTAAGTCATAATTGACACGTGATTTAAGCTTTAATTTCTGCCTGAGTTTTCTCTCTCTGCAGGAAGACAGACAGGGGTGTGTGTTGGTGGCACAGAGAGTGCTGACAAAATACAGAGCAGGACCATATCCTTGTGGCCCTTTAATCCCTAAATTAAAAAATATATATATATGGCCATTATGCTGTCAGAAAACCACACATCATAACCAGTGTGGGGTGAAAATAAAAAGTCAGGGATGTTGGCTGCTAAATAGGTTACACAGTTTTTAGAGTGATAATTACTATGATCAGTTATTCGTGAACTACTGCTGGGTCATTCCTTCATTTTATACACAGCTCACACGGTGCATCTGTGTTCAATATTACTTGTGGTACAACTTTTACCACATGCACTTTTTTGGTTTGTTTGTTTGTTTATTTATTCATTTTTTTGTTGTGCTGTGTAAAAGACTGTCTGAACTGGACTTTGGGAGAGAGAAAAGAACAGAGAGATAAAAAGAGGTGGAGAGACATAGAGACAGAGAGAAAGAGATGCTCTGCAGCTCAGACAGTTCATGTGGAGGGCAATGAGGGAGATGGAGCATGATAAAGAACTGAGAAGGAAGAGGAGGAGGAGAAAGTGGACGGGTGCGGATCCAAAAACCTCTGAATAGCTTCAGCCTGCAGCCCTTTCATCCAATTTCTGACACAGGACATCAAAGTCACTTGGCAAACTAGATCTAATAACATTACATTTGAAAGTGTCACTTTGCAAATGAAAAAAAAAAAGGAAGGACACAGACACGTGAGCACATCCTCACATTCTTCCAGCAGCCTACACTATCATGATGATTTTTCAACCTTCATCTCATTAGACGAGCTATGTTCTCTCTAAGCCTTATTCTCCCACTAATGCCAATGCCGCTGAGAGCAACACTCAATATTTCATTCAGGGGTGTAAATATTGCATTAACTGCAGTCGGCCCATGTTTGCGGGCTGTATGCTACAAAATGGGGCTGCTGTTAGCTCCCACTCCATCATAAACCTCCCACTCTTCTCTCCAGCAGCCAGAGTACCTCATCCAGACAGGCAAGGGTCAGGGAAGGTTGTCTGTTACATTTGCCTGTCTGCTATTCTGAGCTTTGATGTGTCCGCCAAATCCAGTTAACACACACGCAACTGTTTTCTCTCTAGGTCCTCCTATGTTATGCGGCTAAACCGGTGTCTGTAATCAGTTGACAAAGAGCTCATTCCTAAATGCTATTGCTTTGCAACAATGAGGAATCTGCTGGTCTCGCATCTGCCGGAGGAGCATTCCACCGGGGCTGAGTCACTGTTTGAAACTGCACAGTCGAAATGTAATGACATATTCGTCTCCTCAGACCCCGCTTCCCCTCTCCGTGCAGCTCCTACCTCCTTAAAGTTGTCGAATGCGGAGAGAATTATTTCGTGGCCTCCTCTCACGAGACAAACTGCCGCCAGGAGCTCCAAGACCAGAGCTTTAGTTCTGTAAAACAGGGAGAATATAAAGGCAGGAATGGTTTGTAAATGACAAGTGTCAGCGCTGCAGCAAACCTGTACTTAAACACAGAACAAACAACGTGGAAAACTGTGTAATTTCCTCCCAACGCTGAAACATCTGTGTAAAACTGATCTATGTGGAAACTACAGTTTTTACTACATTTAATGTCCTTTCAATTTCATGCATATATTGAGGAAGAACACTATCACCATATATTGTTAGGTTTAAATCAGTGCCTGAAAGGTTAAAAAAAAAAAAAGCTGCACATTTTTGTCTAATTCATTGGATTAAAAGGCAGGTATGAAATAGTAATACTTCAGGCCCAGTCCGTGTGTTTGTGTGTGTGTGGACAGAGACATCCTGTCAGTCCAGTCTTAGGTTCATTCATGCAGGATGTCTCTGCCTGGATGAGACAATATGTGACAGGTGATGTGGTTTCATATCCACTTTTGAGGAAATCAGACCCTTAGAGCTTAGACCCCGGGCCATGAAGTGGAAACACACCGACCCAACCATTCACACACACACTCACACACAGAAGCGGGTCCTTCTGGTGACTGTCTCAGTAAGCAGCTGGACAGTGCCAGTGGTGGCCTGACATGTCTGTTGGGATGAAAGTGCCCCTGAGCAACAAAAACACTCACTCTGGATCAGACTGTCCAGGTGCACTGAGGCTAATGTTGGACTCTGTGGTTTTATTTTGAATTTAGGTCCAAGTTGGTAAAATACTTGGATTTGTCAAGCTCTAAATCAAACAAATCTCTTAGTGAGTCTGTCCCCACCTGACTCTTTATGAGCAAAGAAAAACTTGAGTTTTAGTTCTTCAAATGTTGAACTGAGAATTTTTGTTCTTACAGTTATTTTTAATGTTTGGTTTGAACTCACCTGGGGTTTTTATTGTTGAGACTTAGTGCAATTTCATTCACAGCATGTGGGTGTGACATGACCATGTTGAAGCCATACTGGAAGATAAAAAACAAATTAGAGGGAGAAAGACAGAGACAAATTAGCTAATTAACAGGGAACAGGGGCCACTGAATGAGCAAGAGGTGCATTCCGCAGCATAATAAATGAAATATGAAGAACTAACAGTAGAACAAATTTAATTTGGCTTTAGTTAGATAAGTGTGTTTCAGGCAAGAGGGGCATGAAGTCTGCGTGGCTGTCCAGCAGGGAGTGCAGAGGGCTGACCTGGTAGTTCATGATAGCACGCAGGCACATGATGCAGACGTGGACGTCGTCTTTCTTACAGACCAGTCTGGAGTTTTTCAGCGTTCGCCGGCTGGGCAGTGTGTTACAACTGAAAAATTATACAAAGCACAAAAACAAGTGAGTGAAAAGAGGAGAGAAACACTATTGTACTAAAGGAAGAGTCAGGTCTATGAGCATCTGAACACAAACAAGAAAACAGATGCCATTAGTGAATGAGCCCTCGTCACACAACCTCTCCCTTCACACAGGGAGGCTATTAAACCACCACGCCGCCTCACGTTAACACACACAAAGGCCATATAATCTACAGCCTCAGCAGGGGCCACAGGATGCCCTCTTTCAATTGTTTTAATTTAATGTCCTTCACAAAGATATCACTTACAGCTAACACAATAGAAGCCAGTCATTTGCATGCAGAGCAGTGATTGGGCAGCTTTATGTGAACAAAAACAAGGCCTTTGCTCCTGGTGCAGCTCGCACAATAAGAGAGAAATGCTGGAGCAGCAGTATTACTGACTAATATGCAGAGCCAGTCACAGCAAAACAGTTTATTTTCGGACTTTGTCACGAGGTTCAATTACCAGCCCGAGTTCTGGTTAAAAATGTGTCTTCAGGCTACTGACAGACACGCTGATTCGTGTCAACTCCTATGCCTGAAGGCATGACTTCCCTGAGTCAGAACACGGTGTGTGTGTGTGTCTGTTTGTTTGTCTGAAAAAGGCAAGCACTCATCTTTAATTGCAAAATTTCACACTAAGATAAGCTGGAAAACAGTTTTATGGCCTGAAAAATGCTGGGTTTGTGCGTCTTTGTATTTATGTGTATTCTGCATGTTGTGTTCAGCAGAATGTGGTGCGGGCCCGGTGCAAAACAAGTTCCCTGACATAGATGCAGTCGATTCACGAGACTCTTTCTGACAGAACTGGAGCACCTGCCTCACACAGGAGAAAAACTAATCTTACAGGACTTCTGTCCTGGGCTTTTCCTCTCCTGATTGATCAACATCCAAACTGAGGTGGGGCACAATTTGCAGGAAATGACTTAGCAATGTTTCTTAATCACAAACCGAACCAATGATAAATGATTATGTAATGCCAGCAGTGTGTCATACCTGAACCTGCTTTGACTTGTCTGAAATTACTCAACTAAACTTGATATAACACAATAAACACAGTGGACCCAAAGGGATTTGCAGCAAATGAGAAACGTATAAAATAGAGAACAGAATAAAACAACAAAAGTTCAAGAAATAGTACTAAAGGACAACAAACTAATGATTCAACAATTAAGTTTGGCCTCAGTCAAACAGAGGACAAGCAAAAAGTTGGATAGAGTTTAAAGTTGAACCTTGAAAGCCAAAGAGGGTGGCGATGATTAATTATCAATGGAAGGGAGTAGGACGTTCAATATTTTAGATGATAAATGAGAAATCCTCATTGCCATAACATTAACCTTTGGATAAACTGTGAGGACAGACTGAGGCATCTGGAAGACTGCTTTGTAGACAAACAACAAGAGTTTACTTTCTGAAGCTGTGACGGGAGATGAGAATCTGAGCGATATGGTCTCGACCCATTTCCTTGAAACAGGAAGACCATAATAAACAGAACACGTTCTAAATAACACCACAGAACATAAAACACTAAGACTATAAGTACAAGCTATAAAATACAGACAAATACAGCTACAGATTTCTAGCTAACCCCATGTAACTGTACAGGCATACCGTCTTATTTGAGAGCACTTTGGACAGCTCAGTGTGCTTGGTGTTCTTCAAGATGGCAGTTTGAAAAGGACACATACGAGTCACAATTTAACATCCAGTTGTTAGCAGTTAATAGGTTCACATTATTCTAATTCAAAACAAAACTAAAGAGTGATAAACACAATAGGGGATAAAGATTCTGTATAATGGACGACTGGGAGTTTAAGAATTATTTAAGAAGTACTGATAGCAGACATGAGAAAATGCTTCATAATTAACGTCTCCCGTAAACCAGGAAAACAGATAATGCATCCAAAATACAGAACATTACAGAAATACAGAACCATTAGAGGATACCTAATCTATCTGTACTGTTTGTAACCTAGTGTTTAGCTTTTGCAGGGCTTTTGTAGAAACTAGGCTAGCGTCTGCACAGAATGGCATTTAGGGAGCCACACAAGCAGCACACAGGCACAGAGGCAAGAACAATGAGTGCAGAAAAATCCATTTGCTCCAAGGAAGGGAGAATTCAGTCTCAAGCACGGGAGGGGAGGCTGGCAGTACAAATAATTCACATCCCCGACACAGACAGCGGGACAAATAAACCGGGCAGCGCTAGCAGGGAGGTATAAAGTACAATGAGGCAGGGAGACTGTGTGTGTGTGTGCGCGCACGTGTGTGTCTGACTATGGCATTATGTGTCTGGGGAGGGAGCAGGGATGGTTAAGGCTCCAGAAAGCTCACTGTGAGCCAGCAGAGCGAAGCTGAGACCTGCCTGCTGTCGAAGACTGGCAGACAGAAGAGTAGATGACTATGGAGGAACACCAGGACAGAACAGAAGAAGACAGTCAGCCTCAGTGAAGACCCTCTGACCTGTTACACATACTGCACATGCTCAAGTGATGACACAAGGGTAACATCTGGAGACAGCAGACGCCTACAAGTGATGTGAAGTAGGGGTAAATGGTAATTTTACAGATTATTATGAGATAATATAGATATTCCTAAATTTAATGTTCAGAAGAAACTGTTTCAAGCTGCACTGGAGTAGTGCAGTTTTCTTTCATGATTTTGTGTACAAAACCAGGACACTCCAAAAACAGGTTTCCAGATTGATTTCATTCATAAACAGCACCTTACAGGTGTTGCTTAAAATAATACTGTGTATGACCAATGGAAAACTTGGATTAGCATCTAACTTGCTATAAAAAAAAGGGGAGCTAAAGGGTAAAAACAGTAAAATCTGTTTTTTTCTATGCTACATTTACTCATTTAATATGTCTTAATTTAATATGTCTTACTTAAAAAGACAACTTTTTACTTTTAGAGACAATAGGCAACTGAAAACAACTCAAAGAAGGAATAAAAATGGTTGGCTATTATCGTGCAAGGATCTTATTAAGATGACATGTGCCTCATTGAATCAATAGTGCTCTTTGTGTACGTCTTCAAGTTAACCTCTTCAAAAAAACAGATTAGAGGTCATAGAAGTCAGTGGGAGTGCTGTAATGAAACATCAATGGAATGACCACGAGGATTAGAGAAATAATGCACAACTGAATGGGATTTGAGCTTCAGAGAGTATATTAGCACGGGCTTATGAATTAACTGCTGTGAAATATTGTGTGCGCAGGATTTGGAGTTAAAATGGTCTGTTTGGTGTTCACAAAAACAAAGCAGGAAAAAAAGATTCATTCCATAAAAAGAGATCTTTACTTCTGCTGCCATCATCTGTCACAGGGAAAATCACTGTCCAGCATGTGTCATAATCATGTGTAAAACCAGCCTGAGTCTGACAATCTCAAAAATCCAGACAAATGGTATTTGCATGCGGCTGCAGAAATGTGTCTTAAGCCATTTAAAGTCTTACAGACCTCATGACTACACAAAGGGGCCACTGGGGCATCATATGAAATGTGTGACTCCTCAAAATAATCACAGTACAATCACACTGCTCCAGCCGAACACTAGATAACTCAGAAAATGGAATTCAGAAAGGCAAACAAGTTCAGATTAAACAAACACACATGGTTAGGAGTGAAACCTTTTAACCATCAGTGGTAGTCCGTGTGTGTATCGTACCGTAACGTGGAATGTCGCCCAGCACGTGTGATGCCATTCCCAGTGATGGGAGATGGCAGGGTGCTTCCTCCATGCAGGTCCTCTATAGAGCGACTCCAGGGCTTCGACTTATCCATCGCAGCCTCCGGGTTATTCTCCATACAGTCTCCATCAAACCTGTTGCACCGTGCAGGCAAGACATAAAATAAGGCACAAACACAGTATTTACTTTAAATATAGCTCATCTTCTTTCTGGTGTTATTTAAAGACTCTTTTGTTGACCACATAGAGAAACTTTTTTTTTTTAACATGGATCCATGAAATTTAGTTTCTCAACAGTGAGACACGTGCACCTAACAAAAGGTATTTCCTTGCCAGTCATCAAAGCATCCTTACCAACAACCAAAGGCCAAGCTAACTAGTATAGCTAAGCTAATGTAGCGGAGCTAACCAGTGCATTGTGAGCACTAGCAGCCATTAACTACCTAATGACCCAAACAAGCCTTATGAGCTAACAAGACACAGATCATACACTTCTGACATTAGCAGCTGACACCACAAGATATACACATAAAAATACATGTATGGGCGGATGTTATAAGCTCAATACACCATATATTAAAAATATTAAAAATATAATATCTAAGTTTTATAGTATATAAAATTTTAGATTTTCGGTTCAGATGTGATAGAGAAGTGAGAGGGCTCATGTTTCATTGTACTTGGCAGAAACTTTGGAAAGAGCTGCTAGTTACAGCATACCTGTTATGATCTATTACAGTTTTCAGACTGGACGTTTCCATGACTTTTATGCTGCTGCTGCAGTGGTACTGAGGGTAAACACACTTTTACAGCTAACCATTTATAATGTGGACAGACCATAATAACATATGGTGAAATGGGGGGGGTGGTGAATTAAAAATTTAACTACATGGCTCTTTGGCCCTGTACAGGGACTTTGTGACTGACTAATAATCACACTGTCAGTCCATGAATAGAAGCCTATGGTTGGTATAAGACACAGTGCCAATGTGTCAGCAACGGGCCCCGAGTGACTCAGTGTTTCTGACAACCAGGCAGCAGCGGCAGCGGCGGTGGTGGTGGTGGTGGTGCTGGCGCTGTGTGGTGATGCATCAGCAGCTGTGCAGAATAGTAGCATTGTGTTGGCTGTCAGCTCTGCATATAGACTAAAGTGGTAAAGAGAGAAAGAGAAAGAGCTGCTAGTGACTTACGTGACAGCATACTGTGCAAAAGAAAGATACTCCACCAGCACATCCAGGCCTTTGTTCTCTTCATTTAGGAATTCTCTCACCCACCTGAGGAGAGATGAAAACAAGGTTAACTCTGTAAAAGTTTATCAGGAGACAAACTTTTATAAAATCATTTCATTAGTTTTTGGTTAGAGATCCACAACCAGCTTTAATAAAAGGGGGAATTTCTCTGTAAAACTGGTTTCAAAAGAAACTCATCTCCTTTGGGAAAATTCACAGAAAAAAAAAAACAAAACTCTTTCTCCAACTCTAGAAAAAAGCTGGGGTGTCCACAGTGCAGCTTGAAGAAATAACGTTACAGTACCTTCTACTCGGAAAGAAAAACTGCAAGAATCTGCCTTTTCTTTAGTTTGATCATAATCTGTAGTGTAATAAGCTTTGTGATAACTTTTCCCAGGCATGTCTGCAAGTATCTGTTTGGCATGTCTAATATGGACATACCACACAATCCCAACAATAAAATATTTAAACACACATAAATAGAAGTCATATGAGTCTAAAGCTCTGGAAAATCACTTGCTGTTGTGATAACAAAAAGATATTTTTGAGATGTTTCCGTATATAGTATATAATGCATCATTTCTTTTCTCTAACAATCACTGCAGGCTTTGACCACACCTGACCTTGGTATACAGATGTTTTCAGATAATTTCCCAACTCTCCTGCGATTTTCCCTCTCTATGCCAAGAAGAATGGTAATGACCCATTCGACAGACTTCAAAGCCTCCTGGCTCGGAGCAGCAAACATATCACACATGCATATGTCTGCAAAAGCACAGGTATCCACACACACATAAACAGAATCTCATTACTGAGTTTGCCTCACTTTTCTATCTCTGTTTCTCTACCACACACACACACACACACACAGTTTCAAACTCTGATAAAGACAAGCCCTCAGAATGATCAAAAGCCCATTCTCACCTTCCTTGTTGGCGCTGAAGTGGGCCACCCATTCAGCACTCGGCGTGAATTCATTTTTTATTCTGCACAGAAAAGCCGAGCTTTTCACAGGAAAGCTCCTGCTACCTTCGGCATGTTTCTGTTCTCCCTCCATATTTATAAGCAGTGTTGCAACTGAATCACAGAACATCTTTATTTAATCACATCATATGAAGGCCTGATTGCTCAGTGATTAGAGAAATTCGCAGGGCATAAACAGGCTTGTGAGTGACACTGCACTGATGAAGATGTAGGGACTAAACTGCTTTAAAAATCTACTAGCTGCTCCTTTATTAGCTCCCCTGTGGTGTAACTGCATGAGAGTTAGTAAGACTAACAAGAGCGTCCAGTAAAGCGGTGCCTGGTAGGGCCCCTCGTGTTTTAAAAGGGTTTGGAGGTGTGGCCTTGTAGGACCACATGGTAATCATTACCACAGGACACTAACTAACAATCCTCCCATTCACCACATGTTGTTGGCCACGAAGCAACATATGAGGAGCAGGCAGGGAGGTTAGCAACAGCAGTGCATGTACAGGGACAATCTGCCTATTATACATGGCTTATATATACATTTCACTGTTTCTCCTCTGAAAAGAAGAGGTAATTATTCACTGTCTGAGCGGGTGACATCTTGCTCCCTCGATATCCCCTGCCCCCCACCCTCTCAGTCTCTCTCTCTGTCCCTCTGCCATCATGGTAATGCTTCGTTGTCTAATCTAGATTAGGTCGATTGATAACGTAATCTAGTTTACCAACATAAGGTCGCTAAAAAGAGTTAATCCTTGTAAACAGTGCCTCGACTGCTCTGCCAGATGGACGTCGTCTCTGGTTGTGGTTGGAGTTTATTTTTGCTTTGAGGAGTAGGATCTGATCAGTGTGTAAACCGCGTGTAGGTGTGTGAGAGACAGTGTTGTCAGAGACACAAGACGATATGCGAATCTGTACGAGAGAAGCAGACGAATTGGAGCAAAGTGTGCATGGGAGGGACGAAAAAGAGAAAAACAGAGGGATTAAGAGACATAGTTCAGATAACGTGTGTGTGTGTGTTTGAGATCTTGTGATGGTTGTGTAACTAGTGCATCTTTGTTTCTCTGCTGTCACAACAGTCTGTGGCCAGTGGATGCTCTCATGTTTGCCTGTGCTTCCTGTCCTTGAGGGGGTATCTCTGTCTCCTGTGATCGCCCACCTCATCTTCATTCTGACTAATGAATCGTGAGACCTAATTTATGAACTATTACACAGAACAACCGTTCAATTCGTAAATTACAGGCAAACTAACTCTACTGTCAGCTGTTTCTTCCGGAGTAAAATTATGGGATGTCTTTTTTTTTGTTTGTTTATAAACATAATGCTGCCGGTTTCTCTTGTTCCTCTAGTACGGTTCTGTATAAGAACCTCTATGTATCTGTGACATTTATATTGTGTACTGCATTTTTTTTTTTTTTTGGCCATCACATAAAATAAATTGTTTTTTTATTCATTTGGAAATAGCCTTAATAAATGAGACCCTTGAATCCTACAGATCCCAGAATGCATTAGGCCTCGTTAATGATGCTAAGCAATCCATCATAGTCTTTAACTATCAGGGTCTCTACTGACACAAACAGGCCTTGTGATTTAGAGCAAGACAAAAAAAAACAAGACTTTGTATGATTCTCACTGAGATATTGATCTTTCATTGAGGCTGGATCAATATCAGTTACAGCAGGTTCAGGCTTGTTATCCTGGAATACCTGGAATTACCAAGTGTTTTTATCTGTTGTGAAATCAAGCTGTCTTTAGTAGCATCTACTGTAACACCTCTGCAGGACGGCACACTGAAACACTGATGTGTAAAGTTGTAAAGCTCAACTACGGCATGAAAAATGTGTTTTCCCTCCTCTAGAGACTGTTCATGTGTTAGCTGCACCGAACAATCAATCAATTCATCTTTCCTCCATCGCCACATGGCTTTCTGTGTAATATTAGGCCTGAGCATAGAGATGAATGGGGGATGGTGGTGGTTAGTGTCAATGTCTGCGTCTCCGGGTGTCTGGAATGCCAGACTTTTCCCCCTGAATCTAATATAACCAGGTCCAGGACATTCAGCACTACACAAGCTTCACACAATCCCACAGTGACTCACCCTATATGATTGGTCCGTAACGAAATTTCCAGTTCTCTCAGGACTTGGGTGGACTCCTGAACCCTCCGCCTGAATTTCTGAGGAAGGAAAGAAGGGGTGAGTTAATATTTCACCGCACCACTAGACCTGTAAATCATCAAGCGGTAGCACAGGGATGTTTTGGCTGGAGAAATTTTTATTTTGACAGAAAGGTCAGACACAGACACAACCACAGTGACATTTAAATGTGAAAGCAGGAAAACCTTACGCTGATTAAAAACTAAAAAAAAATCTAAGCTGGGATTGGGTTGTTCTCATAAGATTCTTAAATGGGCCTTTTACGTGCCGGAAACCATTCAACAGGCTAAAAAAAAAAAAAAGGACGAGCTGAGTCACTGGAAACTGTGAATATGGAATAGTTCCCGTTATCTTGTTTGTTCATGTTGGTTTTCCATATAGCAGTAATCCCCCACTGGTAGCTGCGTGATAAAATCAAGTAACCTAATTGGTTACCTCTTAAGCCCAGAGCAGGACAGGCAGACACACATGTACACACATACACATTCTTTGTCCCGTTACTGTGGATACAGCTACTAGAAAGAGGTGTGGGAGCGATGTGCATGAAGGTATGAGCTGCCAGTGAATGAGAGACAACAACAGAACTGGGAACATGAGCGGCTTCCGCTTTGATTTCATTCCTCTGACAGGAGGTGATCTGCAAAAACCAAAAACAAAAAGCCCTTCAGGCTCCTACACAACCGCAGGACCATAACAAGCAAAGTGAATGACCAGTGGTGATTAGCCAGCCTTAGAGCTACAGGAGGGGGAAATCCCCGGTGAGAGAAACTGTTGTAACAGAGGAGAAAGAAAAAGTAAACTTCAACTTTTAATATCACAATCTTCTGCAGGGTCAGCAAGGGTTTTTTTTTTTTTTTTTAACTTTTGTTAAGGCTTGCTTTTTTTTTTTTTTTTTAATTCAACAAAAGCATTAAGCCTCTTTGTTTGATACATTATTAGTATGAGGGGAAGAAAAAGCTAATCTTTTAATATATAAATATCCTTGTGTAGTTCAAAATATTACAGTATTTTTTTTTTTAAAAAAGAAAAATTTTGAAATCAACACAGCCTATAACAATATGCAAAGCGTTTTCTGTTTTTTTTTTTTTTAATACATTCCATTAACCCTGTGTCCTCTCTCTCCCGTAGCCCTGTGCTTGTTTCTCTCTGGTCTCTCTTTCTCTGTACCTTTCTGCAGGTATCTCTGGCTCCGGAGCTGCATGTTCTATGGTCCTGGCTCCACTGACCTGCTGCTGTTTATTGTCTACAACTATCCATTTCTAACACATTTCTATGCTTAATGTTCCACTCTGCTTCAGATAAAATTTGAATTAACATTCTATGCAGACTGTAATGTAAATAATTACCAATCATGACAGATTTCTGTTTCTGTGCTCTGTTTCCTATCATAACTGTAATCTGCTGAGCACACAGTATCCACTAACTGTTCTGTAATCTGAATGCTGGCCCTCTAACATTGTCCATTGCCAACCTTGTTTGTATCATATTTTATATGCTGCATGTCCTTTTCCTCCTCTCCTCCATTCCCAGCTTCCTCCTTTTCCTCCTTTCACCCAGCCCGGCCATCGGCAGGACGGTCCCCCATGTGAGCCAGGTTCTGCTCAAGGTTTCTTCCTGTTAAAAGGGAGGTTTTTTCTTGCCACTGTCGCCTTAAGTGCTTGCTCTGGGGTCAGGCTCTGGGTCTCTGTAAAGCGCTTTGAGACAATTTTGATTGTGGAAGGAGCTATATAAATAAAAATGAACTTAACTGAATTGAATACAGTTTTCTAGGTTTTTTTATACTGCCAAAAATTCTTCCAGCTTCTCAAATATGGGATTTGAAGAAAGATTTTTTTCAGCGTTGTATCATTGTAAATATGAATTAAATTTTAGACTGTTGGGTGGACATTTATCACTGTTTTCTGAAGAGACCAAATGTTTCATGGATTAATTGGGAAAATAATTGGCAGGTTATGTAAAATAAAAAAAAAAAACTGTTAGCTGTAGTAATAATGGCCTCCCCAGGCAAACTGCTATTAAGGAGTTTTCTGTACTTTTTTCAAGGTGTTTCGAGTTTCAAGTTGGAAAACTGCAAGAAGAGAAGAGGAGAAGAGAGAAGAAGAGAAGAAGTCCAAGGATCCACCCAGAGTTGGAGGGCCGGGTCACTTTCCATGATGTGTTTGTATCAGGGAGGAAACAGAGCTCAGCCCTGTGTTAACCTATTATTACCATTCACAGAGAGGAGAGCTGTTCCCATAGCGAGGGTCTCTCTCTCTCTCTCTCTTTCTCTGTAGTCTGTGTCTTTGGGCTTGGGCGGTGTGTGTTTGGCACATGAGGAGATGAGAAACAGAGTGTTTTTATTAGGGAGGAGCCCTTTGTGTGTTTGTGTGGAAAGCAGAGCATATTTAGGGATACTGCGCAAGCTCCCAGAGGCACCCCAGTCCTCCACCTCCTCCTTCTCCCACCAAATGCCCTACACTCTACACTTTAAGTACTACCAGCTGCATCACCGAGAGAGCAGGAAGAGAGAGAGGAACCGGCAAGAGAGGGTGAAGACTGCATGAAGGGGAAGGAGAAAAAGAGGAGGAGACGGGGAGGGAGCAGTGAAAGGGGAAAGCAAGAGCAGGGAGGCAGGACTGAGAATGGGGGGGTTTGAAAAAGAGAGATTTTGGGGAGTGTGAGCTCAGGAGGGGTCATCCTGGAAACAAATCAATGGCTGATACATTCTTGAGGACTAGTTGGACTGGAGCTCTTCCTCTTTGGCTGCCTATTGGCTGGGAGCTGCCCAGAGGAATGCACCGGAGCCTGCCTATGGAAAGCAGAGGCAATGACCTCCAGCTCTCTCACAGTGGCACAATTGTTTGAGTTTGAAGAAAAGGGGGATGGAACAGGAATGTAGGAAGAAGCCCATAACTTTCTTTTCCTCTGTGCTCTCTTGGGCTTCTTTTTTGTCTCTCTCCTGTTCTCTATCCATCTCTTGCTCTCCCTCTACCCTCTCTCGATCAGTCAGCCTTTCCCTCCCTCTCCCTTGCCCTTCTCACTTTACACTCTCATTCAACTCCCATGTCCCTGTCTGCTTCGACTTTTTGATCAAGGAATAGGCGGCAGCAGCAGCCGCAGCACCTCGGCACATGAGACTAAACACTAAAAACAAGATGATAAATGAACAAAGACAGCAAGTCTCTCAAAGGTTGTCTCATCTAAAGTGGCTTAAGATAGACCCAACAACCAGTTAGTCATGTAGCCACAGATGAGTTTGACTTAGATCAAGTCTGACAAACAAACATTCGTGTCCACCTGGTCTGGATGAGGTCCTACAGCCATGACCGTGTTGAGTGTTTACACTCAGAGGTTTAAACCTGGTCAGCATCTTCTTAAAGGAAACGTCTGACATTTTGGATCATATGCTTATTCATCTTCTGGAGGTTCATACCAGCTGCCGACAAGCCTGCATCTCTAACCTTGAGACTGCCCTGCCACAAACTGACACGCTTTACATTGTTGTGTCGATAATGTCTCCTTTAACTTGCGTCACTCCTGCCTTTATCAGATCGACTTGTGTGTAATCTCACAGGAATTACAATACACAGAAAACACAGGGGTTTAGCTGAAAGTAAGCCCAGTGGCTTTCACCTGATATAACCTCCCCACGGGCCTATCACATAAACCCAAGTAGCCCTTCATCAACAACAAACCTCCAAATGTGGTTCATCTGAAATGATTTTAGACTCTGAGTTATACTATATGTTCACAAAATTTGGACTCCGTTTACTTTGGTTGACAACTGGACTAGTAGCTGGACATTTAAACTATTCCTCTTAGCTTACTATTTCAACTGACTAATTTAAACTTTTTATTTAACCTGTTCCCACTTACTTTAAAGCTATCAGTTTCAAGCATTTATCCATTTTTCCATAATGTTAACTATTTTAGCTAACATAACATTTCAACCCTGCTGGCTTGTCTACTTTATAATCTTTCCACACAACCCCAGTAAAACTGCTGAATTCCCCATTAGGGTGATACCATTTGGGAATTATTATCAACATTAATAATTCTGGTCTGAATTATATCAAACACAAGATGTAATGTACAACACATTTTTGCATGTTTTATAAAATCAGGCAGAGGAATGTAATTCAGCAACTGTGTGTGTGTGTGTATGTGCTGTGATTTCTAGGAGTTTGTGTGGCCATACATGCCTGTGTGTGCGCCTATTTGTTCCCCTGCTCGCCACAGTCATCTCCGTTCATGCTGTTCTAGCTAAAATTTCAACTCCAGTCAGTGCTAATTGAATTATTCAGCGATTTGTTGTTATTCTGGCAGAGTCTATTGGTTAATTTGTTTATCACAGAGACTGGTCTCCCAGCACTCCCCGCACAGCTCTCTCACCCAAGCCAAAAAGACTTAATTCTGGCAAAGCCTGCGAGCTGGCTGATACTTTGCTTCATGGAGCCCCTCCTCTTACTCCCTTCCACAAGCAGCCAGGGAAATAGCCAGAACTGGCTGCTGGGATGACATAAGACCATTTTTATCATGTAGCTGATATCCTCCATTAGCTCCTGCCATGCTGCAAGGCAATGTCAATGCCGCAATTAGCCTGACTGTCTGCAACACTATTATTGCAGTATTGTTGGTGTGTCTTGCCTAATGACTGTTCAGCTGGGTAGAGGTTTCTCCGACATGGGCGTTTCAGATAAACAACTGTCTCTTTTCTCACTAAACTACACTGCTGCCTGTTTTGTAACCAAATTTCCCAAGCTGTCTCCTCCAGAAACCCTGTGCACAATCTTTCTTCAGCTGTAGGGATATCCTGGACAAGAGATATAGAGGGTCAGAGGGGAAGGAAAAGCTGCAGCTGTGGAACAGCCAGGCCAGTGGAAAAGGATAGAGTGTGGAGAGGGTGCTCACCTTTCTTGTGACTGCTGGGTCTAGATAACTCCTCAGCTTTTGGAGGTATGTGTGAGGCGGGTTTTTCACTTGGAATCGCTCCTGTCAAAAAGAGGAAAACAAGAGTGAGATGAAGGGAAGGAAATTTTTTTAAAAAAGGGAAAGGAAGGAGAATATAAAGCAGAAAGACACAGAGACAAGACATACAAACATAAGAAAAATCACACCCTCACAAGTCTGAAAACATCTCCTGCATACAGTAAACTGTTATTGACACTAAAACCATCAGATTAAAACTGAACAGGCTTTGAGTAAATTACAGCCATCATGAGTCATCCTTCACCTGATGGGAACTTCAGATTATGTTCTACGTTAAGAGGCTGAATGGGAGTAACAACAATTCCCACACTACGAATCTGCTTTAGCGGGGGATGACAAGCTTTTATATAAGGTCATATTTACTTTGCTTGGTGTGATGAACCTGCATGTATGAACCAGCTTTTCTTGGAGATTTCAAAAATATCTTCTGCAGCCCATTCAAGGATCATTTACAGTTTGTGTTGCACTGTAAGAATGGCTCTTGTGTGGACAATTGCACTGTACTATAACTGCATGTTTTGCTTGTTGGAAGAGAGGGTTTAGCACTTGACAACTACATTAATTTTTATTCTATTTTCTTTTTTTTTTTTTGCAAAATTCTCAAAGCTCAACTGTGTGTTTCTACATCAGTGGTTGTGTTTAGCTGGCAAACAGGTGGATGAGAGCAGGAAGGTGATGAACTCTGCAGATCCCTGGTCACAGCCTGATAAAACAGAGCAAGGAGACTGTGACTGTTAAGGTCATTCAGCCTGCAGGAGCTCATAAATGATCTTCCTGGTAATTATTGTCATTAGCTTTAATGTGCTATAAAGAATAATCTGCCTCTGGGATTGTTACCGAACCTGTATGGTTGTGTGCGTACATGTCCTGAGTTCAGCCAGGAACAGGTTTTAGGTCAAATCCCTCACATCACTGTGCTCTAAATATAAATACAACAGATTAGTGCTGGATTTGGATCAGTGTGTTGAGTGGGGAAACCGTATTTGGATCAGGCTGCGCGCCACACCACAGTGGCATGAATGGTTCTGTTTAGTGATTTACCCCACTGCACTGCATCGGAAAATGTGAGACACGAAGGGCATGTCATTGAGGAAATTAATTTTGTGCAAAGACATTTACTTCGTTTGTCAACTAGCTAGGACAGCTGACTGACTTGACAGAAAAGGAAAAAGGTTCACCTTTGGACACTTTCTCTGTTTGACAAGAGAAAATCTGATTTTCAGTGCATAACTTAGTATGCACGGATCTTAGACAGAGAACTGTAAGAATCAGTCTCTGTGTGTTGGTTATTTGATTTGCTCCTCATGCGAAACATGTGCTCTTAAGCCACTATACTAAGAAGGCACACATGTATTAATCAGCTCATGGAGGGCTGTACATGTGCATACCGAGAAGTGGCTCCATCGTTTTCTGAGTCAATGCATATTATCTACGTATTCTGTTATTTGGTGCAAACAACGTCAGAGTTCCCTGCAGTGTTTTACAGTGGAGATGAATACCACATCACCTAACACCATTTCACACAGTGAAAACATTATACTTCATGAGTGTGGTTATTGTTTAGGTTGTCATGTATTAAAAAAAACTGAAGATGAGGCCAGATACATCAGGATCAGGGTGGCTTTACCACCTTGGTTGAACTGGGGACTGTGCCACCTCAGCAATTTGGTGCTTGCTGAATTTGGTTTTTTATTTCCCCATTTGTCTCCCTACTTTGGAACGCCCTATTCCCCTCCTGTTCATGTGGTTCACTGGTCACCAACCACTTCTTTTCTGGTGATAACCTCCAGAAAGAGGTTCATTTATTTTCCTTTATTTTGCCCTGATTCAACCCCACACTGTGCCGAAGCACCAACCAACTAGTACGAGTCAAAAGTGCAGTGAAAAGGACATGAGCCCTCACCAGCTTCCCACTCTTAAACACAACAAATGTCTTCACAGAGTCACACAAGTCAACAGAACCACAACTGGGAACTGAGCCCTGGATCTGCGCCGACCATATGAACGAGTATTTTCACTCACTTTCATCAAAATTACACACACACACCATTCCACTCAAGCGTACATAAAGTACTACAAAGTACTATTGTTTATTTATGATCAAGTGTTTTGGTATACTGTAACCATTTTACCCTCAACCAGCCTTGTCCACTTCTACATGAGTTTGAGATTTTCCTACACTTCCCAGAATCCCCCACAAAAATGGACCAGTTTCAGATAATGGCACAAGGCTTTTTAACCAACTGGGAAAAAGTAAGCTAATTTGTAAGGGTATTTCTGTTTCTATATTTATTTTCTCTGTTTATGCTTCTCTGTATTTATATGTAGGTTGTACAGGCAAACATAAATACTTGACATTAAATTGAAATTTTATACAAATTTAATACAACAGTACCACAGCTTAAAAGTCACCAGAGAACTGATTCAGCCTCTTTCTGACAGTCTAAATGGAATTCAGTTATCAGCTTCATAAAGGTAGGCTTTGTTGTAATGCTTTTATAAAAGGTGTCTGCCCTCTGTGTACAAATACTGGATCACATGCTCCTGGCTTTGCTGTGTTAATCAGCAGCATCACATTTCTCCAAGCCACAGCGCAACTATCTCACAAAAACAGGAAAGACGACAGCGGCGTCAGGAAAGAGAGCTGGCTGTCATGGACACAGCTGACAGCAACGAGCAGACAGGCGGCTCAGTCCTGTTTGAGAGTTTCATTGCTAAAAAAATTCAGATAAAAATCTGGCGGTCGGCAACATAGTAAATGAGTCGGCAAGCGCTGAATATACCCTGTTGCATGCAAAGAAATGTGAGGAATGGAAACAGGCTGTAAATACGTGAAGCAAGAGAGTATATTATAGAGAACACACGTCTGGTTTTTAGGAGCTCATATAAACTGGTTCCAACATGCTCTCTGTGGCAGTTTTAGAGTTTTGCCTGGGAGAGCTGGTTTGTATTAAAAATTTGAGAGATGAGGTACACTTCCCCCTCTGCACCTGAGGAGTGGAGCAGAGACTCAAGAGGGGGAATCACTGTACAAGAAAATGGGCAAGCAGTTTTTTTTTGCCGTTGGTTGTATGCAGACATGTTTTGGGTGCATTCAATTATGCGTAAAGACCCATCTATATGAGCGACTTCTCTAGGAAATGTTTTGCTGGTTGGAAAGAAGCCACAGCCTCAGGATTTGACAGCAGTGAGTTCATCATATCCTTTTCTTTGTACTCTGGATGTCTTAACCTTGTCTTCACATCAAGAGAGCATTCTCCATCTTTCATACATCCTCATAATTGCCCCAAAAATGTTTAATATTTCAACCTTTGCAGGGCCTGTTTTTCAAAGGGGATGTACCTGTCATCTTTGATTTTCTGCCTCCCTCCATCACCGTTGCCATGGTTACATAAAGAGATTCACTGTAGCTATGACACAGAAAAGACTTTACTCCCAGAGCTGCCTGTGCCGTCATGGGTGTAGGTTTGAAACAAGTAAAACAAGTAAGGGATAAAGATGTTAGAGGACTAGTTTAACAATATTTTTTTTGATGTTTGCCATTTAAAATAATGGGGAAAGTGGATGATCTTACACCAAACTTACAGTGCTGTACAGTTAAGAAACCTCACACCTCTTTTACAGTAAGTGAGCAACTATAAAGAAGCCACGATACTTGTCAGCAAAATCACTGGGCAATGTTTTTGTCAGCTTCTTCACAAAGGGAAACCGCCTATTTTCACTTCAGGTCTGACAGAGGAACATAAAGTTCTCTAAACTGAAAGAGGATCTCTGTCTGCTGGTCAGCTGCCCTGTGGGTTCTTTCCGGCACCGTTCCCTTCAGGGTCAGCAGCCGTCAATGCAGTTTGGGGGGCGGGAGGGGGTGGGGGTGGTCCTGATCTCATCTCCGTCTTTCTCCTCTGCTCAGGGATGCAGAAAAACTCTATGGCACGGAGGTTGCGGGCTGAGTGGAGCACTCCGACCACAGCTCACTGCATAGCCTGCACCCTCTGTTATTTTCTACATGCAGAACTGATGCCAATAACACGTTGAGTATTTTAACTGGCTAACTGATGTGTGCTCCCTGCCGTGCCACTTAACCCATTTGACCAGGGAAGTCAGGGCAGTGTGTAAGGGCCAAGAAAGGCTTAAAGGATAAAGGCAGGGCAATGGAGCATGGGTGCCGTGGTCACGACACACCGAGGTACAGACCCTTTCCAGGATTAAATATTCAGTAGATAGTTGAGACATACATATATGTAGCATCACTTTTTGTTTTCTTTGTGGAAGCGCTAAGCAGGCTGATTGATAACTATATACATAAGTTCAATTAATCTCAAGATTTTCAACATTGGTTCCTGTGAGTCTGGTAATTATGCAGCCACAGTGCATCAAGTGTGACTTGCACCGCAGCTACATCACATCATATCATACAGATGAGTGAGTGACACCCACCTGATCACAGATGAGTTCCCACTTCTTCTCGTTGTCGTACTGCCGCAACAGTCGCGCTTTGTCTGGGGGAAGATTCATCGAGTTCTGAGAGAGAGAAAAAAGGGTTAGAGTTAACTGGATGCAGAAAATGAAATATCATCGTCACATGAGTCCAGTAAAAACTGAAAACACACACCTACTCAAACAATGAAACTCCTACACAGGAGGGAAAGGGAAGTAAGGAAACTGACCATCTTTACTGGAAGATCCACATTTCCGAGGGAAGAGGCACCATATTACCATTCTGCTTTGACACAGATCGCTCAGTCCTTCAAGATCTAAAACAACGGGTTGCAGATCTGCGCTCGGGCCTAACACCACCTGACCATTACCTTCACACTCGCCATTGTAGGACTACGATGGAAAAAGGTGACCTAAAATCAACAGGTTTCTTCCTCTTTCTCTCAGGCCATTAGTTTTCGTGTTACAGTATGTTCATCAGTAATAGACAAACAAAAATTTCCAGATCCCCTCAATTATACAGATAAGGGACAATGTTTTCTTGTGGTCAGCAGTGTAGTTAAAGTGTTGCACTACAAACCCTGGTCTGTGTGGATAATCAGCACACAGAAACATGCCATTACACAGTATGATAAAGAAAATTAGACTGTCAACCATTTATTTTTATTTCACCACCGACAGACACTCTGCCAGATTAAACTACAGTCATCTACCATGCTCACTAGGCTGCTCCACTGCAAACACTGGAAACTAATAAGCGTCTCGCTCAGTGGCACCTTGGAAACTGTTGTTAAGGAGAACCCAAAACAAAACTTCATTTGCTTTCCCTGATGAGATTTTTTATGTCAGTCCAGGTTAAAACATCTTTTCCCTTCTAAAGTTTCTCCCTTTTCCTTGAAAACAGTTACCAACTATATGACTGACTGAAAAGTAACTAATGAGAAAAATCCCAAAATACCTGCCATGTGAAAAGCTGTAGAGCAACAGAGGCTGGGAAAACAGGTCTCTCGTTTATCACACCGAACGTAGAAAAGTGAAATCTCACAGCTCTGCTGTCTGAGTCACCGCTTTGAATTTGAGGCCACTGGGCCTGACCACGTCATACTAGCCAGCATCAAATGTATGCAGCTGTCATTCGACACTTAGCCCTTTTTCTTTTACTTTCTTTCTTTCTCATTCTCCTGATATCAGTGAATCAGGCATTCCCTTTTTTTTAATGTTTTCTAGAGTGATTTCCTGAGAAATGTGTGTTGTTCAGGACTAATCTAATGTGACCCATGTGCTGCTTTGCACTCTGTGTCTGAAACCAAGCCCCAATCGTCCAAGAACTATTACACAACTCCTTTCTTTATCCTGCTTTTCTTTATCAACATCTGCTTCATGTTCGAACACCTCTGCAGTTGTCTAAAATTTGGCTCTTTCCAACACAAGCATGATTCACCCCGCCCTCAAGTGAATTAGAAAAGCTTGAGACTATTAACCAGCAGTTAATCCTACCACCTACAATATGTAGAGGATGGAACACGCAAATTTATCCAGAAAAAAAAACTAAATAAAATGTGTGACCCAGATGGAGACTGGTTAGATGGCCGGGGCAAATACATCTTGCAGACAAAAAAAAAACAAATGTCCCAAGACAGACACAAGACATATAAAAAATATCCTGTTACAGTAAATCAAAGCTCCAAAAAAAAGTGTTTCATCTGCCTCCTTCATCTGCAGCTTTCAGTCATAAAAGATATAACAACTTTCCACTGGTAAGGGGAAAAAAAAAGGGGGATATGTGGCCATTATGCACTGCTCAGCTTGGGGTTCGTTTCCACTCCATATTCGATGGGCTGGATCATCTATCAGTGTGTGTTCAGCACTCAGCCTCCACTTTTCCTCCGCAGGACTTTCCAGCAGAGCTCACAGGAGGAGCAAAGGGAAGATGGATGAGGAATATCCCTGGATGGGGCCTATTCCCAGGAGTCAGACACTGATTGAGTGGTCTCATCCCCCAACTTGCTTTAGAGTTTTGTTTTATTGTTGTTCTGGAGTTGTTTTAGAGTAATGATTTATTTTTCATTTTGTATATGATGCTATGACAAAGCTATTGATCTATACAACCATCCAATTTAATATTGAAAGAGCACATCTGTAAGAGAAAATCAATGTAGAGAGAGCTGCTCGGGAGGTGAAGGGAGGGCCTTATACACATCATTGTCTCTTACTAAAAGCTACTGAGAGGAAGACTGTAGACAAACAAGAGCAGGTTTGTGCAAATGTGGTTAATACTGGTAACAAAAGAACTAGAGAAGCATGAGGATAAAAAGTTAACCAGTATGTTGACTTTTATGCTAACTCCTTATTTCATTGTGTTCATTGTATTATCTTCTGTCCCACACACAGTTAAACCTGTTTGCTTTTCAAAACAGATATTGATATGGCTGAATTGATTTCATGCACGAGTACCAATAAACCCACAAAATGAAGTAAAATCCCAATATAAGAGTACAATTTGCTTTCAGTGTGTATATATTTAGATGCATCAAATCAATTTCATGCGCAATGGTGATGTTTTACTTGGTATAAACGCAGGTTGTAGCCCATCCAGTCTCCTCTACGAGACCGACCAGGAAATTGCATTAGCATTCAGCAGACGTTGCGAGTCGCGCTGATTGCAGCTGTGCTGACTGCAGGGAATTGGGAGTCAGGAGGGCTCCACTGACTCAGTTTGGCTGCAAACCAGATGAGTAGAGTTAGTACCCGTTTTCCTTCCCTAAACACATTAAAATACAACTTGATACCCGAGTAATCAGTCACATTAGATGATATTAAATCGCACACAGAAGTGCAAAAAAGGCTTTTCCATTTTGTTGATGGCAAGCTCAAATTAAAGGAGGAGGGCATTTCTAGACTATTGCTTTAGCTACAAATAGGTTTGTGGTAATGATGTAGGTGCTCAATATAGGTGCTGTGCTCCTGCAGGCTGGTTGGGTGACTGGGTGGTTTGCTGAGTCGCTGCGGGTGCACTGAGCTGTGGGCTTCCTGCCTGGTGAGGCTCCAACTAAAGCAAAGAACCACTTCTACCAGCCTTCATTTCATCCCAATGCTAATGAGCTGTGACAGGCACTCAGCTCACTGGGGTCAGGTTACCCCATGTCTACAACCACACGATTTGTGTGTGCGTGTGTCTGTGTGCCTGCGTCCGTGTGTGTGCCTGTGTCCATCAGTGTTATTAATGGGGTGATGCTGAGAAGGGTGGGGCAGCTTTTCACCAACACATGACAGCAGACCACCCTCATGGCCCCACACACAACTAAATTTGACTCATTAGCAAGTCGTACAATAATTAAAGTGTTCGTGCAATAGCGTAAGCAGAATTGTGACAGGTCTGAGACATTCGAAAGAGAAAATATCACATGGATTAACTGCATACAATACAGACTATCGGTTTCACAAGCCTCAAAAGCTTCAAAGCCCCCACAAGCAACACATCGCATGATAACTACAGCAGCTGACTGCCATTGTCATATCAGCTGTGTGGAGGGTTTGCACCCTAAAGGTGAAACAGCAGAATCCAGAAGCTTCAATAATCTGACTGTATCATGCAAAATATAATAATGAAGCTGTACAAGAAACAAACCAACAACCCTCAAGCAGACAATTGTGCAAGGGAGAATCAAACACTGTAGGAAACAATGACAAAACATGAGCAACTCTCTCCTGACAGCAACAATATGAAGACGGGGGGGTGGATTGAGGAATTTACTGTGCTGGATGACCAGCCCCCTCCTGTGAAATGTGGGGTTTCAACGCTTCAACATCTCCAGCCATGCTTCAGGCTGCCAAACTCACATTTCATCTCCAAAGCAGCTGTCCCACATGTGTACTGAAAGTTAGTGAATTCCTTCAGAAACATTCGGAAAAAAAGCTAAAGCTGCGACTTTCAGCTCAGACAGAGCCGTACAGTATGCCAAATCTACTGTATACTGCAATACATTTTCACAGTTATCTTTTTATTCATAAAATTAATGTTAACTAATTTTCAATACATCAGTACTATATCTTGGGTCAATGCTGACATCTTTTTCTGACTAATTACAGTAAGGATGTTGCATGATGCATGTTGGACGTTTGCAGTAAGCCCCTGTCTCCTACAGGTCTTCATCCAACCACTTCACTTTGTTTATTTTTTTATTATTAAACTGATATGCTAACAAAAAAGGGCTGAAAATGCCCCAAACATTGTTGTACAGATCAGAGAACAGTGAGGCTGCTACAAAACCCCCAGAACAGTGGATCTCACATTACTCAGGAGCTAGTTAATAATAAGAGGTACAACCACATGATAAATCACACAACTTGGACAAAGGTGTTACATGTTTAAGGTCCTCTCCCGCTCCTGAACAAGTCAACAACATCGAGGGACAGAGTGGTTTTCTTCTGCTGTGAGGCTGCAGAGGAAACGCCTGTGATCACGTCTCACCAAACCATGCAGGCCTTTAGGCCTAAATGTAACTATGACAACCAGTAGCTCAACTTTAACCACAGCTACTGATGCCAATTCATGCCAGTGTTTAGCTCACATCAGGTCTTAAGGTTCAGAAATATGGGGAGAACCTATTAGTGTCCATGTAGCCTCTCATTAGGCAGCTTGAGTCATAAAAGGGGTAAAAATAGACAGCTGGCTCGAAGCCCACCAACCACCCACTACCTTCCAGGAGGTCTGAGGAGACATGGCCTTCACAGCACAGCTGGCCAGAAAAGCAAACACACAGCCCACATGAAGGACTTGTTTTGGTTGCTATTGCTGTGAAAAGATGTGGACCATGTTGACAAAAACGAGGAGTTATCCACTGAGGGCATCCCATGGGGATGAGGGCTAAAACAGAGTATTTTTCTAGCCTAGGTGAGCAAACTGACCGCTGTGTGTGGTGACAGAAAGGTTTGTTATTCTCCAAGATGACCCATCAAAGTCTGTTTGTCAATGCAACAAACCGTCACCCAGGCCAACCAATGTCAATACTAATTTCTTCAAACATCACAGAAATGTAAGAAAGTTTGACTAATTTTGATTGATTTCACTTTGGTAACTGTGGTGACTTTGGTAACTAACCCCTGGAAATAACTACAATAAAACAAACAACAAACCACTTAAAATCTGCATCTTTACTAACTACAAAAGAGTTTTTTGGGAAAGTTAAGGGTCTTTTGGGAGCAAAGTTGCAGAAAGTGTGTTATGTTGTGGACAAAAAGCAAAGTCAAAGCTTTGAAATGAAAGTGATTTTTTTTAAGCCAGGTCACTAGAAAGAAGCTCAAAACCTCAAAACAATGCTAAACCACCAAGAAATACTAACTTTCTTGAAAGCAGATGACTGAAATCTACCTCCTCTGATGTACTTATACACAACAACAAGAACAAGAGACAGAAACTGACTCTCAGCCACACATCCTCCTGTCAGATATCTTTCAGAGCAGGGATTGATTTGTCCTTGGGGACTTGGGCTGCAGTAAGTTCGGGACACGCCTACGCTCCCCTCTTAATTCTGTCTTTTTCCTTGCTAACCTATCACCATCAGAAAGAACTAGATGCAACGTGACTTGATCTAAATCATCAAAAAAAAACATTTTCCCAGTTCTTACAAGCGATACGACACCAGGCAAAAATCAAACGAGCAACCTTCACAGACAGCAACTCTTTCTGTTGTAAACACTCCATCTGAATCATTCAACGCGATGTTCCAACCTCTAATTTATTACCATTCATTAACATGTCTTGCTGTCTTTCTAAACCAGCATTACGGACTCCACACAACATGCCGCAACAAGAAAAAAAAAAAACTCTGACTGCATCAGATATTGATGACTAGTCATAACAAATATTTGCAAATTGCTCAATACTCCGGAAATGACTGGATGTTGTACTGTTCTTTCGCACTACTTGCTTCATCAGTCACTGGGGAATTTTATGTTTTTAAGGCATTTCCACAGATATAATGAGGTTAGCGCTGCAGGCTGCTTTACAGCGGTGAAACACCTCCCCAGGTGGGGAAGTAATGCGTGACAGACTGCACAAGTACTCGTAAATGTCACGTTCCAGTTACTTTTCTTCTGGTTTACCCGGCAGGGACGTGAGACAGTCCTGCAGCTCAGACCTATAAAAATCAAAATCTGTCATATCCATAGTGGAGGTTGTGAGCAATAAGGAAGAAAGGAGTAACACAGCCCTGAAGTATGGTCTATGCAAGCTTTGCCATCATCCCCTCATTAGCACAGCATGGACCCATAATCCTTGGCATTCTTTGGGGGCACAGGTGTCCCCTGTCTGTCCTCAGATTAGCTTTGTAATCCCCAGGACCCCCTGCCCCTGCTCAGCGGCCTGCTCCATCGAGACCGTGGTGTTTATGTTTGCGAAGCTGTTCAGTGGAATGCCTCTCAAACAAATGGCGAGTTCAAATGTTGTAGCCTGGCCTCTCATTTCTTAGCCCTTTACAAGCACATTCCTATGAAATTCCTTTCATTTACCTCAGTGATGATGACTCTATAATCTTAGAGACAGTGCTTAATGCACCATCTGTGCCACTGCATGAAACCTTGCATGCACCACAACAAGTTCATCAGTCCGTACCAGCTATTCTTTGTGAAAGGTATCACTTCATTGGTGTAATTTTCCTCACACCATCTCTATTGTCATCAAACTCCTTTCTGAAACACCCTGTGCATCCAGAAAGCCATGCCATACACCATACTGTATATGATTAATGACACAGTTAAATCAACAGTGATGTACAGAGAAAACAGCAGCTGCAAGGGGGAGGAATCAAATTTAACTTCCTCTGCGCACAGTCTTAAAATCCGAGGGAAGAACCTTTAGAGAAGCAGACGTTTAAAAATCCATAACACTCGCTTGGCTATGTGGTGGGGAAATTTACGGTATATTGCAAAAAGTCTAAAGCAGAGTTTATGTTGTGGGTAAAATCACTTTGGCTTGATACAGAATGTCTTTCATGGTGGACATAATCCAAATACCGGAAACATTATGGAGATGGTTTGGAGCAGCAGGAAGTCGTCCAAATAAAAATAAGTGATACATGAAAACAGGGGAATTCTGGCCAGGCCAGATGTTGCAAGGTTGTGAAAGTGTCTGGGCAGAGGTGGAGTCCGCGTTCTTGTTCCAGCCCCACGATACAACGAATATGAATCAGAAAAGCTGTTTATCTAAAACATAAACAAAGGCTCTGGGGAGCGTAAATGCAGTGAGTTACAGAATGAAATCATTGGTTTCCTTGAAATCTGTTACATAATGTTTGAAGAAAACACCTTCAGTAAAAGTTTCTACATGAATAAACTTTATTTCTGTAGGAGGCAGTGGGATGAACAGGAAACTTTGAGCTCAGAAAAAGGAGGCTAACTAATTTAATACTGCTGCTAAGTATAATCCTACAGAGCTTTTAATCAGTCCACTGTTAAGTACAAGTACTTTTGGTTATGTGACAAATTAGTTCTTCTTTGCGTCTGAGGAGCTCCTGCAAGTTTTTTGTCAACGTGCAGGCACCTTTACTTATGTTATGGGGGTGTTTTCATGCAGCACAACGTTGTGTCGTGGCAAAAACAATCACATGTATTCTAGCCTCATCACACTGGAATTGTTTTTGTGGTGCAATATGTCTCCTCCTGCTTTGACGCCACAGTCAAGCAACGGTCCCTTTAATACAAAATAAAACAAAATGAAACTTTTTGTCCCCTAAAGTGCAAAATAAACTGTCTAATAAATAAACACTGCTTCACACATGAAATAGTATCAGATTCAGACTTATTTAAGTAGAAAAGATGTTTTTTCTGGCTTGTCAAACACATGCACTAATAGGCAAACTGTAACAGGCATAAACATCTGTTTTTGCTGATATGGACAACTATAGCAAGCTTTACTGGTGTTTGGAGATATCAAGTTATCAAACTCTTGCATGTAACAGCTAGCAGCTTTAACACTTTACTGACTCGGAGCTGATATGACAGGCTTAGTTTATTCTTTGCTTAGTCAGTTGTGTTTCTGGGATATTTTTGGCACCTCTGATACCATTTCTGACAGAATGATGATTACCAATAAAAACCCCAAGCTCTGTGGTAAACTTTAAAACTGCAATCACACCACAGGGATTTTCCTCACATCCGAAAACATCATCCCTCCAACACAGGAGAACGCATCATAAGGAGTTGTACAGCCACTTCTTCAAATGAGGTGATTGATGCCCTCTGAACTACAGGGGCCCAACACAGAAATGTGCTTTTGAATCATTGAATCATCAAAGATTGCTGATCACGTAGCTGTCGTTATGTCAAAATATAGAAAAAGAAAGGAAACAGCAAGAAGGAGAAATCCTGAGGCCCAGTGCATCAAGCAGAGCACAAAGATACAGTGTGGGCAAAGTGTTTACCGACTGAGCGGTTTGGATCAAATCTGTCAGAGCCAAAACATCTGAGCAGCAGTTTTACTGTACTTATTTCACTCATTAACTAATCGGTCCATTCATCTGTCCAGTACAGTGACTCGTGCGTCAGTTATTACAGGCTTATCATTGAAAATTACCTGCTCACCTAATCACAGGCTTTGATCCCATAAAAGTAAGCTCTGTGATCTGCTGCATTTATAATGTGTATTTAACCTAGCAGCAGCTGAATGAAATTGGCTGAGGCCGCTACTGTAGTTAAAAAGTAAGTAAGTCCACAACAATAGGGTATGTGCTGCTTAAAACTCTCTAAATAATAAACTCATTTCAAGATGGAATTTTGTCAAGACCGTGCTTTGGCTTTTGCGTTGTTCTTGGAATACATAATTACTTAATCTAAACCCCAAGCAATGAGACTGTGGCTGGTCCGCTATGCTTTGGTTTCATGTGGGAGGTCCAGTGTGACAGGCACATCTTCTGTCCAATAAAACCTGATACAACAGACTGCTGTATTGTCCGTGGCTGTGATGGGGCCTATCAAACTCTGGCAAAGAGCAGTGAAGTACATTCACATGCAACGGGACCTCCCATTCTGCTCTGCAGATGTTAGTTCTGGCAAGTCGTTACCCGACAAAACCTGCCTTTTTGATTCCTGCAGCTTCAAAAGCAGCATATGTCCCAAGAAAGGACTTAAAAAGAAATGAGACTATGTTAAACTGCTGAGCTTTTACAACAGCCAAAGTACAAGTACAAGTGACAGTCGAGGATATCAACAAGGATATTGAACAAGGTTGTAAAAAGTCCAAAAATGGACAACATGTACCAACAACTCCAAAGCATCAGCAGATAGACCATGAGTCCTCGTCCTTAGACAAGTCTCACAGATCCACATTATTTGGTTCCAAAAACAGAGGAAGCTGTGATGATGATTCTGCAATTCAGCCTAAAATCAAACTGTAAACATACTCAGTAAAGATCAAGGTCCCTAAAAGAGAATGACCACAACATCAATGTCACAAGATAAAGCGGAGTCTGAAGCCACAACACCACTAATCTGTCACAGTGACACAGACATTTGAAGGTTTTTCTGGAGCTCAACACCACAAATGTTGACTCGTTTTTAGCAGTTCACAACAAAGCACACACTCTTGTGCAGCACTTCAGCCAAGCAATCTCACTTTATAGCGCAGCTGCCACTTTGGAGCCTGGACAGATCCTGACCATAATGTACTTCTCCACAGAGCTGTGTGACTCTCCTGCTCTTTTGTCCTTGGACCAGTCTCGTTGGACAACACAGGCAACTGACTATGTCCGACATGAAAGGATCAGGCTGGCCTTTTCCAAGCTACATCATTATGCACCTGCTCCCTACACAGGAAGGCCTACAGCAGAGAAATTCATGGCCAAGTGCAAACTCACCAACTCTGGATCAATGTCAGAAACTGCCATGGAAAGTTTGTCTTTCCTTAAAAACGGTCGATATCTGGTTTTCATTCACAACTTCTTATTAATCTCAAGCAAAACATTTAGCTTACTCACTGTAAGTGAGGCACAGGGGCACTATGCCAGACCTCAGAGACTGTGTTAATCCAAAACAAGTGTCAGCAACAGTTGTAATCAGATACGATCATGCTGAAAACCATCTGAAAAGCTTTTAATGTCACTAAAGTTTTGTTTGGTCAGTAATGTAAGCGGCCTCTGCCACCCACTCAGCAGTGCTGAAAGTCAAACCACCTCCAAATGTGCGACTGTCAAAACTGAACTGAGAACAACAATACTGATTGAAGTCCAGTGGTTTCAACTCAGCGGTGCCTGCACACAGACAAGAGACCTGTCCCTGCATAATCAGCTGACCCTCGGCCAGCCAGGCAAGATGCCCCCGGGCTCCGCTTTGGGGTTTTGAGCAGCACATTATGGCTAAACACTGCAGCACCTCACATCCCCTCAGAGAGCCTGCAAAGGCCAGCACACTGGCTGCAGGATCTCATCGCTCCCCGAGCATTTCATGCTCAGCTCTGTTACGGCTAATTGGTTGGTGAGCATCCTGGGCACAGCGGAACCACACACATGCACGCATGTACACACACACACACACACATTTGAGTGTATGTGGTGGTCTCTCGCAGCCTGCCGGGTCTGGGTCCAGTGCCAGGCTCCGTCTTGGGCTCTCCACAGAATAAAGAGTGGCTCTGTTTCCTGGGCCTGCTGCACGGGATTCAGCCACTGTTCACCCTCTGCTCCTCAGACAATACCCATTGTTCTTCTTTTTAATGAAGAAGAGTCAACATGAGAAAACTTGAAGGGCAAGCTTAGTCACTTCCTGGGTCCCATGTAGGAGTGTAAGAGATGAAGGGGTTACTGTCCTCACACAAACAGATGACACACTAACAAACTGCACGTACATTTCTCAAGCTTGTCTCTTAGAATAACCTAAATGCATTTACATATTACACTGTATTCTCAATCTATTTTTTCTATTCGTTTCAGTTTCATCACTTGTTCACTGATATACTTTTGGGTGACAAATTAACATACTAGCCTCCATATAAATGCACAGTGGCCCTTCATACTCCATATGCAAGCATCGGCATCTCTTACGCTCTATGCTCAAGTAGGTAATAATTTACTGTGGGTTCATCACTATGAGCAATCACTTTCTTATTGTACCTGGTCATTTCATCCACTGTTCATATCACAACATTCACAAATGCAGCTTTAAATACAACTTCAACCTGGTTTAAGTACAGCTGAATACTTCTAGGTAGAACTAGTGTGTCAGTTAAAGAAAAGAAAAAAAAAAAGCACAGCTACCTTGGACCTGTCAAAGTGACATATTAGACTTTAGTTAAACGTGAAGGCTACTCATGTGATTAATCTGGGGAGTAGATTTCAGATGCAGTACCTCACAGCACAAATACCAGCAGCTCGTGGCACTTCGGCAGCCTTCAAACAAAGCAGCTTAGATGTAATCTGGGCAGACTATTGAGAAGAGCAGCTACAACAACAGCTAAGCCTATAGCCCCCATATGGCATTTCAACCAGCAATGGCTGTAAACTTCTCTGCTTCCTTGACAGCAGTGAGGATGTCCAGAAAACACTTGGAGTGGATGGTATCCTGGATGTGGGTGCAATTTTAAATTTGATGTCAACTGTGGTTATCTGAGGCAGAGGAGCAGGCATGAGGCCTGAGCTGCATTCCTATTACACAGAGTCATTTTCCTGTGGCTCAGGGTGAAGCCTATAGAGCGACTCATGCTGTACATGTGACTCACAGAGATTGATTGCAGTCATTTTTTCACATGCTTTCAGCCAGTATGCCCTTACAAACCGAGAAAACGAAAAAGCCACACTGAGGTTTTGCTTATACCCTCTAATGGTTGCCTAAATGACAACGTTAGACTGATTAGGCAATAAGCGCAGAGTAAACTGATCTACCAGGATGTTGATATGGACAGCCCTAAAGTAGACTCACTGGGATATTAGAATTGCGCTGTGCAGAGTAAACATCAAGAGCGTTGGCCTAAAACTAGCTCATCTTCATGTGCAACCCATCTTCTTCTTGTAGACCTATGTCACCAAAACTATGGCAACCACAGGAGATGGGACAGGCTCGCAAAAATGCTTCCAAGAGTAAATACTAAGCCATTTTACCCTGGATGCTGTATGAAAGCATGAAAACTACAACCAGTAACGTTCCCAACAAAACATCCAAAGCAAAGCGAAAGCCTTTGACGCACACAGTAAATTGCTTATTGAAAAAAAGTGAATGAATTCCTGTTTACACCCGTATGGAAATCTACCACCCTCCACCCTTTTAAGTACTTTAACCAATGAATATTTGGGTTTTAATCTCCACCTCACTTCACAGCCAAGGTCACATGTGAATTAGCCCTCTCTTATCATGGCAGAGGCCTTGCATTACAATTAGCCGAAGTCTATTTCCAAGATCAGCCCCTGGCTCCAGGGATTCATGAGACACAGACTTCAATGGGAGCTTTTCTTTTGGAAGAAAACTAACTAAGCCAGCAGTAAACCCTGATTTTTTTCCAGAAAAGTTTTGCTCCAATCATACAAGGCCAGATCACAGTGTGTGACTAGTAAAAAGTCAAACCAACTGACAACACTGATATGCAAGCTGGCAACAGGTGGTACGATATCACACATACAACCTTATCAAAGAAGGCTGATAAAATTTAACTCTGAAGGGTTGAAGCAGTTAAAAATGTGTTGTGTTCAGTTAAAAATGTGTTGTGTTCAGTTAACATCATTTTAAAATACATACTGTTTGTGGGATAGAAAGACACAAATTTGAGAGACACAATATCTTCACGATTACTGAGATATATCAACTGAAATGTCCCTGTACAAAACTTAATGGAAGTGAAAGCTTCTTTTGTGGGAAAACTAAAAAAGAAAGAGGCAGGGCTGACGTAATCAAATATGACATCTGTATAACCAGAAACAAAAACCTGTTTTACAGTAGATTACATAGCTCTTGTATGGCTGCTTGTTTTAACAACATTAAACACTAATGCACTAGTAAATTTGGCATATTTTGTCAACCAGATACACGGGTTTGAAGAAAAACGTGCTCAAATTCCTCAGACTTTGACACTGATAAAAAAGTATTGGTTTGGTATTAGTACCAAAACAGGGGTATTGCACTGGCACTGGAATAATGTAAAGGATTATCGACCTAAACAAGTGATGCAAACCCTGGAAGCATGAGACCTGTCTCATGTTAAAAAGCAGCAGCACTATCTCCTAATGGGCACACTGTAGGCTAATGTTATTTCTCAGTCTAAGGATCAAATAACTTTCGCAACTGATGATCTACACTCATTTCTTACTATAGGAATTAGTCACATATGTGGTCTGCTCAGATGATGAAACTCATGAGTCAGTGTCTGAAAGGAGTCACTGTCCTAGCACACAGCATGGACCAAGATTCAGATACTGTGTGCCCTTAACAAGAAACTCAAAGGTTTTTGAGAGGTGTAGTGCTTGAATGTGGTCGAACACAGCACAACCCTTTAATCCAAATGTTCCCCTGCTGTGATCCAGGGCTTTCATGTTGATCAGACCTGTCAGCAGTAAGGTGAGGGAAGTCTCTAACGTTTTGCATTAAGTCCAAAATATGTGGAATCAGAAAAAAATAATCTGTTTGTTGTATTTTATGTGATTTATTAATGAGGGAACCAGTGAAACAGATTAATCAAAGCACTGCGAGTGTTATTTGTCATTTGCAGACAGTATCAGAAATTATTAATTAGTCAGTGGAGTGTTGATCAGTAGCGAAGAACACTTAAATCTCAATTCATCAGTCCTGGTAGCCACTAATAAGTTATAGAGATATCATTCTTAACATGTGCCAGTCAAAGTGAACTGAGGTCATCAGAGTCACACAGTGCCACTCGCTCAGGCAGTCAATGGAGCCAACTGCCATCAGGCACGGCTGAGACACATTAGGGTTTAAATGGCAGTAAATAACACTAAATGCTGTGATTATAGCTCTAAATTCTTCTGATGCTGGAGGGCTTCCATCCCGCCAAGAGCTGAGGCATCACGCTGGCAACAGGGAGGAGGAAGGGAGGGAGCGGGGGAAGTTCCTGACATGCTACGAGGATCGGCTTTTCTGACAGTCAGCCCACGAAATCCTAGAGTTAGACAGGTTGATTTTTTTTTTTTTTTTTTTTTTTTTTAAATTCTGGAAGGCATGATGAGGATTAATTTTGTAAACCAAACCTATGGATCCTAATTATTTTCAGATTCCTGGCAGTTACCACACAAAGTGTTTTTACGGAGAAGAAGCATCCCCTCTGATGTTCAGAAACTGTAGGACGTAGTTGATTCTAACAGCAGAGTTGATTAAGAAGAAGGCACAAATCCCTCATCAGTGTGACGTCAAACCTCCAAACAACCCCAACGTCTGCTGCCTCCAGGAGAATGAGATTCATCAGCATCTGACAAGCAGCAATCACATCCCAACACAACACCGTGACACAGTGATTTGACTTCCACCTAAACTTGATCCGCTTTTTGTAATGGGCTTACATGCTAAAAAGATCTGTGACACCAATTTTAACGTTACAAAAAAAATAATAATCTTGCTCAGTGACAGAAAACAAAAAACAAAGTGAAAAAGAAATACCTCTTTCTTGTCTTCCAGACAAGTTTAAGAACTGTCTTTGCTCAAGTCAAATTCCTTCTCCTGAGCCGCTAATGTTTATGGGAGCAGTAGGCCGGGCGACAATCACGTTTGACCCACATTTTGCCAGCTCTCAAATTTCACCCCAACTTCACTGTTGTTCTACACAGCCCTTTATTCACTGGCTGTGGAGCTGTGTCCTGGAAATTCTCCTGATCAGCAAAAGTTATTTGTCACTCCTAACAACGACCTATATAACGATGTTTTACAGCACAAGAGAGCATGAATAACTCCTCAGTGTCCAAGCACTGTACTACTTTCTGACCTACTAATGACCCACGAATCAATCGACATAGTGGTGATGGAAGTTTGTGTACACATGCGACCAGTCTAAAACTGTTTCATCATTCAGAAAAGCTGGATCCTAATGGAACCACTCTGCACTTGTGTCTACACTATTAATCGACCTGTTAGCACTTTAAAGTCTGGAGGACCCCTCAACAACACCAGCCATGTTCAGCGTTCACCTCCCAGGTAACATAATTGTTGACAGATGCTGCTGACACTTTATGATGTGACAGATGTCTGAAAGGACCTGGCATGCTGGGCACTCACAGCCACAGTAGTGTAGCCAGCTCCTAGACTCATAAAGTTGGAAAAGGACAGCCATAAAACCAATCATTTGCCCTGTTTTGACTACAGGTGTCTCGTGCGACTACACTTGGAAACTTACAGAAGCATTGAGGCTGCTAAATGAGAAAACTACTGTACAGACAATTTGTATTTAGGGTTGACTGAGCTAAAATATGATGTTTGATGTATTTTAACTTGGTGTGGCAAAGAGTAGAAAGGCTGGTGAACACTTCTCAATGAGAAACTTGTTGAGTCAAGACAGATTTTTAGGGTTAAAAGACCAAAACGCTGAAATATGATGGCAGAGAAACAGATCTCATGTACCTCTGACACAAGTAAACAAACTTTTTTTTTTTAAGTCAGAATACCCCCTTTTTTTTTTTTTTTTCAGCTGAACAACAAAGAAAGGATCAGGCGTGCTGGACAAACAGAGGACCAACCTACACACAGCTGTCTCGTCCCAGGACACTGAAGCATGGAGGGAACAAAGAAAGAGAAGACAGATAAATGTTTTTTTTTCCTCTTACCAAAACGATTGCAAATCTTTCCTCCAGTTCACTTGGCTCTGGCATGGGCAGTTTCAGAGGCATGTTGTGTCCTCTGAAATCAGAGTGATGGTCCATGCTCCCTGCGTTCCCCATGTTTCCTCTTTAACCAACAAGTACAACTTTTCCCCCCCGCACCCCACGTCCACTCGAGAAAATCTCCGCACGGCAGAAAAAGAAAAAAATGAACAAATATCCTTTAAGTTTTGCTCAGTCGTCCTTAAAAACTCCTCACAGTTTTTTTTTTATCCTGGTCACTTCTTCAACATAAAGCACATGTGAGGGAGGCAGCGTAAAGCGACGGGTCCGAGCAGCAGCAGCAGCGGCACAGGCGGCGTCGGCAGCGGCAGCAGCAGTGGCAGAGCCCCCGGTGAGGCATTTTCACGGCAGACAGAGAGAGGAGACTTGGAAACTTGACTGGATCCACACGGACCTAATTCTTCGCTGTTATCCGTATCTTGCACAGTTCCGGCTCCACTCCCAGTCGGTAGTAATGACGACGAGCATGATTCACGCTTATTGCAATCACCCCCCTCCTCCTCCTCCTCCTCCGTCTCCGTCTGTTAATGGTGAGTGAGCGGAGCTGGCTTTCCTAATCCCTCCACTGCTGACCAGCTAGTTAAGGAGGAGGGGGTCCTCTCTCTCTCTCTCTCTCTCTCTCTCTTTCACACACACACGCACGCTGACACCACACACACCGCGGCACACACACACACACACACACACTCCCATCCCTCCCTACAATGAGCCCTTTCAGGGGCAAGCCTCCCACTTCTTCTTGGGGCGTAGCTCCCAAAGCCGTAGCCAGGGAGATGATATTTTTTTTTCTCTGTTGCATTGTGGTACTTTGAGTCCATTGTGACAGACAACAAACTTGAGTTAATGGTAATTGCGGCGACCCCCCCCCCCCCCTCCCTCCCTCCCTCCCTCCACCCCGCACCCCACAGGGGCCCCTAGGCAGGAGACCCCTTAGAAAACTCACGGGCGATTACAGGGGTGAATTCATTATGTGTATGTAGGTTTTTCCTCTCTTTATTCAGCCACATGTGGTGATTAAAGTGTTTGCTCAAGGGGTTAATTTGTTGCATTTAACGTATTGATTTATTGATTATAGGTCCATTCCAGTGCCACTAAATGTTTTACAACATAATATCCTGCTTTGCTAAAATGATAAACTATCTTATTAAAACTATTTTCCATGATAGTCTGTGAATGTTCAAAACAGCAGCTCCCAAATACATTTAGTCATGAGATACATTTAGATGAGATACGATTGTTATTAATCACACCTTTGTTTGACAAGTCAGAAAGTATGCTATGGGAAAGTTATGGCTTAATACAGTGACTTAAACCCTGACAACACTTTTGAAAACTGCAAGCTTTTGGTCATCCAATGATAACACACACACACGAGCTTGTATCACGTTTGAGGTTAGCCAGACTAATCATCACATTAAACAGTGTTTTCCAAAAGAGCCTGCGAATGTGCAAACCAACACCTAATGTCAGTGAATGCTATGACAAGATTAACTTAACTCACTGTTTCAATGTTGAAATCACTCCACCCAGGCACTTTTCCACTGCAGACACTTTGAACTGCCACAACAGGAGTGGCACAGGTGATACCACTAACACTAACGATGGCTCTGTCCCATTAAACCCAAGCAAGTGAGACAGCATAAAGATGACCAGGACCCTGAAACCTGCAGGCATCACATGATTGTTATTAGTTACACCTGTGTGTGACAGGTCAAAATCTTGTCATTTAATGTTTGAGGTTTGCCAAACTAACCACCGTATTTAACAAAAGTTTCCCCAAATTGTGTGTGTGTGTGTGTAAGCGTTGTATGAATAATCTCAGTCCATATAGTATAGTATATTGTCTGTATATTGTCTACTGAATGTGTCTTTTTATAGGATTCCTTGAGATGCTTTCAGTGAAAGTAGATTTCATTTATTTAATTCAGTCTATTCTGTCTATACAGAAGATGTTTTTTTCACTCTTTCTGTCTTACACCCTTGTTTCACACCACAGACAAACATCCTTGGGCCACAAATTTGAGCAATTACAGATCTTTTCTTTAGGCTGAGAGCTATCACTCAAAATGACCTAAAATCCCTGAAGACTAAACAGTCCCTCCGCTACCTTCTGTTCACTGTTATTAAAAAAAACAACAACTTAAGAATCATTGTAAAACTACAATTTTTATGAACAATAACAGTCACAGTCACACATGTTAACTCCCCCTCAAGATCTTAAACATGCATTAACATGAAATCTGATCTGCTCACAGGGTGGAGACCACATTACACACAAGTGGGTGACGTCAGCATGCAGAGCTCTGGAGATGATCCAGAGGTTCTCCAGATGCACAGTGGTTTCATTCACGATGCTGGACCGATTCAATAGGGGAGGGTGTCACATCTGAGGTTAGATGCTGGCTGGATGCATTGAGGAGGAGAAACACAGCTGACTGACCTCATGCGATCGTTACATGTCCCAAGTTAAGTTGATTTGCTCTGTCTGAAGACCCCCTCCCCCCCTGTGTTGTGTACATTACATGTTTATCCACTTATTGGGTTTTATTTACTCACAGGTTGCTGCGCGTTTTGGCGTTCTTTCAAATTATGGTGGAATGACACAGCAAGAGCGCAACTACCACGATTAAGGAAAGATAATCTAGTCTTGTTAACGGGGGGTCGAGTTTCATTCACCTATTATTATGCTAATGATGTCTATATATACACTATACAGAAGCATAGTTACAATAAATACGTGTACGTGACTGTGCAGTTGGATTCAGTCCATCTATTATCTTGCCACAATAATATACAAATTGTCCTTACTGTACACTGTCAGCAGAGCAGCACGTGAGTTAAGACAACGAATGAGCTTTAAAACAACAATAATACAAAGTGTCTCTCTATTAACTGCAGTGAAAAAAAAAAAAAACAACTGAGGGCATGTGCTGCCTCGCACGCATCCCTGACAGCTAATGGTGACACAGCAACAATGAGTTGACGGGAATCTTGCCTGTTAATGTGTGTATGCTGAGTTTGTGTGGTGAAGTGCATATAAAAAGTGTTTTTTTCTTTCAGCGGTTTCATTAGTGTCTTTGAATCCTCCCTCCTTCCCAGTAGGCCTCATATTCAGTCAATCACATACTTATTTTGAGAAAAATATTTTTTCAGTTTCATCAGTGAAGTGCAGCAGCTTTGCTTTTAGAGTGGTGCATTTCACAACACAACATTTCTTCCTCCCGGAAGCTGCGCATTAGAAACCAGAGACAGTTTGAATGTATGGGTGGAGGGGGCACCTTGCAGCTGCATCTCTGAGAGGTCTGGGGGAATATGAGTGGCTTCAGATATCTCCATGAGGTAATATAAAATGCAAAGGAGATGCCAAAAATAAAGGCAGCACAATCAGACCAGTGTGCGAGGAGTCTCACAGGAAGTTCATTTGGCTCCTCAGTTTAGTAACATCTGTGAAATGAAGTTCTCTTAAATAAGAGGAGGCTCGTGAAGTTATGGCCTTCACAAGGCTGGAGTGGAGCAACAAATGTGTCTTTGTACTGTGGCTTAAAGGGTGGAGTATTCAACCAAAACAGACGTGCAGAGCCACAGTGCCCTCTAGTGTGTGAAAGATATGTTGCCCACTCTGAGTGAGACTGCCTTAAAAAAAAATCATGATTATGGGCTCAGGTAAGTTCACCTCTGCTCCAGGGCTTCACATCTGGAAACAATGACTCTTAAGTTTCCACAATAACATAAATTAGTGGCCGAAATATTTGTTTGAACCTCTGGTTACATGAGACAGTTACCAGATATCAAACCACAACTCAGGATAGAAAAGTCTATTTCAACACTCAGCCTGAAGTGATCTCTCTAACCAAGGCCTTTAAATGTCTGCATGTTTATTTACACCCAAAATGTGAATATTTTAAAACATCCGCCCTGCATTGTGTAGTGTCGTGTAGCTAAAATATTCATGTCATAGCAGAGCCACATAAATGGAAGCTAATATATACCTCAAGAGGCCGAGTATCAAACTATATTTATTGTATACAGTATAGGGACAACAAATAATGTACAAATTAAAAAAAGAAAAAAAAAAGAAATATACTGTCAATGTCGCCCTGCAAATCTAACAAATGTTAACTTTTAAAATGATGGTGGACATTCTCACAAAACAAGCTTTCTAGCAACACACAAGTCCAACTAATCTGTAGATGTGGATAGATTTTAGACAACTGTATTCAAATTGGCAACACAGCATTGACTTGTTGACTATTTATACACTGAAATATATAACCTTATATGAGACATGTATTACTTTCTGGACTGCCAAAGGTGACATGTTTAGTGTATATTTTAAGGTCTTGAAAAGGAGGGAAAAGACATAAGAAACATATAAGACATCTGCGTCTTATATGTTAAAAAAAACCCTTTTATAAAAGAACACTATTCATTTAGCATTTTTGGTCCAGAAACATTACTGTACTTTATTTACCATTCAGTTAAGTCTGTGTTGAGTGACAGTATTGAGGTAAAACATCCATATGGATCATATTTTCTTAGCAACTGTATCAGGTAAATGGGTCTAGATACATGAAATTATTTTAAATGTTTCTTTAAAAAAAAAAACACTACTAAAAGTTTGCTACATGAGAAATATGTAACCTTTCCCATCTGTGGAGAGATTAACCAATGACTCCCATGCAGCAGTTTTCATCAATTACATGAATTAAAACAAGCCCATCCTGATTTTAAATGCTTACAACAATCTGGATAACTTAAAAGGAAAAAAAAGATTTTGGCATGTACTTTAGCTTATGATTTATGAGACATGTAGGATGTCATCCCAACATCAAAAGAAGAAAAAAATTCTAATCATCTGCTTATGTGAATGAAACATGAAAAAAATCCCTGCATCTCAAAGTCATGATTTGACTTTGGATGATTACAAAACCCTTCTTTATGTTGTGAATAGTCTGATATTTAGCAAAGCACAGTGGAAAAAAAAGGAAATAAGTAAAAACAGAAATGAACAAATACAACATGAACAAATGGTGTGGATGTTCTTCAAAGAGTAGAGTTCACATCACACTTAAGAACAGACTCCTCCTGTCTGTTGTTGAAATACATCAATAGTGTCTTCATCCTCCATCTCCAGCTGTGAGAACAAAGCAGTTTACACATTAGTCATTCAATAACACAGAAATACATTTATTTTCTACAATGCATAATATTTACCCTTTATAGATATTAGCTCATAGCAACAGCTGTCAAAATTGTCAAGTACTCAAAGTATATTTTAAAATTTTCTTAATTGTAGCTCATCTAAATCAAAATGTTGCTACTTGTAGATTATTTTGACAAATTTCTCTGATGGTTGCTTGTGCTTTGACATGGACTTTGTATGGAATGAAAAAAAAAAGGAATTTGTAAAATATTTAGATTTTACTCAGTGTAAGCCATCAAAAAGTACTGGTGCATCACATAACTGCCGCTACCACCATGCTTTACTGTAAGGATGGTATTAGTCACGTTGTTCAGTTTTGTCTCCTCAGACCAGAGAATCTTTTTCCTAAAGCTCTCAGAGTCCTTTAAATGTTGTTTGGCAAACTCCAAGTGAGCTGTCATATGTCTTTACTCAAAGTGGCTTCTGTTTAGCTTCGCAATCACTTAGGCCTGATGGATGGAGTGTGGGTGAGATGGTCGTCCTTTAGGCAGGTTCTTCGATCTCTGCAGAGGAGATCTGAAGCTCTGTAAAGAGGACTTCATGGCTTGGTTTTAGTCCTGACAACCAGTGTGAATTGAGGGATCCTATACACGTGTGCCTTTTTAAACTATGTCCAGTCAATTAGAAAATGTTTTATTTTCATTATGGATTATTGAGGGTTTTTTTTTTTTCAGCTCAGTTCCTCAGTTGAAAGGCAATAACATCTGGTTGGTCAATTTCCTCCCAAAACTCATGTAGACAAAGCAGTATTCTTAACCAATATGCCACAAAGTTAGCGACAAGTATCAATCAGGGAAGCATACAAGAAAAGATCCAAGTCCTCCAAAACTGATGGGCGGTGTGAGAGGCCACCAAGAGGACTACTGACACTCAGGAGGATCTACGAGGTTACATGGCTGAGATGGGAGTCAAGCTACTTTTTTAGCAGGGGAGTGTCTCAGAGAAAGCGTCTTCTAAAAAAATCGGCATGTTAGAAAGTAATATTAGAAAGTGGATTGTAGGTTCTGTTTTTTTTTTTTTAATCAAATGGAGGACAAAAACTGTAGCGTCCAGGTGTGAAAGGCTGATACTGACTTATCAACATACAGTAACACAAGACAAGTTAAAACAGCACAAATGGTACAAGGGTTTGGTGATATTTCTTTCTAAACAGCCACTGACAGTAACAGTGACATGCTCACATATCCCTGCAAAATATTTACTGAACATGAAAACTGCTATTGTGCTAGAACAGACTGGGGAAGGGGGTTGTAAGGAGAGCTAGTTTAAATATCTCTTAGCAGGTGTTGGGGAATAGTAGAAGGAAGCAGAGGAGATATATTCCTTCTTTGATATGACAGATGTGCTTAATTAATTTCAACTTGTGATGAGGTTTTTAAGATTGTCAAACTGCCCTTAACTTCAACAATTCAACTTCAAATCGCAAACACCTTAAAATATGAAAACAACCAAATATGAAAAATGGTCTCATTTAGAACAAGCCATTACCACTATTAGCTATGAATTATACACTAACCACTTATTTACCTGTTCATTAGAGCAAGCAGGTAGCTCAGTATATTCAGGGATAGTGTAAGTTAGATATGGATGCCATTATAATACCAATCACTGAATAAGTTAGTTCTCTACTAAGAGCCTGACTAAATGTAAACAAACAGGTGGAGAACAATAAAGAGGTGCCTTATATGTGTGTGTGTGCACTTTAATGTATGAAAGCACACATGAATCTCCTCTGGTTTAAAAACAAAATTTAAACATGGCTGACTAGTGACTTGAGGAAAACAAATATACATACCAGTGCGCACCTTAAAAACTTTATAAAATAGTTACCTACAAGACAAGACTACATACGTTTTTAGAGCAGCATAATGTATTGTGTTTCACTAACCTGTGCAGGTGTGTCTGTTTCATTAATTGGCTGTCCATCAAACCTAAACCTTATCTGACGAATTGACAATCCCTGAAAAAGACAGAACATACAGAAAGAGCATGTTAAAGAGATTTGGCAACCAGTTAGCTGTTAACAAAAAAACGTAAACAAAGCCAACAACTGAAGTAACAGCGCAATAGTTTGTTTATGGCACCCTTCTGTAAACGTTTATCGTTATCACAGGGAATGAGCGGTTTCGGTTTTTCCGGATGTGTTTACCTGTCTTTCGCAGTATGCCTTCATTAGTTTGCTGAGCGGAGTGTGCCTCTTGATTTTGAACTGTACGACTGACCCGTCCTGACCAGCTACCTTGAGGTTAATGTGGTCGTTCTCCGTCTTCACTCCCTCCTGCAAGAAAAACCGCAATCAGCAGCTGCAACATACCGGTGTCCGATAATGTAACGTTAATCTACAAATACAACAGCAGCTAACCCAAGTGGCCAGCTAACTTAAGTCAGTTACATTTACAAGACAAGCTCGGTCCTGGCGGCAGGTTTTACCCCCTAAAACCACCACACACGAAAGGAAAGGTTCCAAGCTCCTTTTGGTGGTTAGCATAGCAAGCTAGTCGGTGTTCAAACTGGCGCAGAAAGCCACAATGGCGCAAATGAAAGGAGAAACACATCATTCATTTCACATGGAACAGCACAGACATTAGCAAATATTGCACAATTTAATGGTAAAACAAATGGGTAGTAGCAACGGGTGTTGTTATCAGAGGAACACGAATAACGCCAAACCGTGCGCCTAAATACAAAATATCCGCAAATTGGTGAACCTTTGTTTTCTCCATCTACCCGCTCAAATGCGGTATCTGTAGCCTAGGAGCAGGCTAGCCTAGCAGAGTGTGCTAACGTTAACTTGCGACTGGCAACATTAGCACTCAACGGCAAACATAAACACGGTGTTCCTTCGAAGAAACACAGCACTGACCTTTGGCTTTTCTTCAGACATTCTGCTATTTTCCCCGGGATTTATTAATATTTGTGGAGACCAACGGTTAACAACGAAGCGAGTTAACAGCTCCTCCGGCTCTTTCGTTTGGACCAGGAGCGCGCGCTGAAATTTAAAATATGATTCGACCAAAAGGGTCACGTGCTTTCGGGGCCGCGGATACGAGAGCGCGCAAGCTAATTTTGCGCACTCCCGCGAGTTAGGCAAAACAAAAAAAAAAAAAACAAAACACCTCTGCAGAGAAACCCTACAGTCCAGGCCAGAGGCAATCAACAGCCTTTAAATAAAATTAAACTCTATTTCAGTGGGAGCCAGAAACAAAGGAAACCAATCCACTAGAAACATGGTAGTAATATTTTTTCTTATCTGTGGTTTACATAAGCATACTCTGTCTTAGTGGGCATTATTCCACTTAAAACAGTGAAGTGAAAAGATGTTTGGATTATTCTAATACAGTTTTGATTATTACAATTACACCCCCTGTAAGTTATATAGACTTGGTTGAAAATATTCTGCATGCCCAGCTGGCACGCAACAAAATCCGACATTTCTGTAGGCCTGGGGCCCAGACTGGAATTATCATTTGAAAACAAATTCTTCTCAGGAACTGAAACATGCACAAGGTGCCTCCTTTCCAGGATTAGGTGATTAAAAAGATTCATGCATATGAAAGAATATCACTTGGAATGTGTCAATTGTCCAGAAAAATATTTCCAGGGGAACATACATTTCTGTAATAATGATGTGCTGGAAGCATAGTGATGAAATTAATTTCCATGTAGGATTTATGGTTCCATACTTTCTCACAGTTTTAAATAACTCCCTTCTCTTTCTTCCCCTTTTTTGTCAAAACACAGCATTGTAGTTTTGTTGACCCCTCTTGTTCCTGTATGTGTGTCTAGGCGGGGTGGTGATGGGATTTTAAGTTAAAAATTCAAGTCACAAAACATTTTCAATTTTTATTCATTGAACTTGAAATTTACTGTTACAATTTGTTTTTAACAACAGCTGCACAGGAATCAGATGCTTCTCATGTAATTCAAGGATGCACATTTCCTTTATCCAGTAAAGTTCTGAATCTTATTCTGATATTTAACAGATAAAATAGCAAAAAACATGTAAAATGTGTTACATGTTACAAACGAACTATTTATATAAAAATAAATGGTGAACTTTAAACATGAATGATGATCAGTAAAATAGTGTGCAAATACAGAATGAAAGTGAAAGTGATAATTTTATTTGTTTAAAAAGCATATTTTAAAAAAACCATAAGCACCAATCAGCTCTAGAGTTGTGGCAATTTTATAATACTGCATTTTATGCAAATGAATACAGTGATGTTTGCTTATCATGGTGGACAATATCTTTTGACAGGTTTGCGTTTATATTTTGTTTCCTGTGTGGACAGAAAAACAAGTCAATTGAACAGATTTTCACACACTCATTCACGTCAAAATGAAGGCAGACGAAACATTAGTAGCAGAGAGTGACGATTATAAAAAATGAAACAGGTGAACGGACCACGTTTGGAATACAGTACACAGTCAGTCAAAATGGCTTCAGAACATTTTGGTGACTTTTTTTTGTCATCATTGAACCACTGAAATCAATCTACATAATCACAGTTTATCATATGCTACTTGTGTGCTGTATCTCAATGTTACTGGCATCAATGGGGATTTTCTTTTGAATCCAAATCATCGCTGAGATTCTGCTTAATGGTCGTCCATCCGGGAGTATGGATTATCCTTTGCCAGACCTGAAAAGAAAAAAGAAGAATGGAGGACAGATCAGGTGATCGATAGTACAGCTACAAATGCATCACTCTGAAGAATTAGGAATATGAACTATTGAGATGAGTTTTGATGTAGATCCTTGTAGTCATAAATTTGGAATTGAATTCATGTATATCAGGTATGTACAGTGTAGTTTTTCTCCAGCAGATGTCACTACTGGATTATTATCATTATTATTATTATTAGTTAGTTCCATCTTTCTTAGTTATGTCTTTCTCTTGGTTGATAAAGATGTTTTATAGTGGTCCCTTGGTTCATCTGCTCAGATTTCATAATATTAATTTTATTTTATCAATCTTACCATTCCGCACTTTTTTGTCACTGTGCATGTAAACTAAGCACAAACAAAACAAGCCTGTTTGATATTCCACATTTACATTTATTAATCCACTCAAACCACATAAACAAGAAATGTGTCTCACCATATTTCTGCCTGATTTCATCATGCCTCATCTGCATTTCTGTTCTCCTGTAATGGGGAGTGACAATTACAAATTGTTAGACAACAGAGAACACTGGCCACTCTCATGCCTACAGTGTCTGAATCTTGGACTAAGGACCAACACAATGTGCTTCTGTAATATGCTGATAGTATCTACCAAAACCCAGCTTCACATCTTAACTTAACAGTAGGTGTGTACTGATTCAAACAACCTCATTTATGATCTAGGCTAAAAAGAAAATAACTCATGAAAGAAAAAGAAAATATTCAGTAAACCTCATTGTAATGTATGTTAGTGGTGGTCACTGAGGTATGTGGCAAAAATATACTGGCCACTTAAAAACAAACAACAGCACCATCTGCACCATTTGTGTAAAAAAACGAATGAGGGTTCGTATTATTTATCTGAGGATATAGTTAAATTGGTTACTGTCAGACCCCTGCGCGTTTACCTTGCCTTCTGACGGGCCTTCCTCGCACGGTTTTGTCGCTCCACCTTTGCATCTTCTCTCTTGTTTCTGGAATATAACATTATGCAATCATCATGGTTGTGTTTGTGTAAATGAATGCTTATATTGCAATATAAATGCCAATAGTGAGAATTTTACTTTTTGCTTGAAAGAATAAACTCTGATGTGCTTACAGTTAGTCAGTCCAATAATCTGACCAAATATAGCACCGTTTTCCTCTTAACACAACACCCATTATTAAATTAAGTAGTTTTTGGAAGAAGTTTGAGCACATCTTAATGGAAAAAAGCAATGTTATTTTCAGAGTTAAACTGCAGTCACAAATTCTGGCAGGCTTTTTGGAGACGGCGGTATCAGCCTAGCCTTGCAGAAAAACAACCCATTGTGTTCCCCATCCTCCTCCTCCTCTTTCCGCGCTGAACCAGATTTCACAGTCAACACTTCATGTGACTTAACGCTTACCCAATTCTTTCACATTTGCAGCAGCAGATGCAGCAAACAAGAAGGGCAATAACGATGATGCCAGCCAACACTGACATGGTGATGATCAAAATCTGGAAGTTGACTGGGAGAGACACAGGGAAAAGGTAAAAATTCACCTAACCGTGAGCCTGGGATGCACAAAACCAATGAACACACCAAATGAGGGTTTCACCTGTCAGACTTTAATTAACAACTTGGTGTTCAGGGTTTTGGTAGAGTACAAAATTTTAGCCAGTTTGATGTTGGTGCGATTTTTCTGTGAAGAATAAGCACCATATTTGAGTCATCATTATATTGAATATTGATTGATTGATTGATTGATTGATTGATTGGAGGCATCTTATGATAACTGTCCTTATCTGAGAAAGGTCCTACACTAGGAAAGTAAATTAATGCTTATTTTCATTATTGGTTGGTCTGTCATTTATTTTTTTCTATTGATCAGTTTATTGTTTATGTACTGACCTCTAAAATGTAAAAAAAAAATAAGGAAATTTCTACAGCTGTAAGTGACATCTTCAAATTGCTTTGTGTAACCAAATTGTGAAACTATTCACCTTAATATCAAGTAAGAAAGAGAAAGGCAGCAAACTCTTGCATGTGAGAAACTGCAACTAAAGCAATTTTTGCTTGAAAAATGACTGAAACAAGTAATTAACTATAATAATAGTTTTCCACAGTCTGTCCCACACATGTCCCAAATATCAAAGCCAAATGTCAAATACTTGCAGGGTATGCCCAGATTTATCTGAGGCCTGAGGGTTGGAAAGTCTTACCCCAACAGACCCCCCATCGTGCATCAGTCAAAGGACACACACTGCTGGGGGGCAGGATGTTCCTCACTGGGTAGTCAATGCATTGTTGGGTTGGAATGCACCACAAACACTGCAACAAATACAGCAACAAACACAGTGCTGACCGTCTTATCTTTGGTATTTATGGCAGCACATCACTAATAAAACCAAAGACAACAACAGTATTTAGTATTTGGCTGGATTTTAGGAGACTTACTGTCACATTCTGCAGGCATTCTGCACAACTGGTGTTGGATCTGAAGGAGCAAGGAGCTGAAATTGAGAGAAATCCCAGTGTGTTATAGTGTTACAGGCTGGGTACTGACCCTAAATTCACTTACAGGCTCATGCAGTTCTATAAATGCAGTTACAAGAAAGAAATCTAGAAATCAAATCTTTTGCCCACAGCGACAAATTTTGTGTAGACCATGGAACAACATAGCTTGTAGTGAGTCAGATAAACAAGATAAAAACAAGATTAAAGTTTTCTGTATAATTCAACAAACGTCCATACGCAGGTAAGCCATTACAGTGAAATCAGACGATTATCTTTTCTTCTATGGTTAGTGAAAATCCATTTTGTAGCATGTCATGTGACAGCCTCCTGACCTGACTCCGGCTGAACAAAACAAAACAAAGCACATCAACTCAAGAAAACTTACTCGGAGCTGGAGAAGGAGTCGGTGTTTGCTCCTGTGTAGTCAGACCAACACCGCAGAGGAGTAAGGCCACAGCGAGGGCCGAAGCTCCGCAAACTCCGGACATTGTGAGACGAGAGAAAACCATCGAGTGCATGGAAATAACCAACAAAGTAAAGCGTCCGTGAAGTGAGAGTGAAGGGTGGACCGAGAGTTTACGAGCGGGCTGACGTCAGAAGCTCCTGACGCTGGTGTCATGAAACAGCTGCAGAGAAACATCTGTACACTGAGGACAGAGGTCTATTAATGCCCGAGCATTTGGGGAAGACACACACACACACACACACACACACACACACACACACACACGTCCGTTTCTTTGTGTTGTATTTTACGAGCAGTAACACTAACTGTCCAAAGACGCACTCAAGTCAGTGCTGCTTTCAAACAAGACACCATTTTGTCAAGATTTTATGCTGTAAACAATGACTTTACAAATACATGGTGAATCATGTACTAATGCTGCTATATCAGGCTGGGGCCAGTACTAATAATAACAACTTTTGGGTTGCTAAGTTGTGAAAAATCTCACTTTAATTCTCACACAATGACTTATTAGTTCTCAAGTCCTCCAGGGGAACATTGGACCACTTACTCAACATAGATAGGACAGCAGAGCAAATATTGTAATCCACAAGAGTAAAAAATATATGTGCAATATATAGTCCAAACCTTTTCAACATGTTTTTAGCATGTAAAATCCCCTTTTTATGTTTTGTCACCATTTATGCCAGTTAAATTAACTTCAGACTGGTGATTCTGGAGCAAGAGTTCGCTGTTTATAGTAATTGTTTCAAGTTTCAATGTTGGCATACAATGTGAACTACCCATTACCACAACGTTTCAAGTGCTGTTTTGTTAAAACAAACATTTTTACATTTTCATAGAAACTAAAACCCCTGTATCTTACAGAAAAATGCATTTTGATGGCATCGTCTTTTTGTCATCACTCACCCTCAGCTGTTAAAGTTCTGTGGGAAGTTCTGTACATGTAGCGTAGCAATGCTTTCATCATTTTATTCTGTTATTCATTTTATCTGTTGAAATGAAGCAAGTGAATGCAAGTGCACATAGACACTAATTGAAATTCCAGCTCTGTTAATTCAACCATTGTAATGTGTTCATGTTTGGCACCACAGGAGACTGAAATTCACAGAGTTGCTGAACACATCTAAATTCTGTATTGTCCAACATATGACATCCTCAAATATTCGACACTGATAACAAACACAAGACAGACTTTGAAATACAATAATTTATTAAAGCATCTTTAAATTCTGATATAAAACATTTTCTGATTTTTCTTCTTCAAAACAATCAGAAATCTCAGAAATACAGTCATCGTCAATGGCAAGATCAGTCTCTGGTGTGGCCGCCGGCAGCTGACCAGAACGCCTAAGTGAGTATGATTGGAGAGCAATGGAAGACAGTGATGCAATGTGAGGTAAATACTAAGCTCATTAAGTCTGGATCATGTTATTCTTATCATGAAATATACTGTAGTTTGATTGGTATAAGCTTGAATCCTTTGTGTTCATTTACAGTGGCCTAAGAGAGGAAATATCCTCTGGTTAGTTAGACAATAAAGGGAACGGAGCATGTTGGATGCTGAGGGCAACACACTTAGGTTATTTCATGTTGACAAAAGGCCAGAAACAGAACAGGGAACAAATGGGAAAAAATCAATAGTAAATCATGAACAACTTGTCTGTTTCTGAATCTTGTGAATTTTTGTGTCCCTGAACGCAGATATAACACAAACAAAGTACTAGCAAAACTGCATCATTACATTTCCAGCACACAGTTCACTTCTCTGAGCTTATTCTCCCAATCCATTGACACTTCAATAAATAAATACCCCACCCTCACATGGCCTTTGACATCACTGGAAAAAACACTTTTTTAGACACAGACATACTGAACAGGTCATACCATGCTTGCCTCTTAAAACACATCCTTGAACATCAGTTTCAGCCATAAAAAGTTTCAAAGACATACCCTCAACTCAGTACATGTTAAATCAGCTCAATGCTGAGCACGTGTTCCAGGACAGAAGCCCAAATAGTTCAACTGATTTTAGGATTGGTGCCTTTTGAGAGATTACTCTACAACAGTGGTTACACGAGTTGCATCTCCACTGATGCAGTGGTTATTCACATTGAATTTCTTTGTTTTCTGCATTAACTCAACTTATATAAGGTAAATTTTATTTATTTTTTAAATTTCATTTAGAGATGTGAATGTGTGGCACATGCACCCATGGAAGCAATAACTACCACTCATCAAGATACTTAACACCCCAGAATTTAAACTCCGTTCCTGAAAGGCCACATTTGCACTCAAACTATTAGTCCACAATAGCTACAATAAAAACTTAAATAAGGCAAGATGAGGGAGATAATCTCCCTGGGAGGATGACAGTCATATTACACATTAACCTGAGGGAATCTCCATTCAGGAAAACATTCATTACAATGGGCTGCAATATTCTTTTAAAAAAAAACACTTAAAGGGTGACAACTCAGTCAGTGTATGACTCAGTCATGTTTGCCATTCCAACACATTCTTTCACAGAGTTTGGGATGTAGGCTTAAATGAAATTCACTGTTTTTGGAAATCAGATTAAGTCCAAATTCAGATGTGAATGTGTGTCTTAAATTATCTGAAATATTTGGTGGAAAAAGAGCATGGGAGCTCTCGTCAGCTTTCTCTGGGTATTAAAATAAAGTCCACCAAAGGATACCTGAATTACATTTCAAGTAGCATGACAGAAATGACCAGTGTAACTTATGAGAGCAACCAGGTTCGGAGACTGCATGGAGGGAGGCAACACTCAGGACGACTGTAAAGCTTAAAACGGTGCAGATGCTTCAGTGTTCCCACACTTGCCACAAGCAGTAAAGATATCACCTTTTTTGTGTCTCTTTAGAGCGGAATCTTTCTGGATGGAGTTTGTTTACTTATGTTGTGTTGCTACATACCCAGTTTCTATTTATCGAAGTGAATTGTTCCTCTTCTCATTTCCATTCTTGCTTGTTATTGTTCAGGTCTACAATAGCTGAGTCCTCATTGTGCCCCGTACAGTCGATCACCTGATCCAGTTGGTCCCATAACTAGAGACAGACTTCACACTGCAGCGCTTCTTCACGATCATGTTTATGTAGGCTTTCATGATCTTTGTGATCTCTCCAACCTGGAAATGTGCAGATGAAACACACAGTCAGAAAGAAAAGCAATGCAACTAAACTGCATGTGTAAAGGACGCAGATATCCATGTTATTTACAACAGACTGACAAAACTCTTGAGTGTCCGTAAACAAGAGTGTCCACTGCTGTAATTTAGGCTCTGATGAACAATGTGTATACAAGACAAATATGTACCTGTGGTGTTTCAAAGAACATTTCTCGCTCATCCACCGTGATCTTGTATGTGCAGGGCTGTGGAGCGCCAAAGAAGATGATGTGCTCATATGGGAATGTCTCCAGAGGCTTGGGCTCCCCTCTTTTGTAGACAGACACATTTTCAGCACTCACACTCAACCAGAGATCATGAGGGAAGCCTCCTTCTTTGCACTAGAAAGACATAAATACAGGCTCTCATTAGAATTATTCAACGTGCGAGCGATGTCGAGGCCAAAATTGACCTTGCAGATTGAGTATCACCAGGATAAAATTCATTGTTTCTGCTATCATTTGCATTTATTAAGTTATGGCAGGCCATCAACTTTAGTTTTAGATCCACAGCAATAATATTACCAAACATAAAAAGGCTTCAATGAGTTCCATAGAGGAGGGTAAGCAGATTTTAAAACTGGGAAAAAGAGAGTACTGCTCTTGAGTCTGTACTGAGTATCCACTGAGTTCCTGAGCTGAAGTTTTGGATCTGCACTGAGAGAAAAAGTCAGATCCCTGTATCCCTGTTGCCAACCTGACTGACACCTAAGTCACGATTAAGGTCTCTGTAAACTTACCTCGACATCAAACAGTGTGGATCCATATCCAGGCCATTCTTTGATGATGGTCATGTATTTGAGCATCGCCTGGTGCTGATCCAGACCGCTGAGGCGGGACCACTTCTCCACGATGCTGGCTCTAGTGGCAGACATCTCCTCCTTTATCCACATCTCCAACATCTGCTCCTCCTCCATGCGCTGCTTCTTCATGGAGCCCGTCTTCAACCCCCGACGCAGCGTCCCATCCAGGAAGCTGGTCCTCCGACGCTCCAGAGTTTGGCCTGACCCCGAGGCTCCACCCACCTTGGTAAACTGTATGATGCGACTGCGCAGGCGGCCCACGGGGTAGACATTTTCCAGACTCCAGGTGACCCGTGCTTTGTCTCCGTACAGAAACTGCAGGCGTAGAGCGGCCAGGTGCTGCAGGGTCTCCTCGCGGGCAGGGAAGTGGCCTCTGGTCAAACTTTCATGAGCCTGAAGGAAGAGAGTTCAATATTAGGACCAACAATCGTGATTAAAAGAAGCCTTGGTGAAGTGTAACATGCTGAGTAAAACACACCTGCTCAAACATGAACGCAAACTCCACTCCTTCCTTCGGCATGCTCTCCACATCCAGGAAGCAGTAGAGTTTGAAATAAAGTTTCCACTGGCCTTCATCCTCAGCTTCCTCGCTGCCAGCCAGTCTGGTGGGACAGTCACAATCATGTCACTTACACATTGCTCTTTTGGTCATTTCTAGCTGTTGAATTTTCTTATCATTATTATGTCCTGAAAACAAATTTCCTCTATAGGTGTTGGAAGAGGAAACCAAAATCTTAAATATATTATTAAACACATTATATTAAAAAAAAATAACCTTGTAATCTCTGCATGGGTGACATACCTTTCAAATTTAGCCAAAACATCAGCCACCAGGACCCTGCTTTCCACAGCTCTGTCAATAGTGTTGTTGTGTTCAAAAAGAGCAAACATGTTCCTGCTGTCCTCCATAGCCAGACCTCTGATCAGCTTCTCGACCACCTGAACAATGTAAGGCAAAATATAAACAGTCATAACATAATCACATAATTACATGCCAGTTTACATTGTATCTTGGAGAGCAATATTTAGAATAGTCAAGCAAGTAACCGTGTATCAGAAGTCACTAAAGCTCTCTTACCTCTCCAGCGGTGGTGTGTGAGTTAATGGAGATCTTACAAGAGCCTCCTCCGTGGCAGTAGACTGTGGTTGTCATTTCCTGTCTGGTTAGCAGTGCCATGATTTCCTCTTGGGATGGAACAAACTCTCTGGTCTTGGTTTTCTTCAGAGACTCACCAATGAAATGGGCAAACATTTCAATCTCTGTACCAGGGAACAGTTCCTTAATCCTGAATATAAGGAGAAAGGACAAAAAGACAGTGAAGTGTAAATTTCAGCCCGCTGTAATCTGTTGTCATGGGATTTTTATGAATGAAGGCAAGTGTTCAAAAAGTGGCCCATACCTTTTGAGGTGAAACTTGAGGTAGCGTAAGATGCCTCGGCTGGGCAGGAAGGTGCAGCTCATACAGGTCAGGAGATGCCAGTGGGCACGATTGGCGGGACTGTTGGGGTGTGGGACGTGATTGGTTTGTTTGATCAGCTGACAGTAAACCTCGTCTCTTAATGGCCTCAGGTCTTGACAGGTCTGCAGTATTCCCTGGATGATTGGCACAGGGTCTGAAACTGCCTCCATCTCCTGCAGTGAGTTGAAAATCTTCACAGCCTCATCCTGCAGGCTGGTATAACCCTTTTCCTTTTGCACTGGGAAAGAGAGAGACCGAGAATTTAAAAACTGTTGAAATTCATTTTTAAACTAGTTTCTTTACTTAAGTGTTTTCCCTATGTAGTACCTAGAGTACTACTGTGTACCTAGAGTAATCTGGTATGCCCCAAAAAGCAAAAGTATCAAAACCAACAGAAATCAATAGCAATAGCTTGTAAACAGTAGCTGCAGGCCAGAGCACTTACAGTGGATGCTGACATCTCCATAGGGCAGAGGTAGAAGAGGGGAGTGCAAAGGATGCTGGGTATATCTCAGGATGGGGTTCCTCCAGTATGTCTGCTCCACAGCCTCCACATTTAAACTGCTCTCCTTAAAAGACAAAAAACAGGATCAGCAGTCTTCACGTGAACTCTTCAGGAACTGCCTTTACAGCAAAACAGAACATCTTAAATAGGTGGGAGTTTATATTTAAGTCAGATTACAAAAATAACAGTAGTAATATCAGCGATGAATATTGTTATTGAAGTTGGGAAACAGCTGTATATGAGGAAAATAGGTAGATAAAAATGTTTTGAAGCACACAAAGTTAAAACTTGAAGAGGATCACAGCACACACGTAGTGAGTACAAGTACCTCACTTTACTACAGTGTGTGTCCCTGCCAAAGGTTTGCATGACTGAAAAGAATTTGAGTTACAATAACATTAATGCCAACATGTTAATGCAATGTCACACAGAATTGTTTGTCAAAATCATTTAGTGACACAAATGCAGAATAAAATCTCACAGCCAACACAACAGCACAGATCACAACAAAGGGAGGAACAGTCAAGCAAATGTTTGAATACCTTGATGTCCCTGATGAGTTGCTGCGTTGGAGTTTCGATGGGAACTTTGCTGTCTATTGCTCCCTGGATGGCATTCGTCCACCTCATGGCTTCATTCAGCATTTTGGTGTAAAGACGGTATGAGTGCTTGCGCCCATGGACGATAATATTCCAATAACCTGGGTGAAAAAGACAGAAGGTAATTACAGTCAAAATAGCTCCCTGGAAGAATCTGAATTGTTGTAAAATGTAAATAAATGATATAGAACATAAATAAGCCACACAGAGGTTTGGAGAGTTTTAAGAGACTAATCCTTAACTATATTTTTCCTAAAGCCAATAGACTGAGCATAATGTTGACCACGAACTAACCAGTGTCCTTGAAGACCTTCTCATCAGGCTGCACCACAGAGCAGAGACTGTTGAGGACCAGAGTTCCCAGTTTGGAGGCACTGCGCTCGGATGACTTGTAATAGTCCAGAGAGTTACTGGTGAGAACAAACCAGCGCTTCTTCAGCTTCAGAGACGTGCTTTTGGCTCCTGATTTCATCTCTTTATGCAGCCAGCCTGTGAGGATAAACAAATGATTTACTCATCATGTTTTAATAAAGAGTATTCTTGTCATAAATTGTTAATCCTTAATAATACTTTGTTCTCTCAAACAAATTCAACACATTACGTTTTTTCAGCGCAGAAACACTTCAGCTATTTATGGACCTAACCACAGGTATTCTGCTACATATATTATTAGTGCATGAATCAACCCTCAAATCGTAAGCATCCCAGAGTGCGTGTCTGCTGACTCACCTCTGACTAAGAACTCCTGTCCGTCAACCCTGGTGTCTCCCTTGGATTTCTGCAGCAGGCCGATCCAGTGGTGCATCTCTTCGGGTGTGTCCGTGTTGCAGTGGATCACCCTGTTAGCCGTGATGATCACAAACGAGTTCGGTCTGGAAACAGAGCACATCACACATACACACACACACACACACACACACACACACACACAGTGTTACGCTGCATATTGTACATGGTGTCATGCCGCTCAGACTGTAGTTTAAATACTTTTAATCAGACATGGGTTAGGTTTCCTCACCTGTCGGGGTTGTCTGATGCACAGACGGAATCAATCAAGCCCACATCTAGTGTGCCCTGGACAGACAAGAAAAGGGTGAATTGAAATATTATTAGCTTTTTGTCCATTTGTAAATACTTTTCTTGTTGGGTTTATGATGATTTTGCAGTCACAGCAAAGATCTAAACATCACTGTCCTGTACCCCAAGCAGTTTTAAACATGTTATAAGAATGTGATTCACTTAATAATACTGTGTAGAGTCAAATCAGGAAAGAGACAGGCTGATGTGGTGTACAGGATTCTTGTGGGGTGTGGAGAGTATAAGAGAAAGAGAGTTGAAGGGAAGTAACAGGATGTTTCTGCTACTGTATTGGTAATATTACATATGTTTGTTTGGCTGTGTCTATGTAAAGTGGCTTGAATCAACCCATCATTTGGTTTTCCAGCTCATTTAATCTGAACATCTGCAAATGCTATTAAGTACACTGTAATTGTTTCATGTCCATAAAAATGAACAATGACACACCAGTGTGTGTATTCTGCTCCTTCAGCTTAAATTACTACATGGCCCAGATCTGGGCGGTCGTACTTCAGCTGATTCAGTTTTATGCTTCATCATTATTGGTGAAAAATGGAGTTGAGGCTGGGGCCCTGGCAGCAGAGAGGTAAAACAGCACTAACCACTGCATTCTTTGGGTTGGCCTGTTCATGGTGCATCTCCATGAGCTGTTCTGGGCTGGCGCTGTGGACCCGACTCAGCACACTGAACCAACCACTGGATGGGGTGAAAGGGAGTTCAGGAAGTAAAAGTTAGAAAACATGTAATTGAAGATTGCATTGTGAACTCCCACTGGCAACCACAAGGGGGAACTTTATTTCCACACATTACTTTTACAGAGAGAGACGCAAAGCAAGGCAGAGCACTATTCATAAAAGAGCCACAGTTAGCTGATATACAATATATGGATAAATATATGGATATGCTGTACCTGGCATCTTCTGGGGACTCTGCATAAATGTGGTAGGTCCTTTCCTCAGTCACAATATTCAGTGCATTTTCCTTCTCATGATTGTCCACTATCTCCCTACATAGAGACCCAGAGTGAAACTTAGTGGACCATAATTGTTCAGTTTTATGAGGAACAGTAATTAGAGACAACAGAATAAGGTATTTAACCCTGCTGACTGAGAACAGGGTCTTACTTGGCTGTGCGGATATCAATGGTTCCTTTCAGCTTCTCTTCGCTGTCGTTCTCAAAGTACATGAGCTTCGACTCCCGCAGAACGAACCAGCGCATCTTCCAGTTGCGCCGAGACAATGTGGACATCCCTCCACCTTTCTTGTAAAGCCAGCCGGATTTGACGGAGTCCTGCTTGGCCCGAAACCACATGAAGGTCTCGTCCTTGAGCACACACCAGCGACGACGCCACGGGATCATCAGACCACCTGAAAGCGGGAAAGATGCACAGAGCAGAGAGGGAGAAATAAAGGATGTTGAGTTATATTATTTCCTGTGAAACCCCAGTATGATGTGGGAAGTTAAAAAGAGACCCACAAACAGTTTTAACACCTCCCATAGACATACACATGGACATTAACACACATATACACATGGAAACAAACACAATAAATGAAAAACAAAAAAGACGACCTATGTTTCAGAAACATATACAGTGGTATTACATCATAAAAGTACTTGAAAAGGAATAAAGAAAAACAACAAGCAAGCAAGAAACAAAGAAAGCCTGTAATGAATTTCTAGAACTGACACGACGACCAATACGAGCTGCGCTCAGCTGTGCATAAATCATGTGCATGCCTGCTGGGCAGTGATTTGATAAAGCCACTTACTCTTCATGTAGAGGTAGCCGTGGAAGTATGGAGGCCCGCTGCCATTCAGCAGATTCACTCTCCCATTGGAAACTTCCTCATCTGTGTCCACATAGCCATCGTTGTCCTCATCGCTGTCAATGAACTGAAACACAAACACCAGCGTTTATGGTGAGAGAGGTCCTTCATGAGAACCTTTGGCAGTCACTTTTAGAGTAAAAATAATTTATAAAAAATGATTTTATGAGCACTTTATATTACGATGTTAAATTTTGTGAAGACTATGTGAAGTCAGAGTCTTCATTTTGCAATTTAAGCACTTAAACCAGTGTCCAAAATCTGTCTGACCTGGTTGTCACTATTTGTTAATCAGCCTAGCCATGAAAGTGGTGTATATACACAGCCACACACACTTTCACATGCAAACACAAACACTCTCCTTGTTCCCCTTTGACATTTTGCTGATCTGACAGTGTTGGGTCTGAGCTCTCTGCTTGACTTGCAGTATCTGGGAACAGATTCATGTGTTCATCAGCAGAGCCAAAACAAATAACTGCAACAGTGTTTCACTGTTATTCTGACATGAGCTGAGTCTTTTGATATGTTAAGAGAGAATTCAGGCTTGCAGACATGCAAGCATCCAGTTCAGCACCGTATGTGTATAGTATTATTATAGACCCAGGGGAAATCTAGGAGTGTGTTAAAAATTTGAGGCCAAAATTTTAGTTTACTTTTTTTTAAAGTTCAACTGTAATTCAGTCGATTTCTCTATAAACATAACACCCGCTTTGTCCAGGAGGGAATTCCTGTTTTGGCAAAATTTACTAAATTTAAAAAATTTACTAAATCTACATCCACTGACACCAGATTAACCAGTTGGACAAGTGCAATTCTGCACATTTTCCAGCTGTAAAAACTCAGCAGCTTTCAACATAAATGGCTCTCGGCCTGTTGGTTCTCACCGAGTCCGAGCTGCCTCTGAAGGAGTCCAGGCTGTTCTGGGTGCAGGAGGATTTTCGTAGCACCTCCTCATCTGTGATATGTCCATCGTTGGTGCTAGCACCTGAGCTCCCGTGAGCCTCCTCAAACTCCTCCTGGTCATAGTCTGATTCCGTGTCTGGCAGGTTTGAGTGGGACGGCTCCTCACCCACAGGCTCAAAGGCTGACCCCCCGCTGACCCTCTGGCATGGCTGCCTTTCTCCATTAGTGACCACAGTGGGAGGAGGAGGAGGAGGAGGAGGAGGGGGGCCGGGGGTTTGGGAGTCTGTGAGAACAGGGGTACGACTCAGTCCATTGGGGGTAACTGGGGAGAGCTTTCCCACTGCAGGAGAGGAGGCCGAAGAGGGCGGGACCACCAGTCCTTCTGCAAAGGCAGGAGGAGGAGGGGGAATACTTTGGAACACTTCCTTGTCCAGAGGAACCACAGCTGGAGGCGGGAAGTCAGGCAGAGGAACGCACTCATCCTCAGCGTGGAAACCCTCGTCGACCTCCTCCTCAGCCAGAGGGGCGGTGGACTCAGTTGGGTCGTGTAGGTTCTCCTCGCTCGAGAGGGATGGCTCTAAACCACCAAAGTCCAGCAGGTCCAGGAACTCAGTAGCAACGCGGGAAGCCTCCTTCTCCAGTCTGTAGATCTCTGCATCCCTCATCTGGCGTAGCTCCTCGCGAGACACGTCTCCGAGGAGGGACACGCCGTCTTCCTGCTGCTTTTGCAGACGCTCGATCTCCCTCTCCAGCCGCAGGATCTCCTCCATCTGACGGCTCTCTTCCTCAGAGGTGTGACTGTAGGACAAAGTCTGGGACAGCTCCTTCTGTACATGGGACAAGACAACATAGGAATAAAAATTGACAGCTTTATGATGCCACATTCACGTCTCATAGTGTGTTTTGTGTTATGAAGGTTATTAAAACAAAATTACCTTCTGACAAGCACCGTTAACCAGTGAGTTCCTAAAGACAAAATAATTATGCATTAGTGATGAGAAATAATACATATTAAGAGTCATCTGATTTTTATGACTGCACTTCAAACTTAATACTCTACCTTTTCTTGTCCGCTTTAGCTGCCATTTTCTGCTCTTCTTCCTTCTCCTTCAGCCTCAGCTCCTCCTTCCTCACTGACTCCTCCTCCTCCGCCCTCCTCTTCATCTCCTCGTCCATCAGCCTCTGTTTCTTCTCCTCCTCCTCCCTCCTTCTCCTCTCCTCTTCCTGCTGTCTCCTCTCCTCCTCCATCCTCCTCTTCTCCTCCTCTACTCGCCTTCTCTCCTCTTCTTCTTCCTCTCTCTTCCTCCTCTCCTCTTCCTCTCGCTTCTGTTTCTCCTCCCTGAGCTGGCGATAGAGGGATCGGGCCAGTTGGCCTCTGTGGTGTTTCTGGAGGACGATGGTCGCCAAGCGCAGGCGCAGGAAGACACGTCGCCAAAAGTGAGCGCGGTAGTTCTTCTGGATGGTGACGACGCTGGACAGAACCTTTTTATATTGTTTCCTGGTGAGAGAAGCAAACGCATGCATTTGTAGTCAGTGTAAAGTCTCGTATTTAATTCAACATTATCACCACAAACATATTTGTGACGTTGCACAGCACCACACGGTCTCCTCCTAGCGCCCGCTGGCATTCTCTGTTTAAATAAACACACTGGTAAGAAAGCCTGTACATTGTGGACTGTGCAATGTTTAGAGTCTGATGAGCCTGTGCTGGTCCATTGTGGCCATGTGGGCTGTTGTGTTTGGGTATGTGACTAAACCCCATCACCCACACACTGCAGATGCACTGAATACACACACATGTAAACACGCACACACACAAACACACATGACTTGTGAAGGACCACACACAATGCTGTGACTCTCTGACCCTTAGCACGGCCCAGTCTGCACAGCAATCACCTCTGACTGGTCTCAGGACAGGCTCTGAGCAGAGATAATGTTACATATAATAATACAAAGGCTTTACTTGTGTCTTTGGGGAACTTCCGGAGCCTCTCTCTTTAGTATGAGAAGCTCTGAAGGGAAGGGAACCCACAACCTGAACGCTGTCATCAGTCCCATTATACTCTCCCAACGGAGCCTTTCAGAGGACTGTATGTGACCTTACATATGGCAGCACGCAGGTGGCTGTCTGCATGTGCTGATTTTTAAACCACCATAGTGATGGATGTCCTGTCTGTCAGGTGGAGTGGAAAGGAGGAAAACTTGCTGCTCAGCCTGAGATGATAGCATCAACTGTACTGCTGATTATTTTCCAATAAATGAATAGACACTGGCTTTCCAAGAACGGTCCAACTAAGGAGCATGACCAGGACATTATTCCAGATCAGACTGTTAAATGGATGTTAAAAGGATGTTAAATTCATTGCTGTTTGAAGCTAGAAAAAATGTACACGAATATTAAGTGTTTTTCATGGCTGCACCACAACTTCATATGGAAACATACTAGATATCTTGAGATTCACTTTATACACATTTCTTCAGTGTGAAAGAACAAAAACAAAAAATCCTGCACATTGTCGATCACTTGTACTCACTCTATCGTGCTCTTCAGATCTCCATTATTAAATATTATCTGAAGAATTTTACCTGAAGAGGGTCTATGGACTGAAACGTCATTTATAAGTAATATAAGTAATGCACAGGTGGACACCTGTTTTTAAGTCTTTCTAGAAGCATTGGAAACTTGGCTAGAATTAAAAAAAAAAACAACGAGTTGATTTGAACGATGTTTGGCTGCACAGTGTCAGTTTATAATGACTGGCCTACTGGCGAGTCAGCAAGATTTAAAAGGTCTATTTAAGAGGTCTCTGTGGATATTTCACTTATGAGATGAAATACCTGTAGAACTGTACACCTATAATCCACTACAGAATCTGTAAAGCTACTTCTGCACTAATACAGTATATAAACCCACACAACACTCAGACAAAAAAAGCTAAACACATGTGTAAAGGCATGCACATATGCACATAACCCCTCCCCCCCGCCCCAAACATATACAAAGACTGTACACCTCTATTACAAAACAAACACTGACAACTGTCACTGCCACTCAGCACCCCCATCCCGCCCCCACACCCACCCCCCCCTCACCCCACCCCCTCTTCACTCTACCACTCACCTTGCCACATAGCTGAGGATGTGGGCGCGGATCACCATGCCAGCCCTGCGCCGCACCTCTTCCCTCTCTTTCTCCAGCCTGTGCTCCAGGGCCTCCTTCAAGAACACCTGCGGGACGAGCAGTGCCGCGGCCGGCAAGGAGTGGCAGAGACAGGGAGAGAGAAGAGAGGGAGGTTTGAATGGAGGGGGAGTGGAAGGAAACGGGATGGGTTAGTTCCTCTTCTTGGTAAAGGTATAAAAAAAAAGAGGGCCCACAGAGATGTGAAGGCCCCCTGTTGTCTGTTGGCAGCACCCTGTGCCCACTGCAGAGGAAGCTGTGGTGCAGCTGAGGCTAGCAGGCTAGCTGCTCTCCTGGATTGCAGAGCAGAGCAGAGGGGAAAACTGGCACTGGGACTGCAGTATTGCTGCTAATGCCGCTGCTGCAAAGCCTCATTGTGTTCGGGCGTCCTTCCTGAGCATTTCCCTCTACTGCTGCTGCTGCTGCTACTGCTGCGTTGGTAGCTCGACTGACGTGCACAGGCAGAAAGGCACAGAGAGGGAGGGGAGGGGAGAGGTAGGGAGAGGAGGGATGGAGAGATGAGGGGGAGGGATGGTGGCTGGTGTCCAGATAGCAAGCCACACCCCTCCTTGCTCTTATGAAGGAAGGAGGAAGAGTTTTAGTTAACCCTTCCCTTGCTCCTGGAGACTTTTTGTCCAGTTGGTGCTATCTCTGTGAAACATTTGGCAGCTTGAAACTGCTCCTAAACCAATACGCAGAAAAAAAATTAACATAACATGACTACAACATAATCAGATTTCATCTAACCATGTTAGCAGGCTTGGAAAACCAACCAGCTGCGTGTCTGGGTTTTTGTGATAATGCAATATCTGTTGCTGGCCTGTAGGATCAACTACTGGGGGGGCTTTTAGTGGCTGTGTGTGTGTTTGTGTCCCAGATGTTCCACCACCAATCAAAGGATCCCACAGCTGCAGCCCTGCCTGCCTCTGTAAAGTCTGTGAGAGGAGGAAGCTTCCTCTTCGTCCACATCCTTCCCTGGTCTGTAAAACAAATGGCTTGCAAACTCACACACACACACACACACTATCCGTGCAACGTGACCCAAGCCCCTAATTCTGGGCACACACTTCCTCTGTACACAATCAGCACATATATAATTACACACAGATTGTTTCTCCAAAGGAAATGAATGTAGACCCCCTCTGTCTGTCAGCCTCCTTCACACAGCCCACACCAAATTTTCCTGAGCCCAAAAATATTGTGCTGCCATCAAAAACACAAGCATATGCAGGGAATGGCACATACTCAGCCTCTCCGTGCATTTTTTGGCCTTCCCTTGGAGAACTAGCCTCTTCCTCCTTCTCTTTCAATGTATATACTTTACTATGCAAAGTATATACTCTGTTATCAGCAGAGAGTCAGCCAAAGGTCAAAGTTCTGACCCTGGACGCATAATGAAGTTTTACCCACACAGAGGAAAAATATTTCTTTCGCTTAAGTCAGTAACACACAGTGACTCCAGAGATTTACACTGTGCGCATGTGTGAGAAATTTAATATACACAGGCATGTGCATATTCGTGGTTATGCACCAGTTATGTATTCATTAAGAACCAACATGTGGTTCACATCAAACCTTTTCAGTCCTGATGTATATTTCACCCTGCCATATGTGCAGCTGACACTATTCATAGTACGCAACCCAAACGGGGTATTACAACAAAACTGTCCAGAAGGGAACCAACAAATTTGAAATGTCTCAGTGATTTTACATCCTCAAAGAAACCACAACTTAGAGCAGGAAGTAACAGTGGGACAAATGTGGATTTAGCTGATTTCAAGAAATCCCATAAAAAAAACTGTTTTATTTATATCCTCTCTCTCTGCTTTGTAGAGACCATTTCTGCTGAGTCTGACGCAAAGCAAAGAGGGTTTTACTGTACAGATCAAACAAGTCATTAAAGGTTAATCATTCAATGAGAGTGCAGAGAAACAGAGAGGGTGCTTTCCGCGGGGGAGATGATAATTGTTTGTAAAAAAAAGAGCCAGAGAGAAAAAAAAAAAGCGGGCGAGTGAGAGATAAGCATCACTGAGAGCTGTATTGCAGCAGATGGAGATCATAAAGCTATAATAACTCTTCTAAGACAAATGCATGAGATGTGACTTTCCTCTAACCTCTGCTCAGATGCAACGTCTCATCACTGTAGGCCTCCTCCACATCAGTCGCCTGGAGTTTAGTTTATCAAATCAACAGCTTGGTGAGTGTCAAGAGGCTAACGCTCTTCCAGCTACAGCAAGGCTGCCTCAGGATTACCGTAAGCCCCCGCACTGGGTTACGGTTACAGTAACAGTTGTTGGTGTCAGAGTTTTTAGGAGTAGCCATGTAACTCTGTGGTTGCCAACAGGAGAGCAGTAGATTGACCACAACCGGCCAGAAAAATCTTTGGGACATGAGTCATAGTGGGGGCCGTCCAAACTGTGGCACAAATTAACAGCTTGGGAATGACAACAGCTCGATTTTAGAGAAAGAATTTGTCCCTGAAGAGAACCAATCTGGTCTCAAGATTTTCTTCAGACCACTACATTTTTAAAAAAAAACTAGCTTTCAAAAAATCAGTCATTATCCACATGCTGAACATGAATTGAAGAGCATACATTACGTATATGTAATTGACTGGTGTACTGCAGAGGTCATCTTCCAGGAAAACATAAGTGGACACATCACCTAATTCCTCAGCTTTCCCATCTGTGTTCTTGTCTGCTTTGAGCCTGCAACTCTATCCTGTCCGAGTGTGTGTTTGTAATTGTATTAATCACACTGTGGGGACAAACATCTGTTCACACATCTGTTCTGTCATTTAACAGGGGACTCACCTCTCATTCTGGAGACAAAAAGCTGGCCCACACAAAGTAAAACGTAACACTTTAAGATTTAGAGTTTTTGGTTCACATTAGGGATAAGGTTGAAAGTTAGGTTAAGGGTGGGGCTGGGCTGGGGCAGTGGTTAGGGTTACTGTAAGTATCCAAGGCATGAATGTAAGTCAGTGCAATGTCCTTCTTAGTGACAAAAACATGTTTGGACGTGTGTGTTTATATAATTGTGTGTGTGTGCGTGTGTGCTTCACCTTTGTCTTCCCCAGGTGCCACTCTTTCTTGGCTTTATCATGGAGCGTGAGAAGCTCTGAGCAGTCCTGCTTCTCATCGTCTGAGTGGATTTTGCTCTTCAGGATCATCTTGTACCTGTGAAAACATATATACACACACATACACACACACACAAGCAGGAACACACATAAACAGATGGCAACTTGCACAAAACTGTGAATAATATGAGTACATTCACATATTGCACAAACTGTAAATAAAATTGTGTACATTCACCACAGTCATATCTTTATAATATTGCAAGATTCATATGTACATCTACCACATGTAAATTCTGATCCCTAGTGCCCTCTAATTTATAATATATTTATATTTGACTGTACTTTCTTTCTTTCTTTTCTTTTTTCGAGCACCTCACAGAGCCTAAACAAAATGTCATTGCACTGTACAACCTGTATTCTGCAATGACAATAAAAAGATTCTTATTCATATACAGTATTTACATAAACATAGCACAAACCTGTCAGAATATCTAATATCAGTGCAGAAGTATCTAATCTTTTTAACAGTTGAGAGGGTTTTTTTTTTATGTTTTTATGCGTATGTACTTATTTTCCTGACCTGCTATAGAAGTCCTTAAAGGTTCTGCGGACAGGGAACCCAGCCCTGCGGATCTTCACGGTTTCCAGCATCCCAGAGTATCTCAACTGGTTAAGTACTACGTCAGGATCAAACTGGTTGGCCTTCTGTAGATGACAGACAACAAAACAACATGAATCTGCAAACACTAAAACATAAAAAGCTTATTCTTCTTAATGGATAACATCACTTGATTACATCATTTTTCTGCCGTTACTATGCACTGAAGGTTGACCTGCATACAGGCTTTGTTCTGCACAATTGATGTTGTGGTATGTGTTCCCTAAATACAGCCTGCCTCACCCCCAGTATCTGTTAGTGGAAGATATGGGACACTTAACCACTGCTGGTAAACATAACCCTACACTGTTGAGCCCACACACCTATTCAAATGATCTTACTGCTGAGTCAAGTTAAACTTGAACTAAAAAGTAAATTACCATGGTGAACGCTATCATTTTACATTAACAATCAGGTTACGGCAAAGAAAACACACACCAACAGAGAGAAACCTGAACGACGTTGAGCAAGACCTTGCTAACGGGGAAGACCTTTCTTTCTGGAATAATCAGCTGCATTGTTCACAGCTGTGTGTTACCAATGATCCCCAGTCCTGCTTATTATAGAGGATCTGTGATGTCTGCTGCCTCACACCTCTACACAGGCTGCCTGATCACTCAGAGGGTCCACCCGAAGGCTGGATAAGCCCCACACAGCACCGCAGCATTCCCCAATGTGTCAATCTAATAACAGGCTAATGCTACTATGCATGGAAACAGACACACTTTGATACAAAGGCACTCGAACACTTCCATGTGTTCATGTTCATAATCAGACACATACACGTGCACCCCTCTGAGCTCTGAACTCTGCTCTTCAGCAGAGGATTTAGGCAGCTGAGAAAGGTAAGGCATGTTGACTTGTTTGAGTGAAAACAAGCTGACCCTTCCCTCAGTGACATTTATTCCAAGGAGAGCGGGTGTGTGTAAATCACACAAATACACTATGTGTGCGTGTGTGCGTGTGTGTTTGCATGCATACAATCATGTCAGAGAGAGAACTGTGCACGCAATCCTGTCATTCTGCAGGATTAACAGAGGCACGGCTTGTTCCGTCTTGACCAGCAAAAGACAGGTGAGCGAATGCGAGGCGCTAGCCAATGAGAGCAGGCGACAGATCAGGGGAAAAAGGCAGAGAAAAAGAGGCGGGCGTAGAGAAGGAGGCTGAGAGGACGACAGTGCAGCTTCCATGGTAATAAGTAAGCGAGAAGGTGTGGAATGACGTATAGGGAGTGGGTGGTGAGGAGCAGAGAGAAGAGGACAATCACCACACTGTGTACATTAATAAGTAACAGCAACAGATTTCAGAGTAGCCAATTCAATATGTCACGTAGAAAATAAAGAAACAGAATAAACAACATTCAAAATGATCCAGTAATGGGGTTCAGAAAAGTGGAGGAATAGATGCCTACTACAGAAATGTCCCACTGTGGTCTTATCTTGGCTTTCCACTGATGCAGCCAGATCAGCAGAGCATCAGCCAAGCCGCTGCAGCTGGAGCAGCCAGCGATGACCTCTGACCTTTGGTAAAGGGGCTTAAGTGGTAGGAATGTGCTGGTACACAGCCCTTTTATTTGAGGAAGTACAATGAGGGCCTTTGCACCAAAGCAGGAGAGCGATATCAGTTTATTAGTAATGAAAATTAGCAGCATGCATGACCAAAAAGAGCAGTTAGTTTTCAAGTGGAACATTTATGTGACTTTGCAGTAATGAGTGCCATTACACCGTAAAATTACTTACTTCTTAGCTGGAGTCATGAGACAGCAAGACTAAATATTAGCTCTGAGCAATGGGAGCTATGAATAGCACCAAGGAGGTTTAACTTTACAGGCGCTGACCTTGACAAGACCTGGCATGGGTTTCTGGCATTTTTTTTTGTGCTATGAAATTTGCATGACCTACCTTGTCCATGTTTGGTTTGATGCAGCGTACAAAAAAGGGGTTGGAGGCACTTAGTGTGGCCATCAGGGAATGGAGAGAGTCCTGAAACACATCAGCAGCAAGAGGATAAAGATCAAGACAGCAGAGAAGCTGGCTCATCAGTCCAAACATATTCCTTTATGTCTGTTTATTTATGCCAACATCGGGTTTATTTTTAATAGGAGTGACTTGAAATATGTAGATTTTTCATAGCTGTGCTTCTCACTCAAGACAAGAAGACCTGAGATCAAGACATGCCTCACTTTTCTTATTTGTTCAGTGCTTTCTCTAAAGCATGTGTGTTTAAAGGGCTCGTTTTAAAAGATTATTATTGGCAAACATTTATTTAAAGTATTAAAAGTAAAGGTACTTACTAAACATTGTTGTTACATCTCTTACATGGTTACTGGTTGGCCCATATTTAGCCCAAAAGACACATATGTACAGATACACACTGCGAGGACCCTTGAACCTCACAAGCTATGTCAGCCTCACTCTCCTCGCTGCCTCAGACAGTCTGTCTCCAGCGAGGCCTGGCCTGGCAGAGCTGAGCGTGATTGGCCCCTGGTTGGCCCCTCTCTGCCCAGCCATCAACCCTAATCCCCTGGCTTTGGGAACTGTAGGCCAGGGCAGCCTGCCAAATCCTCCTCTGCTCCTTCTCTCCACACTGCACTTAGGACATGCTAAGCTACCCCCCCACCCCCCAGCCCCCTTGGGGCTGGGGGGTGGGGGGGTAGCTCAATATGTGGCTCACAACCACATATTTCATACATCCCATCACCCATAACAGACAGCATTCTCCTTCCCACTCTGTCTCTCCACGATTTCTATACTCTCCATTTTTTTCCACTGTGCTAAAATGCATCATGCCAAATTACAAGGCTGATGTTAAGGGTTAAGTGGCCATCATGTGCAGCAGCAGCACATGGGAAACAATTAACAGGCTGTCTGTGTGATGACACAGTCGTACAATCATGGGTTTGGAACTGAGAGAGATATTTAGGCCACAAACGCTTCAGTCTCACCCTGAACTGAGAGCTGACAGTGGGCTTGCGTCTGGCTGTGCCCATCTTCAGTGTCTCATCTCCATTTCTGCTACCGACGCGCTCGAAGAGGTCGTAGATAAAATCGAGCCTGCAGGTGCACAGTGCAGAATAGGGCATGTGAATGTAGAGACACTTGCAGTGAAACATACAGGTGTGCGCTCAGCATGCAGAGGAGAGAGTGTGGAATACCTACCTACTGTCCTTGAGAATAAACAAGATGTCATCTCTGAAGGTGTCTCTGTTCTTCTCCAGGATCCCTCGCACATCATAAAGCACCTAAACAGGTGAAAACAAAAAAGCAAGTAAGAGGAAAGTGTACAATAAGAAATAAGTAAGTAAGTAAGACATATATATTATACCCATTACGCTACTTGGGTGATATACATGATTTATGCAATGTGCAAATAGCTGTGTGCATATACACAGAAGTAATGAATTTGCAAATAATTGCAAATTCATTTGTAGCAGTAGCCAAATATAATCCCGGTTTATCAAATATTCAAAACATTTCCAGTCATGAAAGTCAGTGACTAACATCATCAGAGCTTAATGCGACAGACAACTCAAACTTTAAAATAAAGCTATTTGTATGCCAGCTTCACTATAGGCCCAGTAGTAGTAAAATGCCAAGAGGTTTAAGGTCAGTCCAGCACAGACTGAACGTTCATGTCTTCAAATGATGGATGACTCACTTGGAAATAAAGCTCACTCATCCAGGATCATTATCCAGACATATGTGCACAAAGTGTGACATGAAAGGGAGCCGTAAATGTGTGTTTAAGGCTCGGTGTGAACAAAGCAGAGGAGGGTGGGCCTCTTCAAGTCCAGCGGAGCGCCCGTGTGTAAATGCAATCACCTGTTGAATTCTGTTCAGCCTTCGTCTTAGCAACATAGCATTCCTCTGCTCGCCCCTGATCCACGGTACTGCGCTCTGCGTTTGTCTCAGTGCGCTCACGCAGGTGTGCGCTCGTGCGTGTATGAGAACGTGTCGTGGAAAGTGAACGTGCAAAGAAAATATTTTATGCAAGAAAATGCTAATGTAATAAGAAGAAGATGCATACTGTAATCTCTGCCAGTGCGCACACACAAGCCAATTTGTGTACATGTGCCTACATGAGCTTGTTTTCACAGCTGCGTGTGTGTGTGTGTGTGTGTGTGTGTGTATGATATAATCTAATAACCACCCCCATCCCCCCAAGCTCTGAGGCTCACGGGAGCCATGAGAACCAAACATGACGACATATGTATTTAGAAATCACAGACACTAATTACACTCCATTCCTCCAAAGAGGAGCTTCCAAAAAGCTCTCTGTGTCTGTCAGTTTCAGGTTCGTGAACTGGGATGGTCTCATATGATGCCACAGAGAAATGGGTTTGTCGAGGACAGCACGCTGTTTGAAGGCAAAACCTTGCAGGTGGTGAGTAGTGCGTAGTGAGTAGTAACCACTGAATCCACAGAAATAAAACACAGTTCACCTGTAACTGTATTTCTAAAAGTTTCTTTGCATTATTGCTTGGAGACACGTGCATTTTTTTTTTTTGTTATCCGTGAGTAAACAAGGTGTCTTTTTTTTCTTCGCAAATTCACATCTTAAAATGAGAGACTTAACTCAAATGAATTGCATTTCTCTGGCACGATACAGCTAATCACATCCACGGGGGAATGCTACGACTCCCCCACTAAACTCACGGCACCGTTTCTTATAACAGTGGGAGCTTTCAGAGAGGCGACTGAACTCCTCAGAGAGGCACACTGGAGAGCGAGAGAGAGAGAGAGAGAGAGAGAGAGAGAGAGAGAGAGAGAGAGAGAGAGAGAGAGAGAACAACTGGCCGGCCTGCTTGTCCTCTCTAGACCAAGTCATTACCATAGACAGCCATGCCAGGCTTGTGACTGAACTGCCACACTCACACTGAGGAGACCTTGTCTTAGGCAGGATTCATAAGGCCATTCTTTATCAAAGCTAATCTTTCTACTCCCCCCTACATCCCATCCATCCGTCCGTCCCGTCCCTTTCCACTCTCTGTGTTTGTGCTTCTTTCCTGATCTCCTTTGCCTTTCCATACACTTGCATCAGCAGTAATGGATGCCATTATGTAAGTAAAGGAAGGAGAGGGTGATAGAGAAGCTGTTTCAAAGGAGACCCTACTGACCATCCAGACCTTTACCTCACTTCCCCAAATTACTCATTCAGGGAGCAAAAGGAACCTGGTTTTGCTCTGTATCTGTGTGTGTGTGTGTGTGTGTGTGTGTGTGTGTGCTGTTAATGACCTCTCCAGCATAGTGCTTGATGCCAAACTGGTGGTCGGTCACTCTGGGCTTCACATAGTATGGGTTTGTCTGAGGAGAAAGAACAAAGAGGCCGCTGGCTTTTAGAAATGCTGTTCATAATTAGTTCTAATCAAATTAAACAGAGCACATTGTACAGTGAGTCGTCCAATGGGAGTTGCATCTGCAATTAATGATTACTTTCATTAACAAAACTCCTGCTCATTCTTTTTTCCAATAAACTGATAAATGTTAAGACAAAATTTGATGACATCTTGTTTTGTCAGATCAACAGTCCCATATTAAAAATCAATCAATACATTTGACAATAATTTTGCTTTATTTTAAAAAAAAATTGTCAATATTGGACCTGATTCTATGTCTTCTGTGGATCTGATTAAATATTAAAAACTTCAGAATAAAAATAATTAAAATAAATGAATAAATAAATAAATGTACAATGATAAAACAGAGAAAAACAACTGCTGAAGATGGATTTTCTGTGATCTACACCCTTGTCATGAAGTGAGACAAAGAATCTATTGCTCCTTCAACCATAACCTTAAAACATAACACATGGATCAGCAGTGACAGCTCAGTGACACCTCAGGGAGAGGTCAGGCTGTTCTTAGTTCTCACTTTGTAACTCCTCCTGTTGTTTCCGTCAGCCACAGAAATACCTGTTGGGTTTTCTGAGGGCACTCTTTTCTCCTGCACACAATGCTGATCAGGCCCAGAGAACGGCTGATCACATTTCAGCATTGTTGTGTTTGCATGTGAGAGCGCTCGGGGGCGTGTACAAGTGCTGAGCAGACGTTCAATCCGGTACCAAAGGCAACAGGCGATTCATCAGACAGGAGAAAGAGTTAACTCTTTGAGGCTGTGTGAGCTGGTGGGTGGTGAAGGCAGTTCCTCAAGGAGCTATGGTGAGGGGATATGGATCATTTTTATGACTTTGCAAGTGTTTGCCTTGGAGGGATAGGGTGTGTACGCGCTGCTGCATGTGTGAAAGATGCAGGTTTTCATGTGCACATGTAAACTCACTGCGTGTCGGCTGTGCAGTTTCTCCAGAAGGGTATAGTCTGTGCCTTTGGGGAAGCGACTCTCCTCATTGATAAGAGCCAACATGCCCAGTTTCTAAAGGGGGAGACAGACAGAGGAGCAGAGAGGGTGAAACACACCGCAGTCATGATGGAACTAGTTATAATCCCGCTGGGTCACATCTGGCAGCTTTTAGTATGACAATACATCCAGGAAACAGCATAGTAATTCATTCAGTTTTCTCTTTTATTTATAAAGAGAGTATTCACTGAGCGGGCACGGTATTTGGCTGCAACGATTTACTTTACATTCCCACATGTACATAAAGTCACCATTAGCGAGTCTTTTTGATTCTCTTAAACTTTCCAAGCTTGTGATTTTTGACCCCGAAATCTTTCAGACACAAGCCCACCTCTGCAGAGGCTCAGCTTTAACCATCATTATAACTATGGCGATAAAATAACACAAATTGTCTTCATGCTTCACTTCAGTCATACCTCTAACCGCCAACTGGTGTACATTACTGTGCACACAACATGCAAAATGAGACTATATAATGATAGACTGGGAGATGGGGGTCAATGTAAGCACAGTGTGGCGTCTGGGTCAGCACGCTCTGGCTGGCGGTTCGCGGTCGGTCCTGGTGGTGGCTTTGCTCTCTCAGGGGCTGACTGTCTGTTACCTTCTCTATGAGATCCAGACACTCTGCGTTATCCATCCAGTCTATGGCCTCCCACTGGATCCCCTCCCTGAAAGGACAACACACACACACCATGTATATATATATAAATATAAACAACCAGGGAGACACAATGGTTGTATTGTTCAGAGTGAACATGTGATGAAATGAGCCATGTCCAGGCTGTTGGCCCATTATACAAGAAAACAACTGTCTGGGGGAGAAACTGAGCCAATTCCAAACCTCTGGCAGTTTGCCTGCATCGCCTTGAGCAGACCCAAACCCCACCCCCAGCCCTATCTGTCTGTGGGACAGTCACTAACACATGCAAATCCTTGTTTTATTTTCTATATCCATGTATCCATCAGCAGCACAAGCCTGGATGTCTTTGAGCATTTTAAACATATCTAACATCTTTACCTGTTGTACTCCAGCTGCTCCAGAGAGAAGATGTGCTTGTTGAAATACTCCTGAAGTTTCTCGTTGGCATAGTTGATATTAAACTGTTCAAACCGGTTCACCTACAGGACAAGAAACCAGTTTGGTTTTATAACAGTCTGTTCTGTAGGTTAGGCAAACAAACATTTAGAGACATGAACGAGTGATTTAAGATGTCTGTGGCCTTCGAGAATTTTTCTCATACTTGGGATTTTCTCTTAAGTCCAAATGAAATTCATGAATGGTCCATTTAAATGAGGTACAGACAGTGCACCTTTCTCCGCAGGGCAAAAAAACACTCCTGAAATCATAATAATGCCTTAATCTGAATGAATTTAGAGTTTAAATCAGATTATGTTTGATAACAGCAGCTTATACAGTTAAGTAGTTGATGGAAAATGCTCTCACTTCATCACATTTTTTTATGCAGGCCTCTGACCAGTATCATCCTCTGTTGCACCTGACAGTGTAACATCACCTACTGTGATACTGCGTACTCATGAAAAGAAGCTGTTTTCAGGGCCTTTAAATGACGATTTAGCTGCGATGCGCAAGCTTTCACCTCAAAGTTCTCAAAGCCGAAGATGTCCAGAATGCCGATGGACTTGAAGTTGTCTTTTCCTTTTATCTTCTGGTTGATCCTCATTATAATCCAGGAGAAACACTGAGAATAAAGCGCCATGGCAACCGAGTCCCGCGAGTCTACCGCCTGCAAATCGTGACATGAAGAGATGAAGGTTACCATGGATACCAAGTCAGGCATAAATAATAAGAGAGAGGAAACTTTGCAGACTGTATCGTGAAGTCAACATACAGTGCATCATCATATACATTTCATCAGTTCTGTCAGATGGCGGTTAAAGTGGTTAGAAACAAGGACAGGTTTGATTGTTAGACTGATGGTGCGTGCGTGCATGTGTGTGTGTGTTTGTGAGACCACAGTGTGTAAAACAAATAGTGGTTTGGAGACAAAGGTGTGTTATGTCAGCGTCTGTCTGCAGGTAAGACACTGTCTGTTTTCACAACAGACAGCGTCCTTTATCACCTACATCTTGAGAGTGACGCACTGCAGTCAGTATTTGTCATATTACAAACATCTAGTGAAAACAAAGACAATTCCAAATACACTGTATAAAAAATGCTTTCATACATGACCGTCTCTAGTCTTATTTATTTATTTATATATTTATTTGTGGCACCTTCCCACAGATACAGAGAGGTCATAACACCACCACCAGACCGGACAGAGGCAGTGGTGTGACGTACACTTTGAGGAACTTTACTTATCCATTTTCTGTGACTTTATACTTCTACTCCACTACATTTCAGAGGAAAATGCCTCTACCACCCCTGGACAGACGATGTACACTATTTGTACAGGAGAGCAAACGGATTGTAAGACAAGTTGTAATTTTACATGGAAAACTGATTGTCAGACAATTAAACATTATAACAGAAAAAAACTAAATCTACAGATGAAGACAACGAGATGTGATTGGATGTTTCCAAGGTCAAGAATGAACTGTCAAATTCAGCTTCAAAACCAATATGGATGCAAACTCCTAAATAAAACAGATGAAATTTTAAACATCTGCAAATTTGTTGCAACTAAGCAAATCACTCAATCTGCTAAACAACACCATGTGATAAGCTCAAAAGAAAGTAAGTGGGACTCAGAGTCGTGATTAGCAGAGACATTACCGGGGCTGGTAGCTGTAACTCAACTCATTTAACACTCCAAAAACAAATAAATTAAAAAAAAATCTATTTGAATTGCCATTTGACCCAGCTATGATTTTCTCCAGCTGCCACCAAGTCGGCTTCTCAGCCAGACACCATCTGTGTATGTACATAAAAAGCTCGAGCTTGCCAGATACACTTCCTCCACAGGCATTGTGCTTGAACTGAAAACAAAACAAGAGTGTGGCGGTGTGTACTGTATTTGGGGCAACAATGCTCCTGGGCCTTTGAGTAATCCATCATGCCCAGTCACCTCTTGCAACTAGCGGGTGTGAACAGAGCGCTGGTGGCTCCAGGATCTCCGTCACAGGGGTGAGAAGAATGGCTGTTTGTCCAGGATTGGGAGGGGGTGGGGGACGGTTGGGGGGGGACTACTGCAAGCAGTCGTGGGGTGGGTGACCCCTGGCCACTGTGAGAAGAAGCCATTCTTACCGACTCCAGGACTGGAATAATGAACTCTATTAAGAGACAAGCTGCTTCAAAGGCCAGGCAGAACAAGCAGCAGCGGGGTGACAGCACAAGGTCTTTGTCTGGTGATGAAAAGCTTTCTTGTGACTTTCGGGTCCCCTGTGATAATAGTAAAGGTCCATTCTGCATATTCGCTGACATTTACGAGTATGAGTGGGCCAAATGCTTGAGCTCAGCCAAAAAAAGGATTGTGTCATGCGTCAGAATGTTCTTGTGGCATATGGTGGAAAGGATAACACATGCAGATCAGGACTTGTGAAATATTCACATTAATTACAGACAACAGGGTGAACATTTGAAGCAGAGAGCGACACGAGTGAATTATTGCGCCAACGTCTTTGGGTGTCTGGCTGCGTTGCCTCCAGAGGAGAAGACTCTCGCTTCAGCCCCAGTCATTGGCTCTATTGTGCTTTTGACTCAGATCACTATCATGATGGCTTTATTGTGCCAGGAATCTGGCAGACAAAAAGCAGGAAATGGCTGGGAGTCACGCAAGGGATCTGGAGAGGCATGTGGGGGAGAGCGCCGGAGAAAGGCTGTGTGTGTCACCAGGACAGGGGAGGGAGAGGAGTGAGGACGGGGGTTGACAAACAGGCATCTACTGTATGTTTCAGTGTCTCGACAGTGTCGAGCTCTGAACAATCCCTTGCACCCAATCCCTAGATACTGCACTGAAATCTGGGTAATAAGGGCGGGGCAGCAGGATTGTTCCGTGTAAACTGTATGACTCTTTAATGGATGTGTTGTTACCTGCTCCACGGTGAGGGGGGAGCAGATCTCCTCTCCTCTGAGGATCATGGAGCGTTGGGTCAAAACCTCTGACAGCTGGAAGGAGTCCAGGCCAAGCAGATCACTGACATTACTGACCACTGAAACACACACAGACATGGATATAGACTTACACAGTGTATAACAAACAGAGCACAGACAGTTCAGGTGACTCCCACTGATGTCAAACAACACATGTGACTGTGATCCTACAGAGTCTATAGGAAACTCCATTCTGTTGGCTTCTGCAGTCACTGTAGTTCACTGGTTCTTTGGAAAAGAGGTCAAACACAGGGAACAAAGGAGCCTTGAGCTCATGTTACAGCCTGCTCAGTGCTCCGTCTGCTAGTACAATGTCAATCAAACTCATAAGGAAAACTGCAGAGTGGTCCAACATCAGTGGTGAACTTATTATCTGCTTTAGAAAACAGAGGTTTCCTACAATAAATTCCAGCAGAAACAGCTGGTCATTTTAACTGGGCCTAACCACTTAAAGCCACATGTTCCAAGTTTCCCCCTGAAATAGAATCAAACTTTGATAAAGCGTTTTTCCACTCTTTGATAAACATCACGTATATTTGGGATCTGCTTCGCCCAGCACTTCAAGCTGTCATTTGTGACATTTTCTCATACACACCTTTCTCTATTATCGTTGCAATGTTTGAAAATGTAACGAAAAAGGCGTGAATCTATAATAAAGTTGTACGGAGTTAGTAATGATGGTCTCACCAAAGAGTTCGAGAGGCTGAAAAGGTTTGCTGCTTGTTTGTTTGGATGCCAAAGAAGAACTGGTTTGGTAAGCACCGTGCTCTCATAATTAAAAAATACTTTGGTTTTCCGAGAGAATAAATACTTTCACTGGCAATTTAATTTAAGGCTCTGCAATTTCCAAATCATTTCCTACTGATTTCCTAGGAGGCGTCCTGGAAATAACTAGATAATTGAGTACTCGGTTTCAAGGGAAACAAGAATTTCCTTGGAAGAACGGCGCAATTTAAACCCAAGTGAATATTCATTCATTACCTATTTAATATTGGAGACATCCATCTGCGCTTGCTTTTTGGCAAATCTCACATTTTTCCACATTCATCTAACCTGCTGCGTACTGACTTAAAAACACTGTGTATGAAGTGTACAAATTGAGTGCAGCCTCTATAGTTAGCACCAAGTCACACAGTTCTTTCTAAAAAATTTCCCAGGAAATTATTAAGACATTACTCAGAAATTACACAGATAAAGCATTCCCCGAATTTCATCTTGCTACTTACTTGTGTCCCTCACAGTTTCAAAAGTATGGTGCAGATTGTGGATATGTGCAACACTTTTACACTACACTCTATGTGTAGTAGAACTGCATATATGTACATACATACAAATACATTTAATTCCTTCTCCTACCCCCTTTTGAAGTGATCTGAGCTCCGCCAGCAGTCATGAACTCAATGTTACCCATCTGGAGGACAGCAGACAGCAACTTGAACACATCTCTGATCTCCTCCTCACTGAATTCCATCACTTTCAAGGCCTCCTGCAACACAACACAACACAACACAGAGTTGGACAACATGTCCCTATAAGGACAGTATCAAGATGTGACAGCAGTTAAACATTTGCTTTTGCTCCCAGCTATATTACGACATAATTTAGAATGTGCCTCCAAAGCCAATATATGTTTCCCTCAGGCTCAAGTTTCTGGAAGATAAGTCTGTCTTACCAGATACACTCATGATAAAGGGTTATGGCGCCCCCTGGAGGCCAAACAAACTGTATACATTAAAAAATTCCAGTATTCTTTCCCTCTTCTCCTTCTTACCATCACACTATCAAAGAGGTGCTTGTCATCCAGGCTGCTGTCCTGCACGCAGCCCGACTGGCTCAGGTAGTGATATGACTCAGGACCTTCAGACAGTAAATACATGTCTGAAACACACGGAGCAATGAATGAAATAAACAGAAGTTTACTTTGTGCTACTTGTTGTTAACCATATTGTACAAAGCAACAATGCTGACATTTACAAGTCCGTTGTACGGCCTATAGATTTATAGGTAGTTGGCAGAGGAAGAGATAAATATTTAAAAATGTAAGTAACAACCATAAAAAAAGGTCATTTTAGCTCTGGTTTGTTCAAATTATTGGTTTGCTTTTCATTATTTTTGTGTATATTTGATTTTCAAAAGTAAAGTATCAGAGCTGGCTCCCTGCCATTTAAGATTATTTATCATTTAGCTCTAGTGAAGCACATATTTTGATGAAAAGTCGGGACTTGCTATTACTAACTTTGGTGACCACAGTTGGTCAAAAATTTGGAGCGCTCCTTTAAACCCTGTAAAAACGAACCTCTGTGGTCTTTGTCAGCCCCTGCTAACAGCGCATAGAAGATGTGGTAGTTTCTCTCTCCAGGATTCTGACGAACCACACGGTTCTTGGAAAGAGAGGATGGTTAGAAGAAAATGTATTTTAATATTCATTGGATTTTTGCTCGGGCACGATACATTACATGTTGGCTACTGAACGTTTCAACACTACACAAACTTACCTTTTCCAGCAAATCTGATTACTGTAAGTCAAGGAAAACAAAAGTAACTTTAAGTAATTGCATCCTCTGGAAAAATGCTGTAGATGATAAAAACTTTCTTTACAGAATATCAGAGTGAACTTTCGAAGGATACAGTCAATGATGCAGCCTCCATGAATGTTTCCATTTTGGGAAAAGTGAAGCTGGATAAACTTCCCAAAGCGACTGGAGTTATTGTTGTACACAGTCTTAGCATTCCCAAATGCTTCCATGATGGGGCTGGAGAGAGAGGACAGACAAGTCAAGAAAATCAAAATGTCTTCTAAAATGTCTGTCTAAAATGTACCCAGTGATTGTCCATCTATTTCTATTTTGATGCAGATGTGGATGCAGATGTGGATCCAGATGCAGATGAAACATTTCTTAAAATTTTCTGCAGCCTTGATGGAAGTGTGCACTCTAACAGTATTTTCTAGTTTGTCTTGATTTTTTGCTCTATGCTGTGCCAACTGTGTGAGTGACTAAAACATTTTGGATATATGGATGACATGAGGGACACCTCTCCGATCAGTACTGTGGGTTGACAAAAAGAGACGCTAACCAAATAAGCACTTTTTATTCAGTCTCGATATTCTGGTTCTTTTTTCAAGCAGGACCGTTTATAATCCTTGATGGTCTAAACAGTGTTTTAGAGATTTCCCCGCCCTGTCAATTTTGCAATTTTGGTGGAGCCTCTATCAGTCAAAACAAATCAGTTTCAGAATTATAAGGACGACATTCAAGAATAACAAGATGATGAGTTGAGTTAGTTGAGTTGAGGTAATCTTGTTGCCATTACTCAAATGTGGTTAGGAACTTGCCTTGGTGAGCTGACAGGACAAATGCAATGTAAGCAAAAAATACTGAATACAATGAATAGCTACAACAAAATATATATTAAAGTGCCAAAGGTTTATGATTAAAGAATCAAACAACCTAGATCTAGTATTATCATATGCAAAATACCACAAATAATAACCAAGAAAACATGTTTATTGCTCTTCAACTTTTAAAATGTAAAGGGCACAAGATAGCAGGTGACAATTCTTAAGAGACAACTCAAACCCTAACAGACTAGGACTCGGAGGTCAGCGGTCAAACAGTACCTGCTCTGGACGAGGGCCTGCTCCACCCTGGTGGTCCTCTCTGACGGAGGAGTGCCTGCTGAGTTTTGACTCATCACTGAGAGAAACTTCAGCAGCAGCTTGGTGCTCTCTGTCTTCCCAGCACCACTTTCCCCACTGAAGAGGCAATATACACAATCAGACAGAGAGAAGTACATATTTAGATGATATAATGATATAAATCCCCCTTTTGGGGTAAATGCCACATTAAAACTTTTTTTATTCAGCAGAACTATTTTCCAATCAAAAGACTCATAACTTAATCCGTAATTTACAGCCTCTTATTTTTCCTCCTCAGTCCTCACCTGATAAGCACACACTGGCTGTCGTGCCTCTTCCACAGGCAGCGGTAACACTCATTGGCTACGGCGAAGATATGAGGAGGCAGCTCCCCCATCTGGTGTTTGCTGTACAGATCGACTGCAGTGCCGTCGTACAGTCCTGCTATCTGCTTATAGGGATTTACCGCTGCCAGGATCGAACCTATGTTAGTCTGAAGAAAATAAAAAGGCAGACAGAGGTGTGAGAGAGAAAAGGGAAAGGAGGGTTAAAAAGGATTATCAGAGATTATCAGTGAAAGATGAAAAATGCTTTTAATGTATTTTACTCTAGGATTTATGACTCTTGCCAAGCACTCTACTAACGCTAAACTTTTATATGAGGCCTGCAGTACAATTAATTAATATCAATTAGGCAGATTCTTCCAGTTTCCTGTCTCCTTCCTCTGACATGGTACCTGTAGTCTGTAATACTCTTAAACTGTTATGTATGACCTAGTTTGCACTGATGGTAGTATTTTAGGATCCATTTCTTCTGCTCGGGTAATGCGCTTTGGGGAAAAGTGCCTCACAAAAGTGTGTTTGTGGGTCATCATAACTGTTCTGTGATGCTATGTAGACAGACTGGGTGAAACCTCTGGGATGAGATTAGGAGATAGGATTTCCAAAAACATAGTTACCATGTGTCTGTGGGCAATGATTATTTTAATAAAGCCCAGATAGAGTTTCAACCTCAGAGGGCTTCTACTGTGAAAATAATCCTGGGTATGAGAGCGGGTCAAACAAACATATCTGAGATCTTGCATTCTTGAAAAAAATAAAAAAATACAGCTCTGAATACCCTTACAATGTTTTGTTTCATTGTTGTTTGAGGTACATTGTAATCCACGAGTTATCTGTCCCAGAATGTCCTCAAGTTCCAAAAAATGTGAATATTTCTTATCCAGCTGTGGTTATGTATGCCCAGTGAAGAGAACGGGTGCGCTAGTAATTGCAGGGTAATATCAAGAGTATGTTTGGAAGTCGTGAGGAAGTGCAGGTCATGCTCCTCACTCAAAACACAACATATCTTACTGATACATTGCACTTGCCTTATATAGAAATTAATTTGTAATGCTTCCTGTTGATGTTTTTAGATGGTTGGAGATTTGTTATACTTTGAAATCTCAGTCAAATCTCAGTCTCTGCTGTGCATCACAGTTCTCAGAAATACAAAAAAAGAAAAGAAATCCCTGAACAACATAAAAGACCCACAGATACACCAGGTACATGGTAGTGTTGCAGGGTGAATGTGCTCACAGACTGTGCGGTGCCTTACATAGATGTTGTCTTTCTGGTAGCGCATAAAGAGGTTGTGCATGATGGCAGCTTCATGCAGCTCTGCCAGAGTCGACATGTCCTCCACTCCATGGACACTACTGGGGTGCATCGGGTACACAGTCTCTCTGTTCAGCTCTGCCTTCTGTAGATAGATCACCTGCAACAATACACACACACACACACACACCCAAAGAGTTCCCAGTTTGAGTCTGGCCATGGACCTCTGTGTTGCTCCCCATCAATTCACTGACATTTCAATTAACTGCTTAATTGATTCAAGGTGTACTGCACAGTAAATAGCTTTATTTACACTTTCAATATCTCCTATCACAGCTAACAAAGTCAGCCGAGACCCACAGGCTTCAGGGTTTGAACAACACTTATGCAGAAGTTGAGCTTGTCGAGAAGTTCACACAGATGTGAATCCAGCTGCTGGCACATCAGTCTCACCTCTGTGACCATAGCACATGAACGCATGGATGACAGGCAGATTGAGGAGACGATACAGGAACCACTAAACTGACAGACTGAATCCCTTATGTGTTCCTGCATGTGCCTGCTGTTGGCAGGTAGAGAACCCCTGTCTGACACAAGCCCAGACACATGTCCATAGATTTGTTCAGTTCACTTCTCTGTCTCTGTACAATAAATCTATCGCATGTCACATTCCTGGAACAAGGCCTATTAGACGCAGTGGTAAAGTAAATGCAATGACTGGAGGCATGTCTTGACTTTCAAAGCCCATTTTTAGATGGCCGATTTGAAATGAATCAATGGGGAGTGAGTGAGAAAGATGAAGGAAGAAGATTTACTCGTAAACCAGCAGGGACAGACTTTCTGGCTATCAGAACTCTAATGGTCAAGACATGAGATAAGACAGGCAGGCTACAACTGGTCACTTGATGGTAAGTAGGGTTTAGATCAATGCTGATGGACAAGGGGCGGGGGTTGCGGTGTCCCAGTACATTACTGCTGGTCTTCTGGAATATTTATGTGGCCCAGTTGGGAGCAGACATTGGGTTTCAGAGAGCTGCTGAGTCAGCACAGAGGGGCTGCTGGGCCTCTGTGGGAGTGCTGATGAAGGTTTGAAAGGGGTTAGTTGATTCGTTGAAGGTGCAGCTAATGAACTTGAGAAACCAGATCCTTTGTGTATTGGCCAAATGACATTTTGAAATGGAGCCCTTTATGCAGTAGAGTTGAGATGAGCTGAAAAACGCTAAAACAAGCTGTTAAGCTGGGGGGGTCTGGTAATTCTCACTACAAGTGACACCTAGTGTTAATATAGAAATATTGATTAGTGAAGCTTTAACAAAGTCAGTGGCTTCACAAGAAAGCATCAAGACCCTCCATTAATGTCTTTGTTATCAAATCAAAGACACTTCAGCACCATCTCCTCTTCTTGTAAACGTATCCAAATAGAATTAAATACACACAACAGATAAATACACAGGACATGAGTCAGCTACATGAAGATAAGTCATGGGACATCCTTCATGTTATAACGCATCTATGTTTCATTCTATACATTATAGATCTGTAAAGCTCTTAAGAAGATTGCGTTGTTGGAAGGTTAACTCTGTGTTAAATAAGCACTGTTCGTGTGTGTGTGTGTGTGATTTCCATCTTTTGCACCGATTGTAATGCATTAACTAAAGTGAACCTGTATGAAAGTGTTAAAACAGTCTCCTGAGCATGTGAAATGATAAACTGACTCTCTTCTGGCAGCCATGTCCATTTCATAGCTGAAAATAGATGGACGATAGAGAATGGGCGTGTGCGGAGACAAAAGCACAACAACAATGCAGTCATCAGTGGGTTGATACATGTTTTTGTGGTATTAAGGACTTTGGGGAGAAAAGCAGCATGTGCAGTGATGACATCCATCGAGCAGAAGCTAGCAGATTTACAGCCAGATGTCCCTAAACATTTGGCTTTAACCCCACCCTCTCCTCTCTGGCTAATTGGCCTGGGTTCACCAGGCAGGGCCTCACTGACTAATAAATCAAACAGGCTTTTCACTTGTTTTACATCTTTAATCAACATTATCATTTTACGTTCAATTACATCAGTCGCTTAATGTGACTGATGTCAGAATCAGCACCTGAGCACAGCAGCTGATTTATACAGGATAATATACTGTATATCATTATTTTCTTTCATATATTTTTATATAGATGAAAAAGGGACATGGTTACAAGCATCTTCAACCCTTCATCCCTCTTTCATCCTGTAAAAGAGGATGTATCACCTGCTCTCAGTTCTGAGCTCACCTTCTACTGACACTGGTGGAGAGACACTGTGTCCAACAGCCAACCACAGAAATCTGGGATACGTCTTCCACGTGTGTTAGCGTTCTTTACATTCCCAAAGCACAAGTTCAAAGTTGCACTGAGATGACTGGAAGCAAAGATAATACAAGATAACAAACAACTAGGAGAGGCTGCAGGGCAAGATTAAATTCTCAATTTCACCTAGAGTTTCACAGGAGGAAAACCAATATGGTTGCTTTAGCTAAACACACCTTCACCTTGGAAAGCACCTTCACCACATCTCTAGCGATATAGCTTCTGTGCATATTTTTTGGTGTGTACATCCATAGGTGTGTGCGCAGATGTATGTGTTTGTGTGTCTCTACATTATACTACTTGACCCTTGTTTGCAATCTTCTTTAGACCACTGTTCAGATTTCAGAGAGAGAGCCTCTGGGACTTTTTCATGACTGAAACATCAGAAATGCTCAAGAGAAAACTGAGCTGGATTTTCCAGCATCAAAAGGGGTTTCGCATTCCTCCGTGTTGCCCCACAGTGGTCTATGATTGCTTGGTTTCACTGTTGGTTTCATTCCTGTAAAATCAGTCACTGAGCTCTGGCCTCACAGCGAAAGCGATTCTCATCAATATTTATTCCTCTCCTCATAAATTTGTTTCCAAATAATTTACTGAATAAACAGCATCCCGCAGATATGGCTAAAAGGAATCTAAGATGGAACATGAGAGCAGATAAGGTCTAGACACAGACCATTTCAATCTCTATGAGGTACAATTATGTTCTCTTAGTGTCCATTATAACTGCCAGACATACTGGAACATTTTCCCTGTGGGAGCTGCAGAGCCGTCAGCCTCAGTCCCATGTGATGCCACAAAAAACACTCCAACAAAAGCCTGTCTAATCCAACACAGTGATGTAACACTGTGTCCACTGTTGTTGGATTTCAACTTCCAAAAGACAAATTAAACCACAGTTTGAATTTATGAATTCGCTCTGAGCTCATAATCAAAACTCACCAACTAAATCTAATTTATTATGAGCACAAAGCACATGGCGACGCAGCATCATCAAAGTTAATCATGTGAGTGCTGTAACGATGGCCGGAGATACTTTTATGCCACTTACAACAACATGTGACTCATGATTGATTAGTGAAAATGTTGCACTGCACAAATCAATGCTTTCCAAATGGAGCCTTGTGTTAACAGTAGCACATTACGCTGTCGGCCACGAGGCCGGACACAAAACAAAACAAAACAAAACAAAAAAAAAAAACAAACAAAAAAAACCCCACAAACGTCTCAGTGATGATATAAAAGTTTTAACTTTCTTTGAGTCGTTAACAATAACCCATAAAATTTTGCACAGCAGTAAACAGCACATAGAGGGTGTGTGGTAGATAATATATGGTAATTTTAATCCGTCAATGGACCAATAATTATGCATGAGATATCCAGTATTTTGCACAAAGAGAAATTTCAAAGAAGAAAATAAAACATTCAGTGTGATAAAATATTTCAGCAGTGGTGCTGAAACAATTAGAATGGTTGATCAATGGCATCTATTTTGATAATCAATTTTATCAATCCAATGATTTTTCAAGCAAAAGGATGACTATTTCTAAAAATGTGAAGATTTGCTGCTTTTCTTTGTCTAATGTGATAATAAACTGAATACATTAAGGTTTTTGATTGTTGATCGGACAAAAAAAAAAAAAAAAAAGCAGTTTGATTGTGGGGTTTTTTTTAATCCACAGCTGATCCATTAATCTGTAAAGTGAACAGCAGATTAATCAATAATGAAAATGAAAGTTACATGCAACCCTACTGTGCAGTGAGTCACAATAAATTATGAAATGCTGAATTTTTTTTGCTTTCAGTTCATTTCTTAGACAGAAACACTGCTTCTGCTTTACTCATTGAAAATACAAAGTCTCACCAAAATGATACAGACTAAATTGTGGCAACATTTTTTCTAAAGATGACGAGAGACAGAATCCATCTGAATTTCAAAACTTTCTTGCAGCTGTAACGCTCTTTCTCTTTGTTTCCACCTCACTGAAACCACACCCTGCTGTTGCTTTGTTCAACCGGCTCCACTCAATATTCACATTTAGATGGGGTCAGACTCAGTGACTCAGTGGACTTATGTTACACTGGCACATATATTCAGGGCTTTAGAAATAGCACATGGCCAGATACAAAATCACAGGCTTGTGGACACAAACACAGTCTTGTTTATCACTGTCTGTTTGGGCCTCCCTTTCTTTTTCTGTTTTTTTTTTTCTTTCACACAGTCTGACTCTCTCTCTGTCTTACAGTGAATCCATCTGCTGAAGGGAGATCCCGCCCAGACCCGGGGGGATATGGGGTGGGTGGGGGGACAGGGGGCAGAGGGGGTTAGGCTTATTAATGGTGAAAACTGTGCAAAAAAAAAAAAAAAATATATATATATATATAACAGAGAAAGACGTGTACATAACAACCTGCTCCAAAAAAGCAGCCAAAATCTTCAAGCTAGTATTGCCTACAAGGCATAAAGCAAAGCCAAACCTAAAAATATTTTTTTACCACACAGTCAGACACAGATGCTCACAATAATGTTTGTGTGAGCATGTTACTTGTGTGACCACGCTCATGAATGCACATCGCTCACATTAAGGCTCACATAATGGATCCATTGACTAATAATCCAGAAAAGACTGAGGAACTATCAACGATCTATTTCAAAAGTCAGAGACTGTGTGGCTACAGGCCCCAGGCAGCTTGGGAAGAGAGAGGTCTCATCTCTTTCACTGAGGCTGGGCAAAAGACAAAAAAAAAACATGCCTGAAGAGTGAACGAAAAAGCTTCGAAATATTCACTTTAAGTATATGAGCAATATACACTACATATGCCAAAAGATTCATGCCTAAATATGGTATTGGGACTGACATAGACTGACATAACACGGTCTAAGATCGTTTTATTGTTCAGTAAGATGACATCACCAGCAGCAGCTCTTTAGTTCAGGTGACAGAGCCTCTTCCTGCTTTTCTTTGTATGTTCACCCATCTGGGGATAACACACACACTGTTAATCCAGCTGGTTCCATCTGGCCACAGGAAAACCAGACACAGACACACATGCACTCAAACACACAAAGCCACAAGAAGTTTAGCTTTAGCTGTCTGCTCCGGTGTGTCTGCTGCATCCACTCAGGCCTGTGGTGTGGAGAGGATGAGACAGTGATGAATGCTGATATGATGGTTAATGTGACTGAGTCAGCCTGTTAAAGCCATAGACAGTGTGGGTTAAGACATTCTCATGAGTCTGCGAGCTGAGCACTAGGACAGGGAGCAGCACCTTATTGCAAGCACTGAAGACATGGATAATGGTATATCCCGCTCCCTGAGGGGAAAATGTTGCCAGGATACATTTACCAAACCACCTTTGACATGGAACATGGATGTAAAAACACCAGGACACAGACAGACAGACTGACAAACAACTCATATACGCAACGCTGTGACTTTGCTGGAGGAGCTGGATTAAGTAAAAGATTGCAACTGGCTCAGGAAATACCGTTAAACCTCAACAGATACAGCGTGTAGTCCAGGAACAGGGATCACATTAGGTCAGTCAGGGACCCTGAAGGTGGAGACAGCCTCACATTCCTGTCATTCTGGCAGCAGAGTCTTAGGACTTGGACACAGAGGAAAAATCCATACGCCTGGCCTGATGACGAACACATTCTGAGCCCACATGTTAAGATCATATGAGCACACAGTCCAGCTTCAGATCAGCTGCAACACTATGGTCCAGATCAGTCCCAAAAAATGTGATCATGCTAAATCGCACTGAGGGTGGTGAAATATTTTTGGACTGAGAACAGCATCCTGTGGTATTCAGTCACGTTTATACAATAAATAAGAAGCACGGGTCTGATTCCTTACTCAACTTCTGACCTGGTGCTGTGATAGATGGTGTTTCCATTGGTCAGAGTCACCCCCTACCCTTCCGACAACACATGGTTGACCTCTCACACTGCAAGCATCCCCACCACTGACCACAGAACGCCATAAAAATACGCTGAGGAGGAGGACACAAGGATGAGCTCATACACTACACTTTATAACCCTCTAACTCTGACACAGCATACTGCTCTGCATTAAGATACGTAATGATATGATGCAACTCCTCTTCTAAATATAAATATAAATATAAATATCAGCCAAAACAAGATGCTCTGATTATTTGCCTTTTTCTATTTTCCCCCACACAAACATTGGAAATAGTTAATATTAATATTTTGTGTGACAGCATTATCTTGTCTGCATTATAGAGAACAAGCACACCAAATCTGAGGAAAAGACTCATCTGTACCATAAATTTGCTTAACATGTTAAGAAACACTTGCATATTCAGACATCTGTGAGCCAAAGAAGAACATTAGCATTTATCTCAAGTTGTGTTTGTATCCACCTGACAAATCTAAGTACAATATTCACTTGACTTTCATCCCTGTGTTGCTCTGTTGTTTGGTGCTTGTAGAGTACAGTAGGTTTTTAAAGCTGCCCTGCTGCAGATGGAAACAGATGAGAGCAGTGAGAATACAGCAGGCAATAAAACCAAAATGCTAAAAAAAAAAAGCTTCAAAGATACAAAAGGGAACTGCAGTGTTGTGTGATAATTCTCTGTGGGTTTGTCATTGACAGAGCATTTTCAACCAGAAAAAATGCTGCTCCCCAGCAGCTTGACCACCCCTGCTTTCTGTGTAGTCCTTGAAGGACTCCAGTGAAGGAATGACACAGGGCTTTGGCTTGTGTTTAGGATGATATCTTTGTGGCAGAGACAGAGACTGGATGTGGAAATTGTGCTATGTGTCTTGATCCTGTGGACAGAATGAGTCCTTGGCCCATGCCCTCCTGTTCCTTCCCCAGGCCCCCGGTTTGATCAAAGACCTGCGGCCGAGACCAGGTTTGGAGATAATGAACAATCATATGCATCGCTCATGGGGCTTGTTCGGTACAAAGACATTCCTCAAGATAAGAGCGGTGCTGGGAGCTCATTTTTGATCTGTAGTCTCTGAACCCAGACATTGCGTTAGGGGCTATTTTCTAAACATCCATCACCACCAATCGCTCCCTCTCTCTCTCTCTCTCTCTCTCTCTCTCTCTCTCTCTCTGCCTCTCTAACAGGATTTCCTCCAGACACAAAGACCACCATGAACTGCCAAACAGATAAGCTCAGGCCAATGACTTGACACAAGGAGTCCATTCCTGTCATTCTTACTTTATTACAAAAGGTGTTGATCCCACAGCTGAGTCCTGACATGAAACACATATGTGCAAACAATTAACACTCACACATACACACTGGACTGCTCTCTTCTCACAATATAGCACAACCCTGTAAATGATAACACAAAATGAGGGGAGGTTTTACATATACACTATATTGGTCATAGCCTATGAGATATCTGGTGTTCAGTGGCATGTATGGGACCTTTGGCTTCAAAAAGTATTTTATTGGCTTTAGGGCGAGTGCATGAATCCTCAAAGCAATGATGCAGACAGGGCACACAGATGAACGTCTGGAATGGTTTAAAGTGAATCATTGTCAGCATTAATGGTTCAGCAGGGAAAAAAAGCGGCATTCTTACCTTCCCATAGTCGGTGGTTAGGACCAGGGACAAATCATCACAAGAGCTGACGGTGGAGGGGAGGAGCTGCTCTTTGTGTCTCAGCCAGACACGGGCCCCCTGCAACACAATAGGCAGCACAACACCATTAGCATCTGGACACAGGACTCGTACTGGAGTCAAGTGTGTCATAGGAAGCTACTGGACATTTACATAACAAACACATTTGTAGAAGTTTAGCTGATGCTACCGACACATTTGTAGACCCTTATTCGAAACCAAGGAAGGCAAAGGTCAAACCAGAAATTAGTTAAAGAAATATTCCTTGCCATATTTGGGTGAATTTTGAAAGTGCCAGGTGAGTAATACTGTAGTTGCTCAGTTAGAAAAGACAGCAGAGTTAATTCTAGAAAGAAGGAATTATGCCCTCTGCTTTTCTTCTCTGTCTTTTTCCATTTTCCCCTCTTCTCAGCTTTGCTCACCGCTCTTTGCCACATAGCTACTCCCTCACCACACCAGACTGGCACGGTTATCCTCTTATTAAACTCTCTTTGACTTTTAGTGGAGAAATGTTGCTTGCCAGGCATGCATGCTAAGAGTGTATCAGAGAGTTTAAACTACCACTCAGAGTCATACACGCTCAGTAAAACCCTCCAAAAGGCTTTTAGTCTTTGACTGTGAGGCTAATTTACTCCATAAAAGAGACGAATATGGTTCCGAATAAGTGTCTGCCACTTCAGCAAATCAATCAGTACAGATGCTTCTCTGCCCACCATGCTTCCTTCTTTTCTATTCTTTAATTGGGCAAACCACAGCACACTTCTCACCATTTTCCCAGATCATAGCCTGGTTCCAGAAGGAGATTAACACCAGCGCAACAGCTGATCTGGTCTCTTGTGTTTTGTGTATCCATGTGAAGTCACTGACCTTCCCAGACATGTTTGTTAGCAGCTCAGTAACAAGGAGCAATAACAGGAATCTGAGGCTGATTGCTCAGACGGACTGTCATTTCCTTACAGCGGCGGAAGACAGATTCATGACCTGTGTGGTCTAAACTGATTATCTTTTACAGTGACTAATTCTTTAACAAAAAATGCTATGGCCTTTAGAAAACATTTAACATTTTGAGAAATATGCTTATTTGCGTTAGATGAGAAGATCAATGCAACTCTCATGTGTTTTTATTTAAATTTAAGGTTACAGTCAGCAGCTGGTTTGCTTAGCTTAGCATAAAGACTGGACTCAGGGGGAAACAGCTAGCCTGGCTGTGTTCTACTTCAAAAAAATTGCCCACCAGAACCTGTAAACCTCACCAGATATGCTGTTATGTTTGTCCTATCCCTTGAGAGTGGTACTGCTCGTCTCTCGTAACTAAAAGGTGAATGTTGAACTCTTCCTTTGTTTTTATTTCCTCAGTCTATGTTCTCAACTCTAAGTAAGCAGTATAAAGAGATTTGGCCTGAAAGTCTCCATCCCTTATAAGAAGTCTGGCTTTGACTAACTAAACACCATTAATCATCAAAAGTGCCACCACTGGCGAGGGCGGGGAAAACACCGAGCAAAAAGGGAATTGTGTGTCCAACGGAGCATAAAACTGAAGAAATCAATATGCATGGATTCCACTAGGAAACCCTATACAAGGTCACCACTTTCAGACATCAATCCTCATTAACTATTAACAACAGGCTGCCACGTGTGCACATACACACACATTCTCATCCATGGAGCATAAACGTGTTTGTTACGGGGGTCAGGACAAAGATCGAGACGCTTTTGTTTAGTACACTTGCTGTTTGCATGAAATCCATTTTGTTGAGTCACTGAGACAAAAAGGGAATCAGTTCAACATAAAGAATTATCCTGAATCCATTAAGAGTGAGGAGTGATGACTCTAGGTCTCTAGTCTTTTCTGGTTCTGGTATTTTGTGGTCTGGGCTTCCTTCTTGGACAAAGGGTCACTCAGCCCAACCATCCAGTCTGTAAACCTACTTCCATCATCAAGGATTTTTTTTTTTCAGTCCTGCTAATGGAGCACAGCTAAATGTGGCTCTCTCAAACCACAGGGGAACACCAGTGAGTGGGATAAAGGGGTCGTGTAAATTAGGAGGAGGCTGAGGGGGGAGAGAGAGAGAGAGAGAGAGAGAGAGAGGGGAAAGAGGAAGGGTGCAGCCACCTGATAATGTCCCGCCTCCCATTGTCTGGAAAAAGAGGCAGACAAACAGAAACATCAGGACACAAATATAACGGAGGTATTCACAGACACGTGGCCTCACATTAACACACTTTGCATTTAATATGAGACGATTGGTGACTTCCACGCCAGTGACCAACTGTGTTTGCCTGGTACCAGTTTGGCATGCATAGCCTGTTCAGGGAAAAGCTGCTTCACGTGAGTTCACTGAAGTCCAGTGAGGAGATTAATAGTGCTTACTCTATAGATTTTAAGAAGATCAGTTGCTGTTATGTAACGGGAAATCACAGAGGCTTGAATTTAGCAGAATATTGCTTGGTACTCTTCATCTTGTGGTGGTTTTTTTGTGCTTGTAACTGAAACAGTGGAGCTGACAAAGTGAACAAACATGCAAGGGGTAGGTTGTAGCAATAGGTAGATTAAATTATTTGTTGAAAAGAATAAGGCAGCAGGCAAGTCACGACACGGGAAGGAGTGGGATAGTCCATAATAATGTGTGCTTTTACACCAAATCCCATTATTGCTTCAATTCAGAAATTTCAGTGATGCAAAATATTAAAGGAAAATTCTTCCAAGAACTTGACTTGAACTGTTCCAGTCGCTGAGTCAGAGTCTTGGAGGTTTTCCAATCATATGAGCAGGGACTTTCTCAAAAGGATGAATAGTCACCATCTTAAAGATAAAGACAGATAAAATTCTCTGGAAAGCATGTTGAGTGCACGCAGACCTTGTTTTTAAACAAGAATTAAGATATCCAGTAATTCACATAATAACTGGTTCACCGAATGAAAAAGATATGGTAAACCAAAAGTCAGCAACAAACTGGCACATTAAGATGTTAATGCTGGTTTGGTTTGCTGCACCAGCGTCTGCACAGTGACTTGCTTTCTGGAAAACTGCCCAGCAGGCACTATAATCAAAACTGGGCATAAACAGCTACACCAGTACGAGAAAAATACTCTGCAAACGTATCAGATCGGATCATTTTTAGCTCACAGTTCTCTTTTTGTCATTTAGGTTTTTAGGCAGACAAAAAGACTATAGACAAGATGTTGCACCCTTTATGTATGAAAGAAAATGATCTAAGTTTGACTTTTTTAGCTGACATTCCTAAGATTTTAACTCTTCAATATACACAGCTGACACAAGTCATCACAGAATGAGGGAGCATTCATCGCTTCATCTTGTCAAGTAAAAGAAATGTGATGGTGTGTCAGGGGCAGCAGTAGTTGTGGGGAATGGTCAAAAATATAAATCACTTTATCCTGCAAACATACAGACCTTTAGGTGTGCCTTACATAAACACAGGGATTTGTCTGGATAACTGTCAGCCAGTAAAATTTAAGTTGGCAGAAGAGGTGGGGTTCTCCTGCAACTAGGCGGCTCAAGGAAGCCGACACCAGATGTGTTTGTCCATTTGTTTGTGTCTTTGTACGTGAGCGTGTGTGTGTGTCTAAAGACTCTGAAACCAGAGGGTATAAAGTCGGGATGAATGGTCTCAGCAACAGATGGTCACACTAAAACTCCTCCCCCTTGTCTCCTCCATCTTCAGGAGCTTCGTCACTAAGTGAGGACAAAGGCAACCACCTCTGACTGAGAGCTCAGAAGTTAACCAGGCAGAAATATCCCAAACAAAGGCCAGCTGGGACGCAAAGGGACATGGGTATCAGCTCCTGTCAAGTCCCCCAGACTTGAATCACCTGCTTCAGGACAACTAACTACTCTGACTAAACTAGAGAAATTGTGTGTACTTCTTGCATAATAAACATTGGAAAGAACAGTGTTCATGCGGTAATGAAACACACAGTTTAATTATCAGGTGTCAGTTAACTCCACTCCCGTGCCTCCGGTAACCACATGTTTTAATAGCCCCCATTAAAAAGCACAGCTGAACTGCTGCCATGACATTTCCAGCTCAGGCTAATTTCAAATTCTTAACGCTGCATGTCACTGAGCATGTGTAGCACTGCTGAGGCAGAACCGACTGACAATGGTGATCTGATCCACCAAAGCAAGGCGGCACGGCGACGTCCCATCATGCTTTCTGACACAGAAACCACTCGGCCTGAATGATGTGATCCCAGAGTTGGAGGCTTGAGTTTCTGCAGCTCGTATAATGACATCCAGCTCACAGATTTGCTAATGAACGAGCCTTAAATATTTAAGGGCATACACAGTACAAGGTGCCAAGGCTCTTTCTCTGCTGTCTGGCCTAGCATGAGCACACTCAGTATCAGGTGATGGTATCAGAGAGAACAAAGGAAAGCTAATTAACTCAGCCTGACTCGGACACAGTTGAACAATCAGTTATGATAAACTAATTTCTTGGATCACAGTGGGGTTTCGGGGTGCGGTGAGTGAACGCCCGCCCAACACACAGCAGTGAGCGGCTGCTGGTGTTGCAGGTAGGGCCTAATGCTACCCAGGAATGATGCCTCACTCAGGGATGAGTACACTGAGCTGGATTCCTGACAAGCATCTCATTTGTTGTGGTCCGCACGTGGAGGAGGATAAATTAACAGAGGAGCACTTACAAATGCAATTCCAAAGAAACTCTAGCTGTTCCTGCTTTCACTTGGTATTGTCAAATTTCCCCATTTGTGTGGTCATTTACATTGTCTTTTTTTTTTTTAATAATTATTAGGTTTGCAATCATGTTTCTTCCAGATCAGTATACTATCAGTAACTCCCAACTTCTCACTGACCTACTGCATCTCATTCAGAAGCAGATGTTCAAACACACATCTCACATTCTGGTTCAGCTCTCTTTTTACACCACTAAAACCAAGACATACCAACATTATCATAAGAATAGAGAGGCATAAGGCCAAGTCACTAACCCTTTGTGACCCCACTCAGTGTGCCTGTGCAGATGTGCAGTCCTGGACATTGAGCGGCTGGATGACCTGCATTTAACAAGGTCAAACAGCATATTGACGCTTGCTTTCATGTTTCATGTTTTTTTTTATAAGAAATTAGCCTGTTGTAGGTAAAAATTACACAATGTTTACTTAAAAAAATACTTTGTACACTGAATCATTCTTTTCCTGTTAAGACATTTTCCAATTTCCCTGACTTGCATTACTTTGAACTATGAGCAGAAACTCTTGCACACTTTGGGCAGACCATGAATAAAGGCTCCTGTCAGCCGGAGGATTCACATTTTGCTGCGATGGCTCGAAAACCCATCTCATAGACTGAACAACACGTGTTGGAGATGGAATAAAGGCTGTTTGTTCTTTTTTTTTCTGCTGAATAGTTAACATTTCATTACAGATATTAGGTTTTTTTATTTTGGTTGTAATGGCTTTACACAGAATAATAAAATCACAGCAATCTTTGTAACCTGTAGTATTCCAAAATCAGGTAACAATGGCAAAATTTGTTGCTTTGTCTATCAAAAGGAACAAAAGAAAGCCAAATTCAGGGATTGCAACCAAATCTCCTGAATGCTGAGTGAGTGGAATGAAGAACAATCCGCCAAGTAGTTGGTGAGATTAAACAAGTAGGCTGAGTGCGGCTGGAAGGGGAATCTGGGCAAAGGTCCTTCTGGATCTCTGGCCATAAGATTTCCAATGAGGCAAAAGCTGTACATCTTACAAACAGCACAAACTCAGGCATTCAGACAGTTATTTATTATCTTATTAGCACAACATTTTTCTTAGTCTCTTACTGAGAATTTTTTTAAATATGATAATGAAAACTGGTTTACTGAATCTAAATTCTTTTTTTTTTTTTTCATAGGGATATGTGTGAAATGAAATGAAACTTTCCACTGGACCAGTCAGAGGTTAAGTAGCATCTAAAGCTCTTCAGTAGTGGTTATTGAGAGAAAGGAAAAGTGTTTCATTCACTTTCTTGCACAGATTTTCCGAGGATTCAGACTTGCAGCTCTCTGCTAACATACTAGCTTTAGTTACAATCATGTCACTCTAATTACTGAGCATTCAAAGGATAAATAAAAGTAACTAACAGTGATTTAATATCAATGCGCCTCTGCATGCCCCTTTGTTTCTTTGTTTCCTCGCGGCACTGTAATGTTTAACTGCTGCACATGGTGCAGCCCGTGCCCGCAGCCAGCATAGGGTGAGGGTGGGGAAGCGCAGGGTGGGTGACCGAGGGGAGAAATCAGATGATTAAAAGCAACCTCTAGCATCTGTGCTGGAAGACGTATGAATAAATGATGGAGGGAGCAGCTGATCAGAAATTAGCTAATGGAGGAGGAGGAGGAGTCCCATGGGGAACCAGGCTTTCCCCAATCTGCGGTGAAGGGGGGTGACAAGAGGAAAAAAAAATAGAGGGTGGAGGGTCCAGTTCATCAATTGTTCTTGACTCCATGGAACTGCCTGAACCCCCTGCAGAGGAAGCTATAAACAGACATAACAGCAGGGTGGCCTGGAGGCAGCAGCCTCATCGGCTAAAACAGCGAGGCAACTGGACATGTGGCCCAATAACTCAGAGACATCATGCATCATTTTTATTCGCAGTTTTTTCTAAAGCAGAGGGTCTGTAAATGATTAAATTATAAAGACAACTGTGTCACTAGGTTAATTGAAGTCAACCACATGCAATGCAGCAGCAGTTTGCAACATCAATGTCCTTTATGCTGTTTTCATTAACATACTAAACAGAACAACTGAGCCACAACATTACTTTAGCAAGTGTATGCAGGTTTGTGTGTTGGCGCATGTGCATGTGCTTATGTGCTTATGTGCTTGTTTTGTAGTGTATGTGTCTGTTGTCTGTCTGTCTCTGCCACAGACAGGGTTGGGTGGTGGTGGGCCCACCATCATCTGATGGCGCTAATCTGTCGTGTTGCTAACGAGTGTATTGAGCAGAATTTGCATAACAAATTACGTCTTCAGCAGCACTTTGGAAAACAAAAAGAAAGAAGAGGAATGCTTGACACTCTGCCACATACTCTTGGCACGGTGTCCTGCTTTACATCCTGTGTGAACATATTTCCATTCCACTGCTCTTCCAGAGTGATCAAACTATTACAACGATCCTGTGCTCAATGTTACACCCCCTATGTTTTTTTTTTAACAGAAATGGTTGCAGGATGGGAATAAGAGGCAACAAATGATGTGATGACTGCACATTTGATTGGATTTTCAGCAAAGCTTCATGATGTAAAATATCTACAGAGCCACCTGCCATTCCCCCTTCTGTCTGAGATCTACATATCTAACCCTGTCTGTACTTATCTCTGGACTGTTATATCTGTAGGCTGGGTCACACAGCAGGGATCCCTGAGATATTCCAGGAATGCTGCTCAGTCAAGACAGTCAGAGACTGCCGATGTGTGTGTCTGACTGTGTGAGACATCACTAGGTAATCAGGCTCCTGTTACACTGCCTTTGACCTCTCCTCATACTTCATGCTGTCCCAGAATGATGCTGGGGATTCTCCTGCCTTGGTTTATTATTAACAGTTATTTTATATAATTACGTTGCTTGAACACTTAACCGTTTAATAAAACGATTAAAAGTTTTTCCGTGTTTGATAGAACTTTTAACAGAATTTCTCAAAATATGTCATTATTTTTGACAGTTTATAGACTTTGGTATAATAATCAATAATTCAATAATTGTTGAAGTCAATTTCAAGCAAAAAGGCCAAACCCTCTTTGGCTCCAGCTCCTCAAGTGTGAGGATTTGCTTTTTTTTTTTTTTTTTTTTTACAGAGTTTAGGACTATTGGTCAAACAAACAATCTGAAGATGTCATGTTAAGCTTTAGGAAATCACGCTTTAGATTCTTTGACATAATCCATTATTCAAACACAATCTGAAACTTAATCAATAATGAAAACAACAAATGATAAAATTTTTGCAACTACTTCCAAAACGTTCACAGCAATCTCTAAATACTCATGGGAGCTGCATCACTACCTACACATGCACACACGGTTTATCATATTTTAAGCCCATAATTTGTAGGGAGGGAGGGAGCACTGGTGGTCAGGATGATGTAATGTGTGAGGCTGTGCAGCATGTGAAAGTTCAATCGTATTTTTTTTTTATACTGTCTGTGGATAAGGATGTGAAGGAAAATGTGGGCTATTCCTCCTCATGGGAATCTCATTATGTCAGTGTATCATCCTATAAAAAGCCTCAGGCCTAACCACACACACACACACACACACACATGCTCATGTTTAATAAAACAGACTGGGAATGGATGGGAACAGTAACAGGTCATGTCTGTGGATTGTGCCACGCTGTGTTGTTTGCTTCTATAACCCACCAAGGTGCCAGCTAGACTCTTCAGGCCATGGCAGTCAAGGCTCATTTAGTGTGGGATGTATATTTAAACCCGGCAGGGTGTTCGTCCTGAAATTATAACTGCAGAAGTAATCTCATCACGAGAGAGTGAATAATGTTGCAGTTTTTAATATTTTTTTCCTTGGGCTATATTCCCTTGTGTTGTTGCAATGTGTTTAACTTACACTCATAGGATAGTTTAAATTAGAGACACACATACTCCATCCCGTAATGGGCCGTCTCCATGCGCAGTAATCATAGGGGGCTAAAAAAGGAAAGTCAACATCTGGGCTGGGAGCAGTAATCACAGGTTGGCTGTTATTAAGCTGCCAGACGAGACCTCTGAACTGAGAGGATTTGAGCTACACTCATTACCAGCTCACAGTGTCTGTCAGGTATAGGGCAGCCAAGGTGAAGGCCAACAGATATTTTACTGCGTGAGGGTTAGCGGCGATAAACAGGAACTTTAATTTTCTCTGTGTTAAGTATCCTGGACAAATACACAGCATACCCATCTGGTGGGACTGATCTGGTTTAGAGTCCAGCTTTACCTGCTGGAGATGCACACAGGCATTACTGAAAATCTGAGATAATGAAGACAGAGACATGAAAGCATACCTGACATGATAACATGAGCAGATCACAGACATCCAGTCAGCCTTCAGTGGGAGCAACTTATCATTCAGAAACCTCTCTGGCTACAGAGAGTCAGCATTGTGTCACTACAAATGTTTAGATTTGAAAGAAATAGTATGACATACTGAGAGATGCGGTTATCCACTTTCTTCTCAAGAGTTTAATAAGAAGATTGATACCACTCTTGTGTCTGTATGGTAAATATGAAACTACAGCTAGCAGATGTTTAGCTTAGCTTAGCTTATCAAGATATAGTCCTGTAACCCCTGTAAACTACTGTGTACTCAATGTTTTTTTTTGCACCAGTTAAACAAACAAGAGTCAGCATGTAAATTAGTGAGTTTAAGAGCTGTTGGTAGGTGGATTTTGTTACCCTTGGACAGATACAGGCTAGCTGCTTCCCCTGTTTCCAGTTTGCTATGCTAAGTTAACCCTCTCCTGGCTCCAGCTACATATACATGAGCTTGTGTTGATCTCAGCAAGAATGTGAATAAGCTTAATTCTCAAATGTCAAACAATGTCTATTGCTTTGATTAACAATTAACTAGCCTGAACATGAAAAGAGGAGGATCTTTCTTTTCAAATACTCCCTTGAACAAATAGCTCACTTGTACTTTTCTGTGTCCCTGTGGTTCTTACACTGAAGACAGCAGGCACATGAAACCATGAGTTATTGCTTGTACATGTTCAGACTCAACCCTCCATGACTGTGCGATGATTTGTTCATTTCACTTAAAAATTCACAGATTTTCACAGACAGTGGTTGGAGATGTTCTCTTTCCTCAGAGCCTTGTTGACATGGCAAATTAGTGATTCACCCAAGTGCCCCTGAGGTGATTTATATTTCAGAGAATGACACACCCATGACTGATAGGGATACACACACACACACACACACACACACACACACACACACAAAGGACAGGAAGGATGGGCGTTTGGGAGTACACTGACCATCAGTAGTATGATTTTTATGTGCTTTGTCTTGTGAACACACTGCAGCCTACAACAATCATTGTACATCACAACATTCTGGGATATAGCCTTATTTGCATTCTTGCAGAGAGTCACATGAGAACAGTGATACCACTCTTATGTTCGTATGCTCAAAGTGAAGTTAGAGCTAGCCAGGTTTTAGCCTAGTGTAGCTTAGTATAAAGACTGGAAACAGCTAGCTTGGCTCAATCTAGCCAACAGTACATCTAAAGATCAGTAGTTAACGCATTTACATACAAAAACCTGAAATGTAAAAACAACAAACTGCAGGAAAATACTGTTTGGTCAAGAAATACTCAATAATATACCCTCCATAAAACCACAACTTCCCATTTCTACACTTTTTCATACGTATTTGTACAAAATAAGCATGCTAACTGGTAAGTGCTACCCTTGTGCCACTTTCCTGCTTCTTACATTGTTTGAGCCAAACTAAGCTAACCAGCTGCTAGATTATAGTGGGCAGGTTTATTTAATCTTCTCAACCAACTCTAGGCAAGAGAGCAAATAAACATGTTTCATAAAATGTATAACTACGGTGAACGAGCAGAACAGACCATCAAAGACTATGAAAAAAGTCGTCACGTCACTCCGTACAGCAACTGTTTGTCCATCATCGTGTGCCAATAGGCAGGAATACATGCTTCTGTGCTGCATTATTTGTTATTAGTGAATAAACTGTGAAACAATGAAGGTGTTCTTCTCTTCTAATCACTACAAACATTGACAGCTTTGTCTGAAGGGCTTGGAATTGTAGCAGGTTAAAGCTTAAGTCAACAGCATGGTGTCAGCAGGAGGTTATCACAGCACTGAGCTCTCCATGTGATGTTCAGCTCACTGATAAATAGGGGTCAGGTTACAAATAGAGGCACAAGAAGTGCAAACACAAGCTAGTGAAACAACAATACTAGACTCAGACTATTACCAAATAGCTGATTGTAGTTTCAAAGCAAAACTGGCCAGATTAAAAGTGTGGAAAAATGTTTGTTGAGTAAAAATGGAAAATTCAAATTCCAAATTTTCTTTTATCATGAGCGGTGGTTTCCCAACCTAAATCACCTCCCCAAATACTGCAAAACTGCATCATTATGAGAAGGGAGAAGGGATTATCCATGTTATTTGGTGTGTGGTCATACAATGGCTGTTGGCAATTAGTCCCAGTGCTCTTGTGACAGATTAAACCACCTCCAGACTGTAGCAAAGCTGCAGGAGTTCTGCTGACGCACATATAAACCACTGCCTTAATAATACCTCCCTCTGTTTGTTCATAAACAACCAGCACTGTTAATTCACCACAACTTCAAGACTCTCAGCAGCAATGTTTGAAAATCCCCTAATTTGATGCGATAATGCACACTGTAACCACTTCAAGTTTATGACAAGTTAAGACAGCTGCGTAGACATGATTCAAAGGAATGCAGGACCCATTAGCCATTTTTTGTAGCTTTCCTTCCTTCCTTCCTTACATCCTAACTTCACTTCCTGACTTCCCTTCTTACTGCTTCAGCCGTCTGCATGGCTGGCTCTCTAAAGTGGCAGCTGGAGGAAGAGACAACTGGGTAGAAAAAACCCTGCCGCCGCAAGAAAAAAATAGTCCGCCCTCAGGAGCATCAGGTCGGCCTTTCTCACGTTACCCATTTCACTAAAGAATGCTTACCAAGCATGCCAATCCACGGCTCCAGCTTCAAAGAGCCAGACATAAACAGCACATAGAGCTGTGAATGATGTTTCAGGATGGGGAGAGTGTGTCTGTCTGTGTGTGTGTGTGCAGGGTGGTGTTGATTGTGTGAAACCTAAAGCCTTGCCACCACCACGCTACAATGCATGTATGACAGGCGGCCATGACCGGGAATTTCAGAGGTCAGGGCTGGGAATTTGGGATTCCCTCTGTCAGAGTATCTTTGAGAGCATGGAATTTGGTGGGTAATGCAAGGAAGGAGTTAACGGTTGTGGAAAGGTCCTCATGTGGCTTTACAGTGTGTAGCAGCTGCTGCTATAAAGGAACTGATTACCAAGTTTAGAAATGCACATAGCTGGGATTCGGCTTCGTCAACAGGATGTTTCACAAAGACATGAAATATCTAAGGGGTGCTGTTATGTGTGCGAATGGATGATTGTGTGTGTGATCTCACAATGTTTTCATCTGTGAAGAGATGAAAGAGAGGAAGAGAGATAAATCTATCTTTAAACACACACACAGAGACACACAAGCCTGTATGTGGGATTACACAGTATATAATGCTCATACTCCCAACATATGGAAGTCTAGGGTAACCAGATCCAACAGGCTGACAAGATCTCTCCAAGCTTATTCCATGTGTTTGGTGGGTGACATCCAGAGAGAACGGATTGGGTGTGGAGTAAAGGCAGTGGCGCTGAGGGTTTTATGGTGTTGAGAGGAAAGGCGGTGCTGATGGACAGGATGGGACTTTCAGGATATACCTCCTAGCACACACCCTTGTGCCTGCCACTCCTCTTTACTCTACCACTACCTCTGACCCTGTCATCATCTTCATCATCAGTGCTAACAGTGACGTGCAAGGGAAAGCCGTCTCTAGATTTGTACTCTGCAAACTGACCGGGAGGCTCGATAAATGCAGGTCACTGTTCATTTCAGCAAACCTGATCCGCAAAGGAATCCCTTCTAGCCTCAGATTGAGAGGAAGATTTTAAACTGGGTTAATTCAGTTCTATGAAAAGGGTTTTTCTATGAAAAGTCCAGTCATATTATAAACGCGTTTATGTTCACATCATCAGCTGTCAAGAAAAGATTGATTAACAATGATGACTCGTGAAATAGTTATCCTGCTGCATTTGTTTTCACTGAGTTGAGTTTAATCCTCGTCTTACTTCACTTCCAGAATTCCTGCTTAATTAAATCCACCCTGGTGGCACTGTGGCGGTCAGAATCCTGCTATCATTCCATGACCCTACAGTCATTTAAAAACCAGGGCAGTTCATTCATTTATTTTAACGCAGAAGTGAAACATCCATCACAGATACACCTGTACTGATACGTCTGTACAGAGGCAGGATTTGAATTCACACTTCAGTCAGTTGAACTGCCTTTAACTATTATCCCCTGACAAAAAAAAAAAACAATTCAATCCAATCCAATCCAATCCAAAAGACCTACAAACTGCAGCCATAAAACCTTACCTCAGAGTTGATCTAACACCACTCTGAAATTTTTATTTAAAAAAAACATATAGTTGACAGAATAATCTTACAGCCAAAGTCCTTTCAGTAGCTGTTCTGGAGCTTTCGATCATACAACGCAACCTCCCTTAGCACAAGATGTTTGCCCAGTCATTATTGCAGACGTTCAAATTTCATTATTTGAGAGCACTTTAAAAACTTCTCACCTGAGTGACTCCCTGGGGAAGATCATTGGATAGGATGAAAAGCTGTGACCTTTTGGTGAGATTCTATTTTGTGAGCTACCGTTTCCAAGGTCATGGATAAACTTTCAGTCTCAACTTCACAAAGGGAATATTCATTGCTGGACTATAGCACTGGATGGAGTGAAATACAGCATTGTGCAAATCCTATATGTTCATATATTCTGACCAAATTACATGTAGAAACTTTGTCCTTCACAAATAAATTCTGTTGGTTGAGACGCGGGACAGCACCATTTGTTATATCCCAGGATGAAAAGCAATATACTACGTAACCATATTAGGTAAACAAAATGGGGCCAGGATGAAGTCAAATAAATCATTGGGGAAATCTCACACAGTTGGTCCCGAAAGATAGAGACGAAATTACAACAATGATCTCTGCTGAGCTGAGCTAAAATAATAACCTTCCTCTGTACAGAATATCACTCTAATAAAATCAGATTATGACCCATAATCCTGTTCACCCCAATCTGTTCACTACACGGTTGCTTTATTCAACATAATATTGAAACCTACAGTTTAGATATGACACAGTTCTACACATGTGGACTTCTGAAGGCCACAGTCAAAATATGAACTGACAAGAATTCATTCATTTCTTTTGTGTAATGTAGGAACAAACTGAATCTAAAGCTCAGAGTTGGTCACCATAAATATAATAAATACTACTTTTCCACAGTGTTTTACATACAGTAGCACTGGGCAAACAGGAATCTCTGTCATGTCAAAGGGTGAATGACCTCAAATATTTTCCCAATATACCACCCAAAGGCTAGCTATCACTCCTTGTACAGGCTTGGCTACTGTTCAGCATAATATATGGGCGACAAAGAAAAAAAAACAACCTAAACACTGTAACGCTAAAATAAAAGCAGAAAATTTGATGGTTAGTCACAGTACAGCACGTCACTGAGGGGCAGACAGGGATGATCCTGGTGACAAAGGTACAGGAGGTGAATGGAGGGACCATTAGAAGAGGAGATTCACATCATTGCACGCGCACACACACACACACACACACACACACACACTTCTGTGAGTGTGTGTGTGTGCCCTCTTCTGAGTCAGAGGGGGATGACAAATCAGACCTATAGCCAGTCTCTACATAGCCTCTTAGTGTGTGAGTGTGCTGGTGTCTGGACTGATTTCCAGATGACACATCCAACCTACATGGGCACACACTCAGCATTTACAGGCACTCTCTGCTGGAGTCTTTGCCACAGTTTAAAACTACAAAAGATCAAAACAAAAAAAAAAAAAATCCGAGGAGGCACAGAGAATGGCAGAGATGCTGTCGCATGGGTGATTAGAGTCTTGTTTGTCACTGATGAAGTTATGTGGGCTGAGGTGAAACTTGCTGGGACACTGAAGTTCCCCACTACAACACTATAACCGCATCCTGTAGACCAGCCCAGTGCAAGGACACCGCCGCTACACTGGGATATATCAGTGGATGAGAAAGCATCACAGAGACCTCACGCCACAGCAGACTAAAGATGAAAACTTCTGATCCCTTTATTTATTTATTTATTTATTTATTTATTTATTTATTTTTGTAGTTTTAAGTTAACTTTCGCTGAAAACTGGCACTGATCTGAAACCAGTCAGACTCAAGAGAGGCGCACAACACAACATGGTAAAACAAAACAAAGACCCGACGCGGTCCCCCAAAATAATTTAGTAGCCACGCCGAGAGTAGAGATCAAACACAAACGTATTTTATGCATGGAGAAGGTAAACTAACTCACCTCTGAAAAGAAAGTATCCATTTTAACCAGCACCGGACCTCTCCGTCCCTTTGTAGTCTGACTTCAGGGTACCACAGTTGAAGAGGAGGAGAGGAAGCTGCACACCCAAATGATTTCCATCCGCGTCGCCAAAACGAATTAAAGTTCTTCTTTTCCTCCACTCGTTCAGCTGACTTTACAAATCAGAAGCGAGTCATTTTCGCCGTTCTGTTTTGCGGGCACTTCGGAGCAGTTGAGTTCTTAATCGTTTGTTCAGTGTCCCGGGAAGCCGCTGTGGTGCTTGTGCTGTGTTTCTGCTGTCTAGTCATTTCAATGAACCCGGCATATTATGCAGAGAGGAGGAGCCTGCAGGGTCACAGACCCACAGACCTCCCCTCAGCATACGCCCTCTTTGTGTCCATTTCCACAAAGGGTCTAATGATTTTAAAGGATGTGCACATTTCCCCTGTTGTTTTTTTTCTTCTTCTTCTTCTTTCCCCCCCTTTTTTTGTGTGTTTTTTTCACCACACACGTTTAATGTTAGTTTAAAACAGGAATTAGTGTACAAAGGGAGGGATTGTGGCCGAGTGAAAAACATCAGGGGTGAATCAGTTGCTTCAGCATAGTGAATTCACTCCCAGTTGTCCAGGTATGTGTGTCTGACTGAGGATAAGACTTCCTCCTTAGGGAAAGATAAACTGAAAAGGAAGAGGAAGAGAGCCTGTCTTATTTTAGATTGTTTACTGAGTGATGTGGGTCTCAGGACATGTGCAGTCTGATTTTTTTGAGTAGGACATGTATAAATGCTATGTAAGCAAATACAAGGATTCTATGATGAATGCTAAAAATGAATAGACCAAGTTTTAGATTTGTCCAATAGATGGTGTATTGTACTTAAACGTGTCTCTATAGCACCCTACTAGCCTTTATCAAATTGGCAAGTACTCAGAGATGCGGAGGTTGGTTTCAGATTCTTACTTATTCTTTGATCCAATATCCTGATTTAAAACCTGCAAGAAGCTAAATTTACACAGAATGTGAAAAGTTTGACTCATGTTCTAAGAAGGTACTGAAAGAAGTATTGTTTAGGTCCTAATCATTCCCAGCAGATCTTTCGACCCCCCCCCCCCCCCCCCATCGCCCCACCAACCCACCCAAACAGTCCTCGCTAAGTGTATCAAAATTTCCTATGCCTTTCCAAGTTGTTGTTCTCAGAACTTGGGAACTATTTTTTCCTGATTATTATTATATTTCAAGTCAACTGCTTTATAGTAACCATTCTAGCCTCCTCGTATTTTTTTCCTGAAGAATACTTGTGAACATGTAGAATGAGCATGTTTTTCATTTTCATATATTTATTTATTTATATTTGAGGCAAACAATTACCTTGGGAAGATTAGTGACGTGCAAACTGGCAAACTAAACAGTAAAGATTTGAGGGTACATTATACTGTGCATTTTCTTCACACTCACCAGATGGAACCCCACTGGTTGTATTTAAAGCTTATATGATCATTTCCACTGAGCAAGAGGAAATACACAAGCTTTTTAATCTGCGACCTTATGCCACTAAGATCAGCAACCCAGTCTTGACCTGTGGATAACAGAGGATAGACACACACAAGTTAATCTATATGCAGTAGTCATGCAAGAGAGCCAGCCTGGGATATTGTGTTGCGTCTGTTATGTAATCAGTGTTGACAGCAGCTAATAGAGCGACATGGAAGAGTGTTTTCCTCTGAAATTCATTTTATAATGTTGCTCAGAGATACTGCAGTTGACTCCCAGTGGCTTTGTTGCAGTTTGTCCTCCCATCTGACTATTGTTTTAGAACCAAAATACCATAAAGTAATTTTTTTTTCTTTCAAGCCAATTCATCTCTCTACCCAACCTTTAAATCACGCAAGTGCTATTCACTTTATCCCTGAACTACTGATGTGAACTTATGGGATTGGACTAACTTGTTGTGGTGAGTTAATAATTCCTGATTATAAGGATAAGAGTAGCTTTTTACAGGAAAACTCCAATCATTGTTTTTTGTTCCAGTAAGGCCTTAAAGAGAGTAATACTTGAAAAAATCCCTGTACCAGTGCCAAAGCTAGTCTACCACTCAATGACCTTCTGACTGTGGCAGTGCTGACTGAGAGCTTGTCCTCTCAGAATCACCCGGATTCCCCATCCAAAACACAACCAGCTGCTCTGATTCTCTGTGGCGCTGCACAGATTAATCATTATATGTTGGTTACTTCGCTTTAATGCCGATAGAAACAGATCAGATCTCTCACAGCAAGATTTACTTGTTTCTGGACAAATCATGCATTTTTATAAAGCATTATATTAGTATATATAGTGGTATTATTAGTTAAATTGCAAATGCATATATCAGTAATGCAACAAAGGGGCACTAACAGCATACAGTATTTGAAAGCATGGTTAAAATTTCTTATCGATTAAAATCATTTGGAGTTGTGAGTCTGTTACATACAGTTTATGAGTAAAGCTGTGAGAAGTAAATGTATCACCAGTTGCAATACTTGTGACCTTTGATTTATTTTCATTCAGTCATACTGACCACAATTGCTTAAAGTTACACTCTGATTTTATGAACCTAAACACAGATCAGAATTTATATCAAAAACAAACTGTGTATTTGGATGCTGCTTTAGAATTTGTTAGTGGTACTGGGCTGTATAAGTGTATAGTTGATGTCAGCATAAGTTTTGTTCAGGGAACAGTCCACATCATGTCCCAGATGGTTTGACCTTAATCATAAAATCAGAAATGAATGCCAGCTTTGACTGAAAGTAGACAAGGTGGCATGCTAAGGATATAGAGCATTACACCGACTAAGCATTGCCCATTTGCCAAAACCAAACAATAGTGAAAGAACTTCTCTTTGTGTGAATCATAAAAAATTGTGGCAAGTTGGCAGGCAGAGAATAGACTGTGTGTAAGAGCAGAGCCGTCTTTCTCTCTACCTGAGAGGACAAAGAGTACGAGAACAAAACATCCATTTGGTCATCAAGAGCCCCAGAGGCACCGGGGGAAGGGACGAGGACGACCTGCTGTTTTTGACTACAGGTCTACAAATGCTGCTCTGGTCCTTTGAGGAAAACAATTGCACAGGTGAAGTATGAGCAATGCTTTTGAAGTCTATTGGTACTAAAGTGGATTCGATTAAAAAAAAAACAGCGGAGGACCATCACAGCAGGAAAATGGCACCCACTAATAAAGGAATAAGGACTAAGCACAATACCATTATCAGTGCTTTAAATAATTAAAGTAGATAAAAACAATATTTTACCCCAGGCATACCACAGACTGACAAAAACATCAGCTGAATGTCAGGTCTGCAGGGTTGGAGCTGATACTAAACATTTGTGGTCAGTGTGAATTTGAAAACCATGAGCAGATGTGCTTCATGACAGAGGAGTCATGCATTTAACAAGCTATAGAATAAAGATTGTTGAGGCAGCGCACATACCAATCCACTGTATCATTATTGTCCCCACTTCCTGCTCTTACAGAATGCGGTGCATCTACGGAAAGATCTGTGGTTTCAGAAATGGCCTCTGAAGCCGCTCACAGTGGCAACCACAGACAGAGTCAAGCACTAGTTTTTAACAGGCCCCTCCAAACAACATTTCAGATCAATCTTCTGGTTTTATTACATAAATGTCTGATTAAGCATGAAAACAGAGCATGGCATGTGATGAACTGTGTGTTTGAGGGACTAATGGAGGTGGCGAGACTGTGATGACCACCCCCTCCCCTCCAATGGCAGAAATGACCTCAGGCAAAGTCATTTAGGTCAGGTAAAGGACCCTTTCGGTGCCTCATGTCAAATAAAAAGTCTGGCTTGAGAACATGTGATGGAGGTCCTACTGATTGAGCATGACCGTTAGATTAGTCTTTCTGCAGCCACAAGCTGTTAGTGACAACCAGACCATGATAATCACTTAACTGGAGGTGGTTTGATTATGTAAAAGGCATCCATCCATGTATTACTGCCCAAGACCCAAGTGCCAGCTAAATATTGAGCACAAATATTGATTCACCCTCAGTCATATCATTATAGTACCATCTGCTTTTTTATGATTTATCCTCAAAGTCAGTGGCAACACTGTCAAATTCAACAAAGTCCAAACACTGGACAATCCAGACACAGTTTCCAGTTATTCAACTGGAAATATTACACAAGTGTGACTGGTACCATAACTGCAAATACCGATATGATGTTAATTAAAAATGATATCTGAAATCTGCTAGGATTCTTATTGATGAATTACACAAATGAAACTGATGTGTTCATTGCTTATCTGTCTTTCAGGGTGGGGATGGTGTCAGGGAGGCTGTGGATTATTGGACACACCCAGGGAACAAAGCAAACAGGGAGAGAGTGAGGGTGAGGGCGTAAAATTGATTGAATGAGACATAGTTGAGCTAAGATGGATGTCAAAACCAGAGGCGAAAAAGTGAACGCTCAGATAAAAATGGAACATCTAACAATATAACAAAGGTGATTCAATCTATATTGGACCACTTGTCTCGCTGGCAGCGTCACATTACTGTGTAAATATGGTCGATGACAGATCCTGGTGCCACATTTATTAGATTATGTGGCTGATCATGAAACCCCACCGAGCCAATAGGTCTCCAGCTGAAAGCATTACTCACACCCATGTCAATAATATATCTGCTGTTTTTATGATTGAGGCCACAAGATGACAGGATAAAAATATTCTGAAAGTGATAAGAATTAAGTGGATTCAGTTATTCTGTTTTTTTTTTGTTTTTTGTTTTTTTGCTTCACTGCAGTAGCTCTCAACAGGCAGTCTTTTCCCAGTAATGCAGTCAGATTCAAATGCAAATCTAAATCTAATCTAATGTTTTTTAATGTTTCTGTATTTTCTGTATAGCATAAAAAGTTATTATGCAATAGAGTCACAGCCCTGGAGTGTATGGATTTGAGGGACCAGGGCAGGGAAATAGCAAATTATACATTAAAAAGAGAAGAATCATTAAATAACAAAACCATGCTAGCTGTGAGGCTGTACTTTTATACAATGCTTGCTAAAAGTTTAGCAGGTATGGTGTTTACCATGAAATTATAATCTAATAATGGTGCTACATTAAAAAAATAAGGGATCACCATGCACAAAACCATGAGGAAACAGCTTCTGGAAACTGGAAAATGTTTGTGTTAAATTGTGTCTAAATCCTGTGGATAGACGTGGAGATATATATCTCTGGATAACTGAAACTTTTGCCCTGCAGATGGCACTATATAAAAAGTCAGAGGATCACCAGAATCAGCAGGATTCATCCATTGGGGACCATGAAAGTATTTATAAACTTTCATGGCAATCCATCCAGTAGTTGATGTTTAGTAGTTGAAGATATTTCACTCTGAAGCATTGGATCTACTGATGTTGCTGTGAGTGGAATCCCGACACCAGCATGACTAAAAATAAAGCTACAACTAAACTGAGAAAGTTTGCGAATTGAGTGTCAACATATTACCAGAAAAGGAAGGGGACAGAACGGAAGAACAACATTAATCACTGCTATGATGATCAGCTATGATGGACCTCCCTGGGGTCGAGTCCGAACAGCAGGATTTCACAATATATCTCACCACAAACATTCCTCCTCAGACTTACTTGCACCCTAAACGCATACCATACCTTCCTTAAGGCTGAAAAACGAGGGCCAGCTCATACATTTCCCATGCTCCCCCTCACTGTCAACTTCCTGTTTGTTTATAGAGCTTCATATTTCAATGCTCCCACAGTAAGACTGTATTCTAATCCCTATCCATTCCTATCTGAGGCTTGCTTTCATTAACCTGAAAAATTATGCCAAAGATGCAAACAACTGCTGAGTGAGTTCAGTCATAAAATCCAAACATTCCGATGGACTTTTGTCATATTAGTGGTATGTTTTTGTTTAGTGTTTAGTTTCTCAGAACAATTTTCTCTCAGAGTCCAGAGTATTAGCCTGTGTGAGCCCAGCAGTGATTCACTGGTCATTCAGAGCCTGAGAAAACACAAGAAGGGCACATTCATTCTCCATTGTATATTGAGCTCAGGACTGATGCGGAGACCTGTAGGGAATTCTGCAGCGCTGCCTCGTATCATATGATTCAGCGGTGTGAATCACAGACAGCTCAGCATTTAGTTTTCCCTTAACTGTTGCACCTTTAATCGATGACCTTATATGTTCACATTTGGCACAGAAATACATTGGAGTGTAACAAGTATGAAAAATAATCAAACTTTTTTTTTTTTAAGTCTACAAACTATCTGCCTGTAGCTACTTTTCAACAAATGAATATTTGAATTAGCAGTACAAGAAGTATCGAGATCCTTTAATCAAAAGTAGCAACATCACAGTGTAAAAACACTAAATAATAAAAGTAAAAATCCTGCATAAAGTCTTTTCTAAATCTTAGGGGGAAAATGAAAAATAGTTGTTGTTTTAGCTGGTTGAGGTGGAGCTAAATTTCTAACCTGGTTTTGTAATTATAATCTTCAAGGTAACTCATAACTGTATCTGTCAGATTGATGGAGTGGAGTGAAAAGTACAGTGTCTTCCTCTGAAATGTAGTGAACTTGAAGTATAAAGTAGCATACGGTGTGTTGATGGCATCATTGCCCCCCTTCTGGGTGTGAATGTGCTGTGCACAGATAAAGCAGAGGCCCACTTTAATGCCTATTGGTATAGAAACACAATACAGTAAGAACGCTGAGTAGTACTCCTCATGACAAGTAAACCGGTCTTTTAAATGCAAATTGGTGGAGTGCCCCTTTAGCATCAGCTGTCCTGAGTGAATTGCACTGTATTTCCAGGAGGTGGGGGTAGGTGGGGGCAGGGGGTATCTGAATACACCTGCTTCCATCAGAGACAACAAAGGGGGCTTATTTTGGGGGTGGTTGGACTGAGGGGATGGTTCAGTCTAATTACAGACTCTGGGGAGATGACTTCACCGGGGTGACGCCTGACCCTGGGGTGAGTGTTTTTCCGCCGTCTCCCATCACATCAGGGGCAGGCCTCTCCAATTACTGTAGGCAGGTCTGGTCTGTGCCTTTATTTGGTAATTAAAAAGGCTGACTACAGTGTTTTGCAAGTCAAATTAAGAGTTTTTAAAACCCTGTGCACTGTAGTGAATGCAACCTGATCACATCAGCAGTGTCTGTGACTGCAGTAATGAGAGTGAAGCACAGAGTTAAGGTGTTTGTATTAGTCCAAGCCACCTCCTTTCGACTTCCACTCTTTGTGTGGTGCCTCAGTACAGTGGTCTTATCGTCAGTGCATTAGTCACTGGGTTTTTTGTGGTTCGAACATCCATTTTCCACAAGCTCGGGGGTTTCAAAGATGGGATACTGACAAGCTCTCTTCAGGCACTATCACGCTCATAACCACATTACAAGCCCATGTATGTCGTTCCTCCTCTCATTCCCAGGACAATTAACTACGTCTGACTGTGGGCTAATGAGCCATAGAGCACAAGCATTTGTCCTATCTTTAGTTGAAATCAGTTGCCATTAGCAATTGTGAGCTCCCCCTTACCACCACCATCACTGCTTCCAGTCTCCTTACAATGGAGACTGATGACTAGAGAGGCAGAGCAGGAAATGAAATTACTGTATAGACAGTCACATACAGTTGGTGGGGGGGGGGGGGGGGGGTGGGGGTGGGGGGGGGGGGGGGGGGCGGGGGGCGTGTGTGTGTGTATGTGTTACCCAATGGACACAATAACAAACCAGCAGAAGGCAGAAGCAGGCATTATTAACCCAAATAACCAGGATTAACTGCTTTGTGTTTACCTGACAGACAGAGATAAACGGTTGTTTCCATTACACACTACAACACCATCCACTTCACTCCCACTTAAGAGCTCTCTGTAACCATAATGGTGTGCAGGCAAGCTGCAAAACTGTCCTGGAAGCAACTTTGATTTTTCTTTGAGTCAACACACTTGGAAGCAAATGACTGCCTCAGTTATGATCACACAGCCTTTTATTCCCAGGAAACATATAGTTAAACAGACGGATAGTAGACCTTCGTGACTACTTGAGTCAATAATAAACAGAGTAAAAATACTTGTAAAGACCCTACTGGTCCAGACTCGCATACACAAATACTTCTCTGAAACTATTCTGCGTACCTAAACGTCAGTGTAAATTTATTCTGAGCATTTGGAGGTACATTTCTAGTTTTTTTTACCCCCTAACTTTAAAATATAATTGAGTCATTTAAAAAAATAAAGCTTCCTTGTTGTATGTAGATTAAACTAGAAAGGGCCATAATTTGAATGTATGGTTTAATTTCTTAAATTTTCTTGTGACAGTCTGACACTGTCATCTTAGACAGGACTTCCTGTGCAGTTTGGTTCTTTCAAAGTATTGAAGTGCCATCTAGTGTCCTGAATAAGAAAGTTACCACTCAAATTAATTCTTATTAGAAAACTCTCTGCAAATGTATTATTATATGATTATTTTGCCACCATTGCAATCTCATCACAAAATGAAGTGTCTGTTTCTGGGGCCTGATATTAAAATGTATGTAAAAATAGTCATAAATCTTAGAATAAACATGCAGATTTTATGTTGAAAGGCTGACATGTAATCATCATTCAAACAACATGAAAAGATACACAGACACAGAGCTGGGTGCTGCAGCTGTGATAAAGCAAAGCATTCCTGAACTGGCTGCTTTGTTATGTTTCCATGTCAAACACAATGGGAATTGTTCTCAGCCTACATAACGCATGGCATAACAAGATGACAGCATGTTGTGAAAGCATCATATCATATGGTTGCATTGTATTTAACTCTTCTTTCACATACTTTAATTTAATTTTACCATTATTTTGAGTTACTCTTTGTGTTGACATACATAGAGACACCTGCTTCAAACTGGTTAGGTACTTATTTACTTTTTATTAACTTTGGTACATTTCAGTTGTGTTCTCTTATTTCTCGTAAAGGTGAAAGGTTTAGACCTAACAGTGACATCTTGTGGCCAGACTCTAAACCTATTTAAAGTATGTCAAATTATTTTTCATCATATGAAAGCGGACTGAGCATATTTCCAGGTTAACTTTTTCTTTTTTAATTTCCAGAAGATATTTCTTTATTATTCACTGTCTTTTAAATCAAAGTCTCCATGTTTGTTATAAATAATGACGTGAACTGGTCATTCACAAAATTAGAAACAGCAGGATTTGCTATGAAAAAATGCTGTTTGAATGTATGTGGACAACCATGCAAAGCACATTGGAAGTGGAGATAGGAGGACATGCAGGTAGGAGTGGGTTGAGTTGAACCCGGCGGGGTTTAGGACCCAGCAGGTGCCCAATGAGAATCACATGATAAGCACAGGACGTTGACGGTTGTGTTGCCTGTCCAGCGAACAGACGTGCAGGGAGGAAGACGTCGCATCTGTGCCAGAAGACTTCAGGTCGTAGGAGCGTAGTAGTAATGCATTAGTTTTGGGTGGAGTCGTTGAAGAAAAGGCAGCGGAGATGGCTGCTGGTGTCTTACTCTTTGTTGCAGTGAACCTTGCCTGTTTATCTGTCAGTGGAAACCTGGTAAGACAGTAACAAAAAGTTGTCTGATTTACTAATAGAAAAGTCACCTGATCACTCATTCGTCCGTAGATCCTGGAAAAAATGATGCCAGTTCTAATATAATTTTTATTTTACCTTGCTTTTGTAATCGAGGAATTCCCCTTGAATTCAAGCCTCTCGCATCTTTAATCTCTATAAATGCAAATCTATTGTCATCTGTTGACAGATGACATGACAAGAGACAAGAGGCATAACGTCTGTCCAAACTGGTGCCAAATATTGCACTGTATATGATGGAAATTATACATCTCACCCAAGCAAGACAATGTAAACTTCAACCAGTTTTAAAATGCACTCTTGCAGGTCTCTGGAGAAAGATCTTTCTCTATTGACTACAAAAACAACTGTTTCCTCAAAGATGGGAAGCCTTTTCAGTACATCTCAGGTAGTATCCACTACTCCAGAATCCCACGGTACTATTGGAAGGACCGGCTTGTGAAGATGTACATGACTGGTCTCAATGCAATCCAAGTGTAAGCTGAACACATACATACAGTATATGTGTATTTTTGTCAGCGGGGATGTTCCTTCCTAACCCTTCTGTAATGGGATGACTACATTCACTCTGCCTTCACACAGATATGTGCCCTGGAACTTCCATGAAGCAGTACAGGGGGTCCACAACTTCACAGGGGACAGGGATTTGGAGCATTTTTTGGATCTGGCCAATCAGACAGGTCTCCTGGTCATCCTGCGTCCAGGACCGTACATCTGTGCAGAATGGGAAATGGTGTTAAAATTTGGCCTTGCTTTGTTAATGTCAATATATAAAGTCCAGTTAGTCATTATATTCATAACTAAGACAAATAATAATTCAGAAATGGTTTTTATTTTAACAGTCACAACATCACAGCCTAAAGAAGAGAGAGATTTACAAAGAAATTTGACAGTGTATTAAAGCATAAATTACAATGTGGTGTTACAAAAAAATTAAGAAACAAACAACGTTGCACATTTGATAAAATGAACCACTTTCAATATATGTATTTCTTGTTTATATATTCAAAAAATATATAATTTGTTCTTACTTCCCAGGGTGGATTGCCAGCGTGGTTACTTCAAAAACCAAACATCATACTTCGCTCTGCGGACACAGGTATGACATGAACCCTTGTCTCTTTTTATTTTTTTAATGTCACATGCCACATTGATTTGTCTTCTTTTGCTGCAGATTATGTGCAGGCAGTCAGCAACTGGCTTGCTGTTCTCCTCCCCAAAATAAAGCCTTGGCTCTACATCAACAGGGGTAACATCATTAGTGTCCAGGTAGAGTAGTGAGTGCGTACCAATAAAGTTTTTGTTTCATAGCTCGGTTATTAATCTTGGTTTGAATTAATCATCTCCCTTTGATACAGGTGGAGAATGAATATGGAAGCTACTATGCTTGTGACTACAACTACATGCGTCACCTACGGACTCTGTTCCGCTTCTTTCTCGGTGAAGACATGGTCCTGTTCACCACTGATGGCAACACAGACAAGGAAATGACATGCGGGACTCTGGAAGGATTATATGCCACGGTAGACTTTGGCACAGGTGTGTTAAGGAGATAACAGCATCTACTTATCTTAAGTTAGTCATACAGAATTATTTTGCACTTTCTTCCATTTCTTCCTTTATTCAGACACCAACGTAACTGAGGCCTTTGCCCGACAAAGACGTTTTGAACCTCGAGGCCCTCTGGTTAGTTACTTGTGAATTCTTGTAATTATTTACATTCAGTGATTGTTGACTCATCCAACCAAGCCTTAGGATGGAAAAATGTTTTAAATGGCGTTACAGGTGAACTCAGAGTTCTACACCGGCTGGTTGGACCACTGGGGAGATCAGCATGCCGTGGTTGATGCTCAGAAGGTCAGCAGAGTGCTAGGAGAAATGCTAACCATGGGGGCCAACGTCAACATGTATGTCTCCCCAAACTCTTAGTCCTTCCAAGGTTTCCTCCTCTCTGTACAAATTTGGTTACAGGGAACAGCTGGCGTTGTCCTGTATTTTTTAATTCTTAACATATCCTTTGAAAAGACCAAAACCAGCAACGCATTAGTCCTTATTTATGAATTTCCAGCTTCCCAAGTCCATTAATTCCTTGTGAAGATATAAATGTAAAACCTGTTAGGAAACTTTACTGAAACATGCTGGTTGTGGTCTTTTAATGGGATTTGTTCACAGTAAGAATAATTTCATCAGGCTCATCCTTTTCAAGATACATCACTCACCAATTTGAGCTCCCAAGAAATGAAAGTCACACCTTCTCATTCTCCCTGAAATAAGGCCTGCCGCTCTCTCTTCACAGGTACATGTTTGAGGGAGGCACTAACTTTGGCTACTGGAATGGTAAATTCCTTTGTTTTCACAATGACTATCTCAGTGATGGAGATAAGCTGAGCTTGTGGTGCAGTCATCTCTTTCTAACTCTCCACAAAGGTGCTGATCATGACTCGAGGTTCCGCTCAGTGGTGACTAGTTATGATTACGACGCCCCGCTGTCTGAGGCAGGAGACCCCACAGAGAAGCTGTTGGCCATCAGAGAAGTCATTAAGCAGGTAACACTGGTTGAACAGCCACCCACCCATGTTGTTGTTGTGATCACACTTGTACATATGTCTGAGATATGATTAATTAATCACTGTTTCTCTACAGTTTAGAGATATTCCTTCTGGACCCATGCCACCAGCAACGCCCAAATTTGCCTATGGCTTTGTGACCCTAAGAAAGGTGATGCTGTATTATTTCAGGAAATGTTTTTAAATGTTTAAAGGCACAAAAAATGGTTGGTAATGAGAACAAGTGGCTGTGTTTGATGTTAATAATGCAAAACCTTTTTACAGGTTGGTAACATCAGCGGTCTGTTGAACACTCTTTCACCCCTGGGGCCAGTCAAATCTCAGTATCCTCTAACATTTGAAGAGATGAAACAGGTATGGTGTCTCACCAACTTCCCTCCCGTTTGTCAACAACATGGGAGGGAATAGTGTTGTAGTGACAGCGAACCTCTTGAAACATGGAGAACTTCTAGACTGTTGTGTCTGCAACCTGTCATGTCTATTGTGTTCAGTACTATGGATACATGCTGTATCGGACCACGCTGCCCCGGGACCTCTCAGAGCCCACGCCACTTATCTCTCCACTGAATGGGGTTCATGACCGTGCATATGTGTCCGTCAATGGGGTAAGCCTTTACAATGAACTTTTGTTGTCTAACCAATCAGATTTCCAGGTCATGTATAGGAAAAAACATCACAGGTTAACTCCAAGCATGCTTGTTCATGTAATGCCATGTTGTTTCAGATTCATGCTCAGTTACTTTGTATTTGCTGATGTTCATAGTGGTGATAAAGCATGTGTGTCTGTATGACACAGGTTTTCCAGGGCCTGTTGGAGAGAGACACAGCACTGGTGATGAATGTCACTGGACAGCAGGGGGACACTGTGGACGTCCTTGTTGAGAACATGGGCAGGGTTAACTTTGGCAGCAAGATCAATGACTACAAGGCAAGTCCAACCCCATAGAGTTTCCATTTTTCTGCACAATCACATCTTTAGCTCTGATGTTTTGTTGAGATTGTCTTTACTTCCTCACCATTTGGGGATGCAGAGACCTGAATGCTAAATGTGTAGAGATAATGATAATTACTAGTCTTTTTTTTTAAATTAAAATATTCTTTCTTTGGTTCTGACTTATGAAAACACAAATTGTGCTAGCAACCATAAAGCATTGTTTTTAAATCAAATAAGAAAACATTTCTCCAATAGGCAAACTCTTCATATCTACACAAACATAAAATACAGATTGATACAAGTACCATGAACGTTCCTGTATGAAATGGTAGCAAATACATGTATCTTAAACTTTAAAATGACCATGAAAAATAATAATTGTTTCAGATTATTTGTTAGTTATTGAGAGTAAAACCTAATTTCACAGAGTACAAATGTTAGCTGGTTAACAGTATGTGTTACTGCAGGGCCTCTTGAGCAATCTGATCCTGGGTAAAGATGTACTGACTGACTGGAAGATCTACCCTTTGGACATTGATGGAGCCATCGCTGGTGGATGGCCTCATTCAGACAGACAGTCCTTCCCCACACCTCAGAAAGAAGCTTCAGCTGGACCGGCCTTCTACATGGGGACATTACAGCCCAACGGCTTGGCATGGGACACCTTTCTCAAGCTCAATGAATGGACAAAGGTAATGTGGCTTTTTGGGGATGGAGGACATTTTGGCACCAAAACACATAATTCCCCTGTGGGTTTACCTCATTATTCAGGGATAAAACAATTCTATCCTTTCTAATGTTAATGTTGTTTTCTTTTTTTATATAACAGGGTCAGATATGGATTAACGGTATGAACCTGGGACGATACTGGCCAGCCAGGGGCCCTCAACAGACCCTTTATATCCCAGGACCCTTGCTCAGCACCACCCTACCCAACAACATCACAGTGCTGGAGCTGGAGGGGGCACCAGCACACTTACGGGTTCTCTTCATGGACCGGCCTCAGCTCAATGTCACGACTCAGCAGTCTTAACAGAGCGCACTGAGTTTTGTAGCACATTTTCTCAACATTTACCTGGAGAAATACTATATCCCAAACAGTGATCCAATAATGATTTTGTCTTTGGGTTTTAATATTCACTGAATATTTGTGTTATTTTAATGCATTTGATTTTTTTTTTCACACATTTTTTTAACTGCAGATACTGTGAATAAATTATAAATTTATGTCATTATGTTTCTGGTACAGTATATGCATCCAGTTGTGTAAGATCATCTGCCATTATAAAATGATATTTGAAATGTGTGTTCAGAATTGAAAATGAAACTAACACATTAGATACTTGTACTTTTTATGAGGTAGCTTCCTTCCAGCTAAAAATTTCCACACGGGTTTTAGGTCTTCCCCTGAAGAGGATTTGCTTTTCGATGTGCTTGGACACACTGAGGGGTGCAGAAAGAATACTCCAGGTACTGAAATGGGATCTTGCCAAGCAGAGACTCCCCACACAACCAGCACCTCCTGGTGACAAAGACAAACCAACACAAAAACACACTGAATTTCATTTGACACTTTTGAATAACTACTGGTTAATGTAATGTGCTAATTTACACTGTCACTAAGCTCAATGAGTGGATGGCTATTAGGGGTCTTACTTGATGTTAGAGAGGCTGATTCCTGTTGCAGCTACCTGCTCTGCTAACCTTTTCTCTGCTGCCAGAGCTCTCTATAATCAACAAGCAAACAGTGAACATTTAAAAAATTTTTTAAAGAAAACAATTAACTGAATATCAGAGATCAAATGCACATTAACTCACCTTTTCACGATCAGTCAGAGATGCAAACCTCTTCTTTTCCTCTGCCTCCAAATCTTGTTTCCTCTTCTCCTCCTTCTGCTCTTTCTCTCGCTGTTTTCTCAGTGCCTTCTGAGCCCTTTTCTTCTCTGTCTTTTTGGATTCAATCTCTGCCGTCAGCGGCCCAGGGACCTTGAGTTGCACAGGTGTAAACCATAAGTGCTCTGCTTGCATTTAATGGGACACATATTCGAGGCTAGACCAGCAACTCTTACCTGTGCCCTGCTGTAGTCATATTTGTCAGGATTCTCACCCATGTATTTACGGAAGACATTCCTTGTGTCTTTGTCAGGGGCGACAATATACGGGGTCTGCCCTTTGTTATCCCTGTAAAGGAATATTGCAGAGATAATGTTCACATTTGGGCACAGATTCACTGCATTTACAAATTATCCCACTGAAATTTTACTTTTACAAAAATACCTACCGGCTGGCTGGGTCTGCTCCTGCATCAAGAAGCAGCCTAACCACTGCCTTTTGTGCAGTTGCTGATGCAACATGCAGCAAAGTGAACTGTGATGAGTCTATGGGCTTATTAAGGAGAATCCTAGGACTTGGTGCATTAGAGGGGTTGCTCTCCAACCGCTCTTGACTCTCCGCTGTTTCTTCATGTGGCCCCAGGAGTCTACTTAGAGTGTCCACATCCCCAACCTTGCAGGCTGTAAAGAGGGCATCCCTCAGGCCATACTCCCATGACTCATCGACAGTTTCTATGAAGACAGAGAAAGCTAAATAATGAGTTTGGTGGTGGGGGGGGGGGGGGGACAGATGCAATACAAACAATATCAAGGAAGAAGTCCGTACTCACCTTCCAGCTGTTTCTTGGTCTGTGCTTTTCTCTTCTTCTTGTTCTTTGATTGTGCTGCTCGAGGAGCGTCTCCTGGTGGTGTAACCTCCATCAACTCCTCCTCTTGATTGTCGGTTTCTGTGTTATTCAATTCTGTCACAGGTGGATATGAAATTTCATTAACCTTGCAGAACTTTTGAGTGAGGGATAAGCATTCCTTGGGATCCTGTCATGAGGCTATAGCCATATATGGAATGGCACACTGGACTGGACGTACCCTCATTTTGCTCTTTGGCCTCCTCCTTCTTTCTCCTCCTCCTTTTCTTGTGCCTGGAGGGATGTATTTCATACTCCCTGAGGTCCAAGGTTCCTAATGTCAGCTCCACCATCTCTAGCTGGATCTCCCCACCCTCTTCTTTATCTGAGCTATCATGGTTTTCTTTCGCTGATGCCAAAAATAAAAGAAGTGTACTGTAATACCAAATTTCACAGTGAATTAAGTTTGTGTTGAAACAGCAATAAGTTTGCAGATAATTTTCTTAAGCTATGTTTTGCCATAATATTTTATCCACAGGGAATTAAACAGACTGTATATTCACAGTGTACAGTCAAACTTCTTAAACTTACTTTGCTCTTGATCAGTGATTTTCTGTTCAACTGGCTTGACTGTTTTTTTCCACGTCTTCTTAGATGGACTGAAGACTGCAGACATGTCTGTGTCTCTCCCTGGATTAAGATATTTTTGATTATACACTGGCTGCATGACAATGAGCACACAACATGTTATTACACGAAGTATGTTATTGAGCTTACCATAAACATGAACGGTGGAAAGCACCTCGTGTACCCTCTGTACCTCTCGAAACGTTGCCCTCCGTGTGGCGAAGGGAAGTGTTCGGATCCTGGGGTCTTTTTTGTCAAGGGGGGCTGCTCGACCACCAAAGAAGATGGTCCTGTTATAGGTAGGGGCTCGTATAAATATTACAGAGGCCTCCTTCAAGTATTCAGCCCAGGTCACCAGAAGTTCTTGAATGTCCTGTGAAAGGTAGCAGAGCAATGCACATGAAAAACTCATTACCAAACCCTATAAATGAAATGCACTGACAGCAAAAAGTTAAGGATTGAGTCACATTCCCAAGACCAAGTACATTTACAAAAATGTACATAAATTACTTACAGAACACTCCTAAATTCTGTAACAACACGAGCAGTATGTGCTTAAAATGACAGTAGTTGTTGTCCATTGTCTTCAATATGCAATTGCTGTCTCAAGTTTGCCTTTCAGAATAAGCAACGCTTACACAGAGAGAACAAATGTTTTTTTGATCAAGCAGGCCCTAGGCTCTGCGGTTGGACCAGCACAGTTTCACAAAAGTAGAAAGAAAAAATGGCCCCTTTTGGAGGGAGGGTGGCTGCCCTGACACAAACTTTAACTGGTACAAGAGAAAATTAATGCAATTCAGCAGAAGGGTCTTACCAGGGTTATGTAGATCATTGTTAGCTATGTTTAATGAACATCAGCCTTCAACTGATTTTGGCTGATTTTGCTGATATATGGTAAAAAAAAAAAAAAAAAAAAAAAAAAAAAGATGTTGTGATCTTGCCTTGACTAACGCTGCCTCATTGTGTCGCCTCAGAGCAGCTCCTGCAGACTTTGGTGTGTGGCTGCGGTTCTGAGAGTCTCTGACTCCTTGAGCAGTGCCTCGCTTGGCTCGTACAGTGTATCGGTGAAAAGTCTTGTGCTGAAGGACTTCTTTTCTGTAATGCAATTACAGTGTGTTGGGCAGATACTTACACACAACTAAACTTCTTACACTTCTGACCATGATGTGCAAAATAAAGTGCTGATAAACCTCTCAACTCACCCGTGGAAAATAGCACCAGCAAAGTGGCCTCCACCTGTCATGAGAATGACCCACACTGTCTTCTTACTTATGGCCATTAGGGAGGATCTTGCATCCTGCTCATCACCTGACTGAAATATTACAGGAACAGAACATGAAACCAGTAAAAAAATCAAAGATCTGTTAACACAGATTGCACACTGTGCTGTACTGCACCTGCTGAGTCTCACCTTCCCCTGCAGAATGCAGCGGTAGACTGACAGATACTGTCCTGCTGAGTTCTGGAAAACCACCTTACTGGAAAGCCGGCCAGTAATTAAACTGGTTTCGGCTGAGCTCTCATTATCTGTGCCAGTGATGTTACTGCTTGTCCCCCCACCATCACTATCTGAGTCTTCTTCCCCTGAATCGGACTCTGAGCCCGAGATGCTTGACATGTCCCCTGTAAAGTGATAACCGAAAATCAATTAGCTGTTACAATCACTGTTTAAACTCCACGCTAGGTGTGCAGGCCGCTGGTTTCCTCACCAGCTCCAGTCTTCCTCTCAAACTCCTCCACTGTGACTGGTGGCATTCCGGTCATCTTCTGTCTCAAGTTGAAGCGATGCCAGTCGAGCTTGTAGTGCTCCATCTGAAATGTAAAGAAATGGTAACTGACAGTCATGAGCAGTCTTCTTCGCGTCAACACATCTTTATGAACTGAACACATTGGTGTTTGACGAATACCTGTTCCTCACGATTAATAAAGGGACATCTACAGGCTAAACAGACCATCTTGTCTGACACCTCTCTAGCCAGACTGCACTCCCGCTGTCTGTCATCCTCGAGGCATTTATCTTCCAACCCTGTGAGGAGGACATGGTTACAAACAGACAGATAATTAAGGGTAGGCTATTGTCTTCATTACAAACATGAAGCTACACGAAGCTACAGTTCATACATACCGTGTGAGGATGGCTCAGTGTTAACTGGCTGCTTCAGGACTGGGTTCACTTCTCTCAGCCCAATCAAAGCCTCGTCATTTGGGCACAAATTAAAGATGGAGTGGTAATCAGCCAAAGTCGTCATTGTGACTGTGATTTTTATTTTGTCTTTTATCTTATGACCTGTTCGGACATTAGAAACAGAGAAACTTGTTGTAAGTTTGGTGTTCTTCAAAATAACCTTCCGTTCGGAAACATCCACAATAATTAACTGTTAGAGATTCAGTCAACTCCTCTTTGTGTTCGACACAACATTACAGTCATGAGCAACAAATTACAGACCAATCTTACTCTATTATAAAAGCTAAAATTATCGTGGCTGGTGTAAACCTGACCATATGTGTCCTTTGAACGACACGTGTAGTACTGACAAAGCAGTGACTATTATCTTTATTTTAAGGGCTGTGCTGTTTTCTCTCTTCTCTAACAGGTCGAGTACATTGAATACAATATAATATACAATTAACTCTTTTAAAAATAGGAACTTACCGTAAAAAGATGTCTCACAAGGCTACGTTAACGTTATGGTACCCTCTGTTTCCGCCTGACTTACTACGGAAGCCCCAAAGCATCAATAATACCTCAACGAGAACGCGTTCACAGATCAAAGATGGCAAGCTAGTTCAGTGTGTCCTACAACACTGAATATACATTGACCACACGTTTCACAAGTTTTACAAGCTCTTTGTGGTTTTTATACATATATATATAATTCATTATTCACTGTAACGCTTTACTCCTCGCTTTTGATGACTCGGCAGAATGTAGCAACAGACGTCACTGATAACTGAGAAATCACAGCATACACTGAAAGATTAACAGTTTACAACTATTTTTATGTATGTCAAAGAAACATTGTACTTTAATCAGATGATGCAATAAGTTAAACATATTCATCTTTCATTTCCTTTTTACTAACTTTTAAATTTCAACCTTCCCACCTGAATATGTCTTTAGTTTATTCATGTACATACTTGCTTTTAAGATAAAGACTATTTCACCTATGCACAAACTTGAATGAATCAATAGGGAGGTTTCCCATACATCAGTTGCCAATTATTTTGCACCTGAGCCACTGGATATAAAGTACAAGTACTTCTGGGACAATATCACGTCAAAGACTTTATTAGGTGCAACAAAATATATACAAAATAAAGTATAACAATTAAATACAACACACAATTAAAACAATTGTACCTGTAATTAAAAAAAAAAAAAAAAAAACTTTAAATTTGTGATTCACTTGGATTTGCCTTGCTTTGACTTGGATTTGCCTTGCTTTGACTTGGATTTGCCTTGCTTTGACTTGGATTTGCTGGTTTGTGCCTGTATCAAAGCTTCTGCTGTTGGCAAAGAAAGACAAAGCATATTACAAACGGTATCAAATAGTTCCCCAGGATGTAGACATCACACCGTATTCCCCTTACCAGCCATATTAGTAGCCTTAGCCTCTGCCAGACGTTGTTTCACTTCCAAAATTTCAGCAGCGAGGCTTGCCCCCTTTTCGTTGAGACACTCAATCTGTCCCTGTAAATAGATCTTTTGCTCTCTGAAAAATATTGAATAGGCAGTGAAGGTTTGTGCGTTTATATATTCTCTCTCTGTGCACACAGCAAGCAGCAATACCTGTGTTCAGAGTCTTGATGATCCAGTTGTTCAGAGAGTTGCCTCTTCTCTTCCATCAGAAGATCCAGTTCCTGTAACATATCAAAAGCACCGATATTCACCATCATCAGCCCTACCCGCCGCTCCAGTTCCTTGGTGCTGAAAGTGAGAGCAGAACTTATTAGACAATTAACATTAACAAATTTTCTGTCCAAACTCCACTCGGGTTGATGATGGAAGAAAAATGCGATTTGAGACCCGTTTCCTCAAAGGCTAAAACACTGTACCTTTTAAACATTAAGGGGTCCATTTTGAAAGATAGCTGGGTCTAAGCATATTGCATATCACCTGTGATAACACCTGTGACACACACACACACACACACACACACAGATTCCACGCTTTCCTATCACACACCGGTGATACATTAGGGGCAATTTGGGGTTCACGATCTAGCACAAGAACTAGTCTAAATCTGTAAGCACCGACGTTAAACTGCAACTGTTCAGACAAAACGGATTTTTACATTATAAACACGAGTTCCGCTTAACTCAAGTTATCCAGAGTAAGCAATGCAGGTACCATTGACGCAGTTCTTCCTCAACATGCAGTCTTTGTTGGCGGACCTCCTCCAGTTTGCGACTATTTTCGTGGATGGCACGCTGCAGCTCTTCGACCTGCTCCTGCAATTCAACGAGAGGAATTACAGTGTTTGCTATGAAAGTGTTAAAACTCGCCGTAATGTTGGCGAGCTGTCGGAGCAGTTTCTTTAGTCATTTTCCCCGATAATTTGCAACTCAAGTGTTAACGTACTTTAGCCTTAGCTACCGACAGCAAGCTTTGCAAATTCAGCTAGCTAGTAACAGTTAGGTACCGTTAGCATTAACCTACCAAAAAATCGTCATGGTGTGTTAAACATGTAAGGCTAGAAAAAGCGGACATGATATCTTGTTTTTCTGTAAGTCACTTGCGGAATGTGTCGACCTGCCTCACTGAGAGTAAGGCTCAAAGAAGTATGAGTGGTATGAGTGCTGTTTAGGAGGGGCTTATATAGTGTACTGGGGCGCTCATTGACAGAGCCCGGATAGCTCAGTCGGTAGAGCATCAGACTTTTAATCTGAGGGTCCAGGGTTCAAGTCCCTGTTCGGGCGTTCGTTTTTTGTTTTCTCTCTCTCTTTATTCACAATACACTGACAAATACAATATGTTGTTCACACATGAGTTTTGCAACAGATACTTATTATCTGATATGAGCAACGTATGAGATGCAACTGCATGACAACTGTTGGTAAGCTTAGCTTCAGTGGAAACAAAACAGTAGGCTACTCCTGGTACAATGTATAATACATCCAAAGTCCAAAATTGCCCCAGATCTGTGCCAAACATTAAACCATTTAATTTAAACCTAGTCATTGAGGTGGGGCTGTTATTACACACAGTGAGACCCCACATTATCATACTGTTGCAGTTGTTGTTTATGAAAGAATCTAACTAATTTGGGGATTAAACTCACTCACAAACAAATAACAGTAACCCTGTAATTCACCAGAGATAATCATGGGTATTATCTCAGGACAGTGATTGGGAACACCTATAAAGCTAGGTGTTAGTTCAGGTAAAATGGCAACACTGAAGGCATATCTGACCAGCAAAGATGGACCGGATTATCCTCTTGTGCGTGGTTTCCACCTGTCTCTCAGCTGTACATGCCCAGGTAAATATGCATGGCATTGGAGTGGGACTGCAATTTTAAAGCTGTTGTTGAACTTTAAAAGTTCAACAACAGCTTCGCAAATAACTTTGTCTTTTTTGCAGAAATTTTTGTTCAGCCCAAAATGGGGCCCCATTGGCTATAAAGGTAAATACAGTTTGGATTTTATCAATATGCCAATTTAAGTGTGACTGCAGTAAAAGCACACAAACTGCACTGACTTATAACTACTTTTTAAGAGCGTGAGGAGAACGGTGATGGGACAGCAATGGATGAAATCATTAAAGCTAATGAGTTCCAAGGTAAGGCACACACAGTTTACTTGAATTCTCTTGCAGATTACGCAACATGCTGTAATAAATGAGCTCCTGTTGTCCAGTCGAGAATGATTTAATTTCCCCTGATTTCCGTCTCAGCTTCCAGAATCATTGACGGCACTACTAGTCTCAGAGAGGGAGACATTGCTGTTTCTGCTGGAAGGCGCTCCAAAGTCTGCTTTGCACGGAGCTGCCTCTGGTCTAAGTCAGTTGATGGACATGTCTACATTGCATACAGGCTCTCACCTGAATATTGTATGTTTGTTTTTGTTTGTTTTTTAGTTTAAATGTAGTTATTAAAGTAGAAGTTAGTAGAACATTACAGCCTAATCATTTCTAAGATTCAGCAACATTGTTTTCAGTGATTTATAAATTGTTTCTGCCCCCTCCATTACGTCTACACCAATGAACAGCTGAAATGGAGACAAAGCTGATAAAGAAAGGGATGGAGAACATAGAGAAAGGTACCTGTGTGCGGTTTGTTCCTCGGACTCACCAGCGAGACTACGTCGACATCCAGCCAAAGTCTGGGTGAGAGCGTTTGCCTGGAAAGTTTGACTCCATAATGTTGTAGTCTTTATTTTTTTTAAAAAGTTACTCCTTTGGAAAAATGTTTTCCTCTGTGGAGGAGATGTGAAATGCAGAGTTGAGTTGTATCAGTTATTAGAAATATGAGTAGACTTACTCAAGGAAGTGTTTTTCTTTGAATTATTGTAATCATATGCTCTGCATCTGGGTGTGTGTGTGTTAATCCAGGTGTTGGTCCTACCTTGGTTCGCGTGGTGGAAGACAGACCATATCTCTCCAGAGCCCTGACTGCCTCCAAACTGGAGTGATTTCCCATGAATTCATGCATGCCCTGGGCTTTGTGCACGAGCAGTCTCGTTTTGACCGGGACAACTATGTCACCATCATGTGGCCAAACATTTGGAGGGGTAAATTCAAAGGGGCGGGAAGGGGGATGGCATTAGGGAATGAAATCTCCACAAATGGTAAATTAAAGAATATTTATGATTAACCCTTCTTCTACACCAACTTTCAAAACAAAGATGTTTTAATGCTTTAAATTGTATAACAAAAATACATTCTGGACAAGTGCTTACATTTAATTATTGTGTGTAAAACAATATTTTCCAATTTCCAACAGATCGTTTGAGGAATTTTGAGAAATTCAAGACTGACAGTCTGGACCTACCATATGACTATGGTTCAATCATGCACTTTGGGATGTAAGTTATTTAACTTGTTTAGATCACAGAATAATCTTGTGGTATAATTTATGTATTATAATGTAAATATGTATGTGTGTCTGTGTTTTCATATATTTTTCATATTATTTAGGTATGCCTACTCTCAGGATGGGGAGCCAACCATCATTCCTAAGAACAGCAAGAACATAAAACTGGGCCAGACATCAACTCTCAGCCACATTGACAGGCTGAAAATCAACAAGCTTTATAAATGTGGTTTGTACCAAACATCCTGATCTAACAATTATTTCAGAACTAGTAGCTGTAATGCAAAATGGGCAAATAATACTAGAGATGTTCCTCGTGGCCAAATGTTTGATTCCTCTCTGTCTCCCTCCACAGGTGACAAGGATGATTACTAACCAAACTGAGTGTGGATGAAACAGGAGTCTACTAGAAGCTAATATTATACTTCAAAATTAAATCATGGAAACAATTTCAATAAAGATTGATTCACGCTTTCTATCAGCATTTCCGATGTGTGCATGGAATTGTGTGAGTTTAAACGAGATGTGTTGCTTATGTTGAGAAGGCTGAGAAAGTTATAGTGAAGCAGTGTTTGAACTAGCCATCCAAGTGTCACCATCTACCCTATACGGCATAAGTCATTTCATAAATCAGTCAGATATGACTTGATTGTGAAGAAAATGTCATCCTAATTGCATGCAAGCTTTACACCGCAGTAAAATAAAGAATCTGAAGAATTAAAACAGGGGTCGTGTGATCACATTAAATAAGAGAAGTAAAGGAGAAATAGTTTTCTGTTTTAATTATACAAATAATAATAAAGAAAGTACTCACCTGAATTAATGAAGAACCAGTTTGTGGTATGGCAGGACATGTAAGGATCCATAACTGAAACCGTGCGCATATACAGAAATTTTATAATACTAATGTTCTTGCAGTAACCACAGAGGTAAGAGTTAACAAATGCCACAACATTAAATTCTTCCCTCAGTCATTGCCCTTCAAATTGGCCCCTAGATAAAAATAGAAATAATATTGGGAGAAGGATAATGTTTTGTTTTTATATATTTACCTATGTGACAAAATGATTGCTGTCAAGACAGTTATCAACCGAGTTTATCACAAAATCACTGGTTGCCAGTTCAGTCAGACACAAATTGCTGGTCTGTCGGACTGGGTGGACAGTTATTCTCCTGGTAGCAACTGCTGAGTTGTAGCACGTCCAGTAGCAAAACACCTTTAAGTGTCTCATTTCTGAAAGTGCTGAATCTGAACACGGGATAAGTACAGGGCACAGGTGAAGGTCAGCATCGGGACCACCTGTTACGGCTCAGCAGTGGACTTGAGTAAATTACATATACTGGATGATGAGGGGTCTTAATCATGCTTCATCACAGAACATGTGCCCAATCAGTACAGAGCACAGGAGGAGAAGTGGGTATATAGATTCAGTGGAGGTGAGGAGTTCATTTAGCTCTTGCGTTGGAAGACCGCAGACTGAAACTTGTAAACCAATCCGAAACACAACAATGCATTCTACCATGATCCTCCTGGGTATCTTCTTTGGCTTGCTGACCCAGGCGTACACTCTACCCGTTAAGGTCAGTACCAAGAGAAAATATTTTGGATCAGACCCCCTTTTAGTATTGTTGTGCTTCTCTGCCAAACTATATTATCATGGACCTTTGTATTACAGAACTCCACAGGAGTACATGAGGGAAAAGTGAGATTGAAAAGGAAATACTCAGGTGGGCTCTTGGAAAAAGCTACTTTTACATGCACTTCATTATGCATGTAAATAATACTTTATATTTTCATGATAATTCTGAATATGGAGAAACTATTAAAACTTGTTTGCTTTTACATTTAGATGAAATTACAGACCGTGATGAAATGAATGTAATGGATCAAATCCTGGAGGTCAATAGCAGTAAGTAAACTAAATGATTAAAAAAAATTGTACTGACATTTTTAGCATGTCATGGGGTCAATGCAATGTTTTTTTTTTCTCATAAGGGTTGCGAACCCCTCGAGGACTGACATTTAGAGAAGGAGACATTGCCAGTTCATACGTGAAGAGTGCGATAACCTGCCCTGGCAATGCCTGTCTGTGGCCTAAATCAGTTGATGGATTTGTTTATGTGCCATTCATCCTGTCCCCGCTTTATGGTAGGAATCTTCATATTTAAAGAAGTGTTACAAAGGCTTTTGCAGTTTGAATCTTTCTGCAAATTTTGCTTGGTTTTTTCTGGTAGATGACATGGACAGAATCACCATAGAAACTGGCATGCAAGACATTTCCTCTGGAACATGCATTAAATTTGTTCCACGCACTCATGAAGCCAGTTTCCTTGATATTCAGCCTAGATACGGGTGAGTAAGATTTAAACAAATGGCTTTTACATGTGACACCTGTCTTGATCTTTACATATAATTCTAGTGTGGTGGTTTTGCATTGTGTTCACGCGCGATCTTTTTTCGCACCTTAAGCTGCTGGTCGTTTCTGGGGCAGACTGGGGGAAGCCAGACCTTGTCACTGCAGACTCCTGGATGCATGTGGTCAGGAGTGGCTGCCCATGAGTTCATGCACGCTCTTGGCTTTGTACATGAGCAGTCCCGCTCAGACAGAGACCACTATGTTACAATTGTATGGAAAAACATCATGCCAGGTTAGGATCAGCTTCCAACATTATGTTTGTGCATGCAGAAGGCCTTTTTATGACTTTTTCACACAATGAATCTGATGTCCTTTTTTTGTGTGTGTGTTTTGACAGACCACATTCATAACTTCAGGAAACAGGTGACGAATAATCTCAACAGCCCATATGACTACAGCTCTGTCATGCATTATGGAAGGTAAGTTTCTGTTTGAGGCAACATAATTATACGTTTCTCATGTTTTGCTGGGGCGTTACTACCATACACTTTTTGCATCTTTGATCCAGATATGCCTTCTCTGAAGATGGTGGACCAACAATAATCCCCAAACCAGATCCTTACATTCCCATTGGCCAGCGAGATGGGCCAAGTGCTCTAGATCTTCATAAAATAAATGTCCTTTATAACTGTGGTAGGTGAACTTAGACATATACTGGCTTGTTGAAAAATGATTTCTTTTATTAATAATAACTGATTGATTTTTTTTCTTCTCCTCCTCTATAGGTGCCAATGAGTAACTGGATCCAGAGCGTTACATTCGGCTATTCTGTCATATTCTTTTAAATCTGCTCTCAGGTCATGTCAGACGGTTAATTAGAAGTGCTGGTCTTCAGCATATTATGTGGGAAACGTGATTTTTTTGTAATTTCATTTTCATTACACAAATCAGAACTGTTATAGTGTCAGACTGACATGCCTGCTGCTGCCAATCAAATCACTGCATCCAATCCTTTCCGCCTCCTTCTCAGCTTCTGCTCACTTTAAATAAAGACAATGCAACAGTAAGAGTTATGGTTTGTTTTTACTCAGTTTTATTATGTCTTGCAGAAATGAGCTGCAAATGAGGTCTTGCATTTTGGTCCATAAGAAACATATACAGTATTACAGAACTTCAGTCTGATAAAACCTTTTTCTGTTCTGACCTATCTGAAAACGATGGCTCCCCTTGTGTGCACTTGCTCATGTAAAATGATCAGGGTTTGATTAAAACAAAAAAAGTTATTTTTCACTTATATTTCTTCCACTGCACTAAACCCTGTAAGGTTCAAGAGTTTTAAACCAGACAAATGAACTCCAAAACAAGGTTTGTGTTCACCACTGGTCTTTGAGATGCTTTTCTGTACCCCTGCCACCATACAATCCAGTCAGTGGCATTTAGAGTAGCTTGTGAGTGCTCTTACACCAGAGTACGCCACATACCTTCTCTTTAATCATGGGATTGCTGTCATTTTCTGCTATTCACTGCCTAAACAAAACTGCGGCAGAAGAGGAATGAAAGGCACAGAAAACACAGTAAATAGATTGACGAACAGAAAGCAGGAACACACAGTCAGCACCGTGGTTTGGTGTTAATGGGATGCATTCCTAGAGTTGACAATGCATGAATAAGCTTTATTTTCCAAAATATGATCTTATTGGCTCCAAGACCAAAGAATTATGAAACATTAAACATTATGAGTGCCTTTGAGAGAAGGTGGTGCTCCAGATACAATTCAGTTTTGCAGTTATATTCATAAAGACCACTCTTAAATTAGGTCTTCATGTGCATAATGTTTTCTTTTGAAAGACAATTTGGTGGGAGGGTGGGGGGCTCCATGTTTAACATGCATGAGAAAAAAAACAGTAAGTATTATTGATTGTAATTCTCACAATATAAAACATGTAGTTAGCTTGATTAATATCCAGTACATGGCCATCTCAAAACCACCTCCTAACCAGAGCCTGCAACATTTTGTTTCACAGAATATGCCCTCAGATTGACATAAATCTTAAAACTCCTTAATTAAATATTTCAGCAAGTTTTGTGAAAAGTCTTATTTCCATTAGAGTTATGTTGTGAGTTTCCAACTGACAGTTGCTTGAATGGCAAGCTATAAATATGACTAGTTTCATTTTGCCTAAAGCGAAAATGTGTGGTTTTCGTTAAGGAAAGTGTAAGAGTACATAGTGGAAGAATGTAATTGCTTATGGTCATCTGCCTGCAGAACATAGGAGGAGTTACTGTGTGCGGTCGCAACTGCTGCTGCATAGATACGCTTTAGCTTACACACACACATACTGTGTGATTGTAGTTAGTTGTCTCTTTTAATATATTAATTGTTATTAAAAATGAGCGACAACGACAAAGGTCAGGTACGTATGAGCTTTGTCAAGGTTTTGTCTTTAACGTTTTTTCGGGAGCTAACGTATTAGTAACTCGGTTGAATGGAACTGCAATGTTTACTGTTGTGTTGGCTAATGTTGGTTAGCTAACGTTAGCTAGCTAGCCCTACAGTCCAAATCAGTTACTTATAAAACATGCATTTATCAGGGTAATTTTGATGAGCTGACACTGTATTACTAATGTGTGTCCCAAGCAAAATGTACCGTAAACATTAGCGCGTGCTAATAGTCGTTAGCTAGCTGGCTAACGGTAGCCCGTGAGTGTCAGCTAGAGCTCAGGGCCTGTTTCACTGTACGAGTAATGTAACACAGAGGCTGCATTAATGCCAACTTTAGGTAACCAGCCAGCCTAACCAGTTATTTGAGACAAACCTGTGGATAGTCAGAATGAAGGTTAGAGTGTTTATCGTTAACATTAATTATTTGAGAACTTAATTTTGCTACGTCGTTGCATGATGTTTTAAAAGCAGTAAGGACTTTAACATGTTGAATATAATTTAGCTAGGCAATTCAGCAGTCTGTGTGCACAAGCCCAAGGGTATATCGTTTCTATGTCTAACTCGATTTAATACATTTCAATGTATGAATTGTGAAATGATAGTAAACTGTATTTTCAGACAATACATAGGATCTCGTTTGAGTGATGTGAATGTATGTTTGCTTACATTAATCTTAATATTGCATTATGTTTCCTGTCATTTTGGGCGCGGCAACTTGTGTCAGTCATGCGTTAAACATCTTAACAATGTCAAACAAAAACGCCCTCAAGATTTCCTCTTACTCATTTGCATTCACTCGCACTTTAAGCCATTGCATTATATCTTGGCAACATAGTTATATCATACCGCAGCAGGTAGTCAAAGTCCGGTTCTTGCCGTCTGTCACTGGACTGATCAGTGTGTCTGTATAATTTTTTTTTTGTTCAGAAACCACTCTAAAGTAGTATAACCCATATATTGTCCTGTGCACAGCACTAAAAAATCTGGACTTTAATGACATTTCTGTTTGACCAGTATGTCTTTTATTTTAGCCAGCATGTACCTGGGGTCACACGCTACAAGGGCAAATGACAGATTTGCTTTGGTCTAAGACATTAGTTTGTTAAAACACATTTGAATTATTATTATAATTTTTTTTTTGGAACCAACTGGTTCTCAACCCAAGGGGCGCGCTCCTTGTCGCTGTAGAATGGCTTCTTTAGGTTTGTTAGACAAATGACTTCCTGTAGACACTGTTGCTCACATTGACTGTGGACATGTAGTTTACACTGGCTTGCTGGCATGACAAATTAAGTTCTTTGCACACCAGCCTAACCAGTGTGATCATCTAGACATGGTCTCATGTGGTTGTATTGACTCATGGAAAAACCTCATGTGATTTAATCCGTCACAATAAATTATTTGGAGGCAGTTTGCTGAACACGTATGAGGATAACTGCAATGTTTTTTTTAATTCTTGTTTCCTATTACAGTTGCATGCAAATCCTCTTTAAAAGTCCAAGTTTGTTAAAGGTATAGGCATACCTACAGCTTATGTCCTGAGGAGGTGGTTTCATGGTTGTTTTTTCAGCACTAATGATGCCAGTCAATACAAATGAGTGACAGCAACATCTTGAGGTCGTTTGGGCTAACTTAAGCCAAGATTTATTTATTTTTTTAAAATGAAGGCACAGTTGAACAGACATTCACATTCAGTGGTTTGAAATGCACTGATAACTTAAAGGCCACTTGGACGAAATTCAGTCAACAGGATTCTTTCAGAACCTCTTTCAGAGGAAACATGATATATTTATTGCAAGAAAGATTGAGAGGCAAAAAATGAAAGGTAATCATGTAAACATAGTTCATATTATTCTTTGCCATCTTCTGTACATACATATGTATACAGGACAGTGTTATTTGTTCTGTTTTTCTGCACACAGCCTAGTCAGTCAGTCAAGGCACAACCACAATGGAAAAATTTGATGAGCATGTGTCCGCATGCTTACCTTTCAGTTTTGGCAGCAGTTTTCAAGTTAATCACACCTTCCTTTCTTGATTTTTTACATCTACAATGCTTTGTATGCTTCAAACTAAAGGTGGCTAATAGGTTATGACAGTGAATGTAGAACCACTGGAAGTGAAATGTAAAACTAATTCTGTAGATTTGTATTATGTGGTCTGAAACATTCCCATGCATGTGATAAGACCGTAATAAAAAAGTTGAATGAGGGTACGGTTTTACTTGTAGTCATGTATTGTTCATCCTTTTCTTTTTCATAAAGGTTAAGGTTGGACGAAGAAAATGCAGAAGAAGTCTCATGTCCACTTTATTTTCAATAATATGAAGCTCAGATGTGTGAAGCTGAATTATTGAATGCATGCTAAAACATGAGGAGGGAAGAAGTGTGGGCAGTGTGTGAGATGGGGGAAGTAAGAAGATGTAAGACAATTGAAGAAAGAAGAATAATGTGAAGTAATGAAGTTACAGAAATGAAGTTAAGGAAGTAATCTGGATAAGGTCACTGCGCTAAGTAATTTTCTGGTCTGTTTGTCCAATGCGTGCATGTTCTTTTTATTGAACAACACACATTAGTTTAAATCAGTACAACTGACACATTTCTGCTTTTTCATCATGTTGACAATTTAATAATGCCTATTATTGTAATCATATTAATGTCATACTATCCATGGCTACACAAAATACTATTAACCTGCATTCCTAATTCATAATCCTAAATTCTGTTCTTCTCTGTACTCTTCACAGGATAGTTTTAATTCTTAACTGCACAGAAATATTTAGGCACATTTCTGAGTTTGTCCTCTGATTTGCGCTGATAAGATGTGTGTTGGTGTGTGTGGTCCGCTCAGGAGTCTCGCTCTGCATCTCGGAGCGTGAGTCCACGGGGCTCAGGGAAGTCAGGAAGCCGTTCTCCGGCTCGCTCACCAGCCCATTCAAAAGAAGGCTCCCGCCATTCCCGCTCCAAATCTCGGTCCCGGTCCAGGTCAAAATCTGGGTGAGTGAATGTGTTTTTGGGAATTGCAGTGGCATAAAACTCTTCTCTACCAGCTGTCAGACAGGATATGAAGTTGCTAGTGTTGTATTTCGAAGCAGCTGTAGAAGAATTGGATGTGAGCAGCCATAGAACCAATGTGAATTTAGATGTATTGTTTCTGTCTATACAGGTCCCATTCCCACCGTAGTTCACGCAGACACTACAGCCAATCTCGTTCCCGCTCGAGGTCCTATCACCGCCGATCTCGTAGCAGGTCCTACAGTGGAGACCGTCGACGCAGGAGCCATAGCCGCTCACCCATGTCCAATCGCCGTAGGCACATCGGCAACCGCGTAAGTTCTCAGTGGCTCATTTTAAAAAGGTTCCCAAACGCTGCTATGAGTTTTTAAAATTTACCTGATATGTAAGAACGCCAACTTGAGTATTGCTGGACTCTTTCAGTATATCAAAGAATGAGAGTATCCAAATCTTAATGTCTTTCAAAATACAGGCGAATCCAGACCCAAACTGCTGCCTGGGAGTGTTTGGTCTGAGCTTGTACACCACAGAGAGGGATCTGAGGGAGGTCTTCTCTAAATATGGCCCCTTGGCGGATGTCAGCATTGTGTATGACCAGCAGTCGAGACGCTCCAGGGGCTTTGCCTTCGTTTACTTCGAGAACACAGATGACGCTAAAGAGGTATAAGAATACGAGTTGACAAAGGCTTCTGCCGGACCTGTTCCTGAAATATTTTATGGGTCTTAAGTCGTAATTTATGTTTGTTCGCGCTAGGCAAAGGAACGAGCCAATGGAATGGAACTGGATGGTCGTAGGATCAGGGTAGACTTCTCCATCACAAAAAGACCTCACACCCCAACCCCTGGAATCTACATGGGCCGACCCACATAGTAAGCCATCTAGACCATACTGAGTGTTTCATTCATGTTACCACATTTCATGTGGTGTTTCATTTAGTTCCTCCATTTAACAGATATGCTCTGATGTGGTGTTCTTTTTTTTAAAAGATCTGTTTTAGATCTAATCCATCAAAGAGAAAGATCAGTGCTTATAATTTCCTAAGTAAATTCAGCGAGTGGCCATGAGCGAAGGGAAGGATACTGTTTTCTGTTAGAGGCAAATATTTTTGTCATTTATTTGTAAAACAAGTTTTAAACCAAAAGTGAATTTCTAGCAAAGCTATGGACATCAAAATCATTCCCAGGGAGGGGTCAGCTTCAGTTCAGCACCACACATATGCACCAAAATCACCAGCATTATTATGACGAAAGTGGAAAAACAGCATAATAGCATAATAGGTAGCTGAGTGCTTTTGATGAACCCCTTCAACTTCCAGATGCATTGATAGTTTGTTCAGTGTCTCTTTATACAAAATTATTGCTGGGTTCAGTGCAAGGCTCTAGTTAAAATTTATGAGTCATCTTGAGACCCTCAAGTTTTAATTTTTATCCTTTTAAAAGTAAAATAAAGTGTATAGATAATTCCATTCTTTGTCTGTGTAGTGGTGGAGGTGGTCCCAGTGGTCCTCGACGTTATTCACGTGACTACGACCGTGGGTATGATCGCGGATATGACAGAGGTGGCTATGATCGCTATGACGACAGGGACTACTACAGATCATACAGGTGATAATCTCAATCCATCAAGTGAGCAGATTACAGTTACAAAATTTGATTCTTAACTCATGGCATTTCGGTTTCCTGTGCGATTTTTTTTTTTTTTAATACCCTTAGAAGTTGATAAAAATGTTAATTTTGTCTTGTTTTCAGAAGACGATCTCCATCACCGTACTACAGAGAGGCTTACAGGTCTCGGTCCAGATCACGGTCTTATTCTCCCCGTGAGTCTTACTCATAAATGATCAACTGTTTTATCGTTTATGATTCAACATGTTGCTCTGTGTTGGGGGTTTGTCTGATGACTGTTTTGTTTCACAGGTCGTTATTGAAAGTTGCTGTCAAGCAAAAAACCCTCCTCTTCGCAAGCACCTACAGGAAATGTTTGAGTGACAGATTTCAGAATAGATGTCGTTTCTTAAGGTTTACACCTCTGTGTAAATGTACACCGACTCAAACTGTCCCCATATGTCTTTTTGAATGTACAGGCAACCCCTGACCTAAATGTTGTACTGATGTTTTGCTTTTTTTGGATACAAGTTGAGTGAAAATTCATCTTTGAACAAATTAAAAATGGGAATCCTTTTTTCACTTTGACTTGAATCCCTCCTTACTGGACTTCTTCATTGTCTGAAAACATTTTGCAAGGCTGTTATAATAAAGACAGGGATGTATAAAGACCTTCAGCTTACCACATTGCTATGTGCTAATTTATGCAGAATTTTACTTCTCTCAGCTTTAACAATAGCAACTGCAGTGCATGTGGATGCCACATTTTTTGTGTTTAACTAAGTATTTTTTTCTGGAGAGCCACTATTAAACTGTCACATCAACAAATGAATAGTAATAATGGGCACAACATGAGCTCACATATCAAGCCTCAAATGCTTTCCTCTAAGAAACTATAAAAAAGAAACCCAAAATGCACCCAACCTACCAGTTAGACCCATGTAAATTCATACTTTTACAACACACATCCAAAGTGACAATTTAATAATATCAAATCATTTTCTTGGGTCAAAATGCAGGTGTCCTAACATTCATCCATCTATCAGGATAGAGGCAGGAGACAGTGGACAGGATGTTTTATTGAGATGTCAACACGAATTATATCACCTCACAGAAAAACATAGTATTTCTATAAAACATTAGCCAGAAATTAGCCATTATTACTTGAAACAGACTTTGAAACATACCTTGTCTTAAACCTCTGAATAATGTCCCCGCACCTTCATCTTAATAATAATGATGCGGAACAAAATGGCAGTCCAGTCTGATTGTCAGGCTAATATTCCCTGACTAGAGGCTATAAATCTGCGATTCAAATGCCACTGCTCATCAGGCTCAAATTTAAACTCAACAATAAAAAAAACAAAATGCATATGCATGTTAAATGACGATTGTATAACAAACTTATGAGGATTTCTCATCCATGAGTTAAACACAGCTGAACAAATCAATTTCACCAAGTACAATGTTTACTGTTCCGTTGTTCTCTCACCATGTGGTGTAGCAAGACCTGCCGAGTCGCGTCTGGCTGCAAAGATTTGAAGTCCAACATCTACCCCTACTGGGCACAGAGGAGTCCAGGCTTATTCCAGCATCCATGACATACAGTACAGTATATGACAAAGTCTATGGCTTGTTGGGGTCTTATAGTTTATTGTAGTTATATCTCTGATCCTTAATTTAAAGAAGAGCAGTAAAAACAGGCTGAGTCCTTGCTTTAAGGGTTGGTTCAGCCAAATTATTATCTTTATTTATTTGATCTTTTTTCGCTTAAGTGGGATCAAGCCATGCAGATCATTTCTTGTTTTATTTGTCCATGCTTTGCAATATCCGTTCTGAGATTCCTCTTCCTCCCTTCACCCCAACACAAGAGGTGAATTTCAGCTGTGGTGCTCACAGCTTTGAATTTTCTTTTTTTGAAATTTTTTTTTAACCATTTAAACAAAAGCATTATAGAATTAGTAGTAAAAAATAATTTGTTTCCTGTAGGAAAGATGTAATGCAGAAATTAAGTTTTCAAGTAATTTTGTAAAGGCAATAAAATAAATTTAACAGAAATCATTTAGACTACCACTTCCTCACACCAAGTACTTGAGTAAATAGGTAATTCACACTTTGTTTTACAGGATAAAATAACAGAAGAATGAATCTTTGAGAGTCTAGGTATTAATAGGAATGCATGAACTCTTGTTGTACCATGTTTTATGCCCACAGGGGATAAAACAGGACAAGGAGAACATAAACTGTCATTTTAATTTCCCTTTAATCCTAGCTAGTTTTAATGTTGTTGTTTGAATAGTTCTTTTACCTGATCCACCCCCCTCCCTTTTAACAGTTTTTAACAGCTGTCCCCACCTTGGAAACTCCATAAGCCTATTTATTTCCCTCTTTTACCACAAGTCTACATGTGCTTATGTGTGTGTTGTTTGTTCTGGTCAGCAGTTCTCTCTGGGTTCCTCAAATGTCACATCCCTCCCAGTCCCACTTCATTTTCCTTTCTGAGTGGAAATCATTTTTGGGTGGCTGCATGATTTGACAGCACCCTGACCTAAATGGGGACGACATATAACAGGAAACAAAATCCTGAGTGACATTTTTCTATTTTGTGTTTATCTATTTACAAAAGAAAATAAATATTTAATCTAATTGCTATTTAAACAGAAATGCACCTACAAATGGGTTAAAGTTAAAAGCAGTTGTGGGATATTGTTTAATTTACAGTGTAGTTAGTGCTGTGAATGAGTTTTGAAGTGAATGGGTAAATCTGTTTAACCTCAGCTCTGAGTGAGTCTCACTTGGCAGCAGCAGAAAAGCCTGCAACAACTGTGTTAGCATGTCATCAGGAAAGTAACTAAAGAGCTGTTTTGTAAATAGAACACAGCTTGGACATTCCTCTGTTCACACACTGACGTAAACAAGGAGAGGAATGGTCACTCCGGCTGCTGGCACTCTCTCCACTACAGTGGGGTGGCAGTAATGTTCCAAGGCACAGGCCAGTCACATGTAGAAAGACTCAAATGCTGCAGGCAAAGGCTCCTCCCCTTGGTAACTAGTGTAGGTACAAGACCACACATCCATGCATAAGCACTGCAGCCATTCCCCCCACCTCATGCAGCTGCAGCCTTTCCCTTACAACATTTTAGCTTTTGTTTTGAAATCCACTTGCTGAGCTTCACTTCCCTCCCAAACACACCCACATGCACCCACCTACACCAACAAAAATGAAAAGGAGGGAATAAAGAAAAGAAAAGAAAAGAAAAGAAAGATGCTATAGCATGTCTGTAGCCTGTGGTATGAGCTCAGACTGGCTGAGTGACACTGCATAGAGGGCGCCTCCTCTCTGCACAGGGCCAGGAATCCCCTCACTTCTCCTTATCAGCGTCTAAATATAAACCTTTGCTCGATTTTACATTTTTCAGTTGGATCCATTAGCACTATCCACAGGTTGAAATGCAAACTGAGAGCGTCATCACGTTTAATAATATTGTGTGAAGCGAATGGAACATGGCCTATATGCTGCAGGTCAGTGTCCTTAGACAGTGGCCCCTGGTCAGGGCGTAGAGGGTCCCCAACAAAATGCAGGAAAGCTTATCACTTAACACTGTTATTTCTACAAAAGCACTGAATTTACAGGAACAGCTGTTTTGAGGTTTCACTTTCTGTATTGTTTAAACCCTTTATTTATTTATTTTCTTACTGTTCTGTAATTGTAGCTAAATACTGCAAGACCATGAATATTATCTCAGATGGGTTTTTTTTTCTTACAGGTTAATATCTCAAACAGGCGTCCATGGCGAGAGGTGTGCCCCCCCCCCCCCCCCCCCCTGCATATACCAATCCATATTTCTGTGTTGCCCATAAATAAATAAAAGGCGAACTACGAGGACCAGTGACACTGTTTGGGTCGACAAGTACAGTGACAGCGACTTGATTTTCCACACAGTAGTCCCCTTTTTCACTCCCGCAGCCTGGAGGGACCCAAGGCACGGCCCTTATTATGATTTGATAAAATAACCCATCTGCCTCCTTTAAGCCCATCCCTTTGCTGAATGTACCCATTGATCATCATGCCACTTTCATACCCTAATGCACTTTCTACTTCGGGAAAGCTGAAGTGATCCCATATGCACCTCCAAACATTTTTTTCTTGTGATTTTAAGGGAGATTTTATTTAGAGGCGGTGCTTGTTGGCTTCAGAGTAGCGTCGTAACGACACTTTTTTTCCCCCCAGTCCTTGTTAAAAGAGTTTGACCAGGGCCAGAGTTAGTGCTGGGGGGTCGCCTATAGCTTAGTAATTTCCTGGGGGGTGATTGCTGCATTTTTTTTTTAAATCCCAGCAGATTTTTCTATTTTATTTTTTATTTTATCTTTATTTTTTATTTTTCTACTTCTCTGAATATCGCCACTCTCTCACTCTCAAGATCTGATACCCCTTCGAGATTTTTCCTTTCAGATCATGAACAAACTATATGTTGGGAATTTAAGTCCTTCGGTCACTGTCGAGGACTTGAAGCAACTCTTTGGGGAGAGGAAGCTGCCAGTGGCCGACCAGGTCCTGCTGAAATCCGGCTATGCTTTTGTGGACTTCCCCGATCAGAACTCGGCCATAAAGGCTATAGAGACTCTCTCTGGTAAGTGTGGATTTGATAAGTGATGCTGCTGGTGACAGGAAAAAAATTCACAGCGAGTCGAACTGATCAGATTAAAAAAAAACAATAGCTCAGGTTGTCCGAAATGCGAAATATTAATCATTTGCTTGTGTTATTTTTCTTTTGCTCGGGACAGTGTTTTGCGATCACATCCGTGTGCCATCAGAGTTTAGATGAACGCTCAGTCATGCACGCTCCAGCAAAAATTGGATAAATTATCGATCGCAGGACACACTCAGGGCTTTGGTGCCCGTTTGCCTAAAGAAAACAAGAGCCGTCGTAACGCAATTAAGGCGCACAATAACCTATATTTTGGAGATTCCGATGGTGCGGGGCGCTACTTTGCAATCACCCGCTGGAATGTATGGGATGGTCTGATGGTTCGGGTAGGCATAATTATTTTTCACTTATTTTTTATCTTGATTTTATTAAAGAGAGCACAGCGAAGCCACCGCGGAAAACTTGTCAGATCCATGTTCCTCTGATGTCTGGGTATGTTTTTACGAGGTGTCTTGGAGGTGGGTCATGGGGGTCCGGAGGAAAGAGCTAATAAACAGGTAGCTGAGTGGGGGACGAGGTGAGACGCTAATTCCGTGCTGCGCCAGGCCACTCATAATAGTAACGAAAACCCGTGTTCAGGCTTCGCCGAGGAGCGCTTCAAATTCACCCCCGGGCTGGGTCAACACGTACAATCAAGAAGCACCTACCTACAATAGAAAGAGTACAAGTCATTCTCCTTTCAAACCATCTCTTCTTTGATGTTGCATTCTTTACTGAGAGCAGAAAAAAAAAATACCCCTCATTGCACTGTGAGGGTTGTGGGAGTGGAAAGCATGGCTGCCCATTTCCCCCACACACTATATAAGCTTATCATGCTTCATTTTGGCGCCGATTTCCTCCATTGTGACCCACAAAATGTCACATTGTGCTTGTTTTAATCTAAACATATAGAGTTTATCCGCCGCCGTGCGCACAAGGCGCCCGCGTAGAGCTACTTTTTTTAAGGGGCTGGCTGTTTGAATGGGGACGCACCTACTTGGTGAAGTGATTCAAAGTGTTGCTGTGTAGGCCTACCAGCTTGCATTGTTACTTTCATAACACACAGCTAATGTTACACTATCAATTTTCGTCCTTACAGGTAAAGTTGAATTACACGGAAAGGTGATAGAAGTAGACTACTCTGTTCCCAAAAAACTAAGGTAGGCCTACAGTCTGACACACACACACACACACACACACGTACACAAACGCACGCACACACACTGACATTGTGTCATACGCCTATACTGTGCCCCATGGCAGACTGTGTGACCTGTAGGCTTCCGTAATGAAATATAGCAGGCAGATTTCCCTCTGTGTGTGTGCGATTTGTACCAGGCTCCTGTTGTTGTCGTGTTTGCTGGCGATGGAAGTGCAACTGCATGGGGATGAAACAAAAGAAAGAAGGCAACAAAGAAACAGTTTAGTCCCAACACCCGCAGAACACACGGTGGCTGCTGCCATATCGCGTGATCTGCAGCAAGGCCTATCCCAGTGTGAAACATGGACTCAGACACACGTAGACACGCAGTGCATACAGGAAATAATTTCACCTTAATTGAGTCTCACGTGTAGACTATCGCCAAACTTTCCCATAGGTTGCTTGACAAGTGTAAATTGTTTCCACGGAAGGGTGTTTTTTCCCTATAAGTAGGCGTTAAAGTTTCATTATTGACTGTAACACTGCAATGCACGATGAGATGCATACCAATCAGCTGAGCCTCTCCTCTGGTTACTATAGGTCTCTCTGTGTGTGTGTGTGTGTGTGCTTATATACATTTGCGTGTGAAAGAGAGACAAATTGTGTGTGTGTGTGTGTGTGAGGGAGACCGAGGAAAGCGAGGGGTGGCTTGAGCTCTAACGTATAGGCCAACCGTCAACTCCACAACAACGACCCTGCTGTCTTGTTTTGTGCTTTTGTATCAGCTGGTCCACTCCGTTTACAAACACAAGAAACCCACGAGCTTAACATTGCTGGGAAATAGTCATTAAAACAAGCAGCATTTTCCTTGTGCGTAATGCGTAATAAAAGCGCTCGTTTGTGGCAAATTTAGGAGCCTATACTCTCTTGACACGTATAGATGCGCCACATATCTCAACAATGCATTTGGCTGTAGGGAAAGACTACATTGCGTGACAAAAAGGTAAATATTCAGGCCCCTTTTGGAGGAACACGTGACCCATACTTTATGCGTTTCCAGCTTAGTCCTCCCCCTCTAGTGCAGGCTACACTTTCCTGCATTACAGCTCTCGCTTTTTTTTTTTAAAGTTGGCTGTGCAACGCTGTGGAGAAAAAAAATCTGTATGTTTTAAATGTTCAGTGATCGAGCTGCTGTGCTTTCTCCTCGTTTTGTGGCTCGATTTGAAAGCGTTTTTGTGAGCTGCAAAGCGCAACATGGTGTAAAAGCCTGCGCCACTCCCCACAGTTAATGTGCACGTAGGCCATGGCAATGTTGGAGAGCCTCATAATGGCTGCCATGATGGCCCTGCACACTGCACGGCTATAGGCGGAATCAGGTGGAGCAAATGTCCATACATGTGCCCGCATGTGTCCAATCGGCATGTGTAGAGCTGCTGGACCTGTGTGCATGTTCTGAACAGGCCTTTAAAGCGAAATCTCCGCCATATCAGCGAGGTCGACATGAGTGCAGCGTATGGCATGCACAGGTGTTCATTTTGAAACACACTGTGAACTGGGCGGAATCACATGTGGAGGTATAACTTCATATTATTTGTTCAAATTGTGTTAGAGCGATAATGCTTTTCCACGGTGAAAATTTTATTTCGTGCCTATATCTCCCAAGGTTTTTTTTTTCCAGTCACTGTTTTGAGCGTTTGTCTGTTTTCGCGGAAATATTTGCATTGTTTTAAGAATGAAACCTTAAAATGCGTATTTTTGTCCCACAGTGTAGAATATAAATGTCATAATTCATAGAGGTCTAACAAATGCAGATTTCTTTTTTCTTTTTTAAAAATTAATTCTTCTCTGGTTTCAGCCATATTAAGAAATACAATTTATATTCAAAAATAATAAAAGCTTACAATACTCAAATTTTATTTCCTTTATTAATGTTATTTATAAATCTTGTATTTAAATACTAATATAAATTGTTAAAGTTGTTGGTATGTATTTCCTTTTAAATGTATATGGTAGCTATAGTGAGGTCATAGCTAAACAGGACACGAGCAGTGAACCAATGATCAGTTTTTGTTTTGTCTTTTAAGAAGTTGTGTGTGAGCTCAGCCTTCACCTTCAGGCCTGCTGGCTTCTCTTGGTTTTGTGTGGGTGCTGTAGTTTCAGCTGCCGTTTGCTGTGTTAGGTGTTTGTTTATATATTTTACTTGGGTTTTGTTGTGTAATGTCTTCAGTCTGCTGATAGCCAGAGTGGGATTAACAATTTATGTCAAATTATGTCAGTTTTTAATGACAAGAAATTATGACTGATCATGATTCATATTAATGATATTTTGTTTGCTAATGAGCTTTTTCTCTAAAAGACTGGGCCTTGTTCAGTGCAGTTTTGAATAACCTAGCAAAGGCAAAGCTATGAATAGTTATGGCTTTGATGTCCTAGTTGTCATTTAAATGTTATTTCATTTGCATATATTTTATATTTGAATATTTCAAATTGGTTCAGAGACACCAGCTTACATATATTTTTACTTAGAGCAATTTTAAAAGAAGTAAAGTAGATTTTTGATTTTATTTGTAAAAGCTTTTGAAGCTTCTTGTCCCGGAAAATACAGAATAATTAGTTGCACATTATTGGTCATATTTCAAACTGAGTTTTTAAAAATTAATAGAGTTATTTCTATTAAAATGAATTGATTTGATCACTTTAATAGTGCTCTAATAATGTAGGTTACTTTACATGGATTTCACTGCTGAGATGACTGATGTAAAAAATTAATTGAATATTTTTATGTTAGTGAGTAAAAACTTAAAAACTTCTGTTATATGTTACATGTGTTTGATTGCTACAATCATACAAACTTGATATTTAATTGTAGGTTAAAAATTTTAACTGTTTAATCCTTTGGTGAAATTATCAATACAACAGAACTCATGAAATATTACAGAAAATAAATATATTTATGTAGAATGATTATTATAATTATGACTTCTTGATTATTACTTTTTACCATAACTTATATTATTTATATTGTCTAAATTTGATTGGAAGAATGAAAATGAGTTTGAAAACAAAGTTATGTTTGTTTCCTTAAACCTGAATATCATTCTTGCATTATTTCTTACATGTTTTTTTAACAGTGACTTATTTTGATACCAGAAATCCGCAAAACAATATTTTTCTCCTCCTTATTAAGTTTCCTTGTTGAGCGGTTTATGTGGCTGAGTGTGTGCTCATGCAACACACACAAGGAACCAGAGTCTGACTTGGTGTTAATTGATATTGGTGCTTCATGAATGATATGCAGCGCTGCTTGACTACGAAATAGGCGTTGTGGGTGTGGACAAAGCGACTGATGCGAGCTCTTGCTGTGAACATGATCAATATTCAGTTATCAGTATTAAGCATGTGAAGACTGCGTTGTTGTTGTTGTTGTGGGATAAATACAATTAAAGCAGCCTCCCTGCACGGTATAGAGATTTGTTTACTTGCTTGTTTAGCAGCTGAGAGTGACAGAGCCAGACTTCCCTCCTCCTAATAATCTCTCTACACCTTTGACTTAACTTGGAGTGAAAACCTGCTCACATAGTGAGTAAATAGTAAGTGATGAACATGCGCTAACTCTTGTATTACCCTCCATTAGGCTGTATCACAATAAACACAAGTTGAGCTGTTTGCAGTGTGCAGTTTAATGTTGTTTGATAAAGCTAAATTGATTACGAGACCTTTTACTTACAAAAGGATACAAACCGAGACATGGGTGTAAACATCTGCATTGCACCACAGTGGTGCACATGCAGATGTGTGTGTTGGTTTGTCAGTGCACACTGAGTCAAAACAGCGAAATATGATAGCCATCAGTTGATCCACTCCGAATCCATTAATACTCCCCAGTTGATCCTGGGTGAAGGGGAAGCTCTCCAATTCAGGCTCTGGTTTTCTCTGGAGCGATAGCAGGAGTCACTTCACTGCTCCCCTCTGAAGCCACATCCGCTGCACCCTCCTCTTGACTCCTCATGTCTCCCTTCACCCGTCTGTGAGGAGGCATCGTGCAGAGGGATCTGTTTTTGTGGAGAAGATGCCCAAAGTGTCTCCCAACTATGTTCTTTTTCTGCCTTAAAAAGCATTGTTGGTTTCTTCTTAACTTACGGTTGGTCTGTAGGGTTTTGACTCATTAAGGCTGAAAAAGAGAGTATATGTCACATTTTAGATCATTTTATCAGTGGATGAGCCCTTTTGGTGTAACATAATGCTCAAGAGGTGTGAAAAATAATGACAAACGAGATAGTTCTTCATTAGCTCCTCCAGAAATAATGACTATTGACTTGTATTAGCTAAAGTCTTTTACTTCAAGTGTGTTGAAGACACTCCACTTTAATTCTCCAATGATGCTAAATTTGTATTGCAATTATTAACTTTTTCACTAAAGCGGAGTGGAGTATTTTTTTATATCCTGAAGTGAAAACTGACTTGCAAGTGCAACAGAGTACATAGCTTAAGGGAGCTGGGAGATTAGATGTGAGGGAATTGTAGATTCACTGTGTGTCTATCAGACCTGTGGGATCGCTGTTTAAGCTCTCTGAGAGCTGGAAACACCTTTCTTTTAACAGACACTTGTGTGCACATCACAGCAGCAACCATAGAGATTCACTTCTCGGTAAGCTGTCACTCACATTCCACTCCAACCTGTTGCATGACTAATACGTTAGTGCAGCATTGCACTCATTACAACCAGGAGTTTAGTAATCGGCTAGATGACTCGTAGGAGCAGCAGTGAGGAGGTGTGGAAGGCGTGGTCGGGATGAGGAGGATCGCTCTTACTGGACATCAAGTCGCACATTTTTCTGTTAATAGCTAAGTCACTGAAATATACTAGAGATAAGAGAAGTAAAACAGGACTGTTCACTACTTGGAGATGGTTTTAAACTTAAGGGAAGTGACAGAATTGGAGCAGAGGCTGCCGATGTGTTTGGTCAGTGACAGGAGTTTGGGCTGAGGAACACCATTCATCCAACAGGAGATGAAAGAGACTCTTCATCTGCCTGTGATTTTATTTGTGACCTCAACATTATACATGAGCTCCCACAAGTTCTTATTTTTGAATGATGAGGCTAATGGAGAGACAGCCTATGACAGAAGTAAAATCTTTCGAGGTGAGAGCCATAAGGTCCTTGAACTGAGCCATCGAGGCTATTTTTCTTCTGTCTGCAAGAGAATTTTTTTCATTGATGATATATTCTTATTGGCTTGAGTGTCTGTCTGTTGAAAATAAAAGAAAGTTGCATCCAGTGTATTCTCATTCATGGCACTCTGTCGGCACTGAATTGATTAGAAATATGTTTCAATCATGCTAAATATTGTATTTCATTCTATTTCTAGTAGATTCACTGCTAACAGCGTGTATGGGTTCAACTTTTCTTTTGCATTATTTCATTGCCTTTGTCACCTGTCTGCCAGGCGTGCATTAGACAACACCTAATTTGCTGGTTGTACAAAAGAAAAGTGTGACCACTGCCATCTTAATCCTTTAAAGGAAGAACGGACATGGTTTTGAGCAGATGTTTGAGGACGCTGTTTTGCTAAGCAGGGTTTGATGAATTGCTGCAATCTTAAATGCGCTGCATATGAATATTAATGAACTATAAATCATGATTAAGAGTAGTACAGTTTGTACCCAAGTTCTTTTTTGGGGAAGTAATCTGAAGATGTAACAGCTGCTTTGTCTCTCCTTCCATTTCTGTGTCCCTCTGTTGCTCAGTCTCTTTCTCGTGTGTGTGTGTGTGTGCGCACGCGTGCAGCATGTGGGTGTGGGGTCAATGCACATGTAGGTATGTTCACACACAGCTTGAGGATGACACTGGAGAGAAAGAAAAGCTGGAGTGAACCCCAGCTGAAAGCTACATGCCGGATGTAAAGTTTAGTGTTTCTCACCCCTCGGTGAGACCGGTGCTTCCCAATGGGCGCCCAAGGGTGTGGTCTCCATGGAAGGGCGGGCAGCTGAGGCACACAGCAGGTGGCATTGCTCAGACAGGCAGATCCCGTCCTTGTCCCAAATCAACACCATATAACCCTACTACCCTTGTGCAACTTTAGAGCTCTGATGGGTCTTGAACAGGTGAAATGAATACGGCGGAAACTCCCAACCAGCCAATCAGGGTGCGACACGGAGTGAGCCGGGGGCCGTAATGCTTACTCATAACCAATCCTACTCAAGCAGGTCGAGTGCTAGGGATCGAGGCTCTTGAAGAGGCTCTGTGACATTGGCTTAGAGTCTCGAGCTGGGAATGCTGCTGGCCTGAAGCTTTACCCAGGTCAAATGGTCTTCTTAATCTCCTCTGCTGGACCTTTTCCCCTCAGACATTTCTCAGTCTCTTACCTTGCTTTTAAAAAGGCTGTGGTGTGGCCAGAGGAGTGGCCATGGGTGGCACAGGCCCTCGCTCCAATCCTATATGCCCCCTTTGGTGCCCAGACCACCAGGGTTGTAGGTAGTTGCTTTATAAGTGCCTTTGATGAATTACTAGACAGGCCTACTGGTTGCAGGTTCAGGACATCCTGGACTGACCTTCTGTATGAAGTGACTATTAACATTTCTTGTTGAAAAGTCGAAAAAAACCAAGTATAAAGACACACACGCACACAAAGAAAACAAACAACCACAAAGAGAGAAAAACACAAACAGAGAGGTCACAGAAAAGAGACACAAAATGACTACAAAACGAACTGGGTGCCTTTTTCCTATGTAGGAGTGTGTGGGAGGCATTTTACATGTGTGTGTCTCATAATCTCACAATGACTGTAGGGAATTTGGATTTTAAAAAAAGCAGCTGTGATTTATTATATGGTTATATTATTATTTTATAAGATTTAATGTTTTTTTTTTAATGTGGCATTGGTTTATCACACTGAATAAACAGAGTAACTAAGTTCCAGACCTTTAAATGTGAGTCTCAACAAATTTTTACTTATTTTACAAATGCGCCCCATTCTTTAAAATTGTGCCCCACACCAGTTTATAAACATGCCTCTTTTTTTTAGGAACGTCTAGATATGGTCTAATACAGAAATAATATGCATAGATTGTTGCTGCAGGAATGTATATTTGTACTGTCATCTCTATGCGAAGCATCAAATGTTGAAAGATACAGTGTTGTGACATTTTCAGCATCTTGATGTGGGAGCAAAACTATGCCATTGTGCTTGTGAATGTGCTCGTGTGTCCACGTGTGTGTACAGGTCACGCCGTGTTCAATTTCAGCTGTTCCAGGTTAGGGCCTCCACATTGCCATTGCAACCGGTTTTGAGCGTTTTGTTTAGATATAGGAGCAGAGCTCAAACGATTAAGCCTTTCAGGAAAATGAACCCAAAGTCCTCCAGTGTACAGAACACCATGTAAGCAACAAAAAAACAAAACAAAAACAAACTAAAAAACAAAACTTGAGTTTGCTGCATTCGACACTCTGAGATTCACCCCGCAAGTAACCATTATAATATCTTTTGATATCACTGTCAGAATCCTATGATTACAGCTTAAGTTTGTTATGGACTTCTGTCAGTTGGGGGACCCTGTAATTTCCACCCATTCCCAGGAGAGTGGAGGCTGCCTACCGGTTATAGCTGCAAGCCCTATGCTGCAGTCCGACCGTGTGTTGGTGGCTCACGCTATGGGCGTTGCAGTGGTCAGAGTGCTGATTTTATATGACACTGAATACATAGCCTAGTAAGGTGCCTCAGTAAAAATGCCTGTGTAAAGCTATCGCTTCATTGAAATGTTCAAGTTCTCATTTTCTTTCTCAAGCTCTCAAAACTGCTGAGTGGGCTGTCCATCTATGTCACTGTCGCAGCCCTTTTGTGACCTTTCTTATTCATAAACCCACTCTGAGCCATCATTTCCATCCTTTTCCATATGTATGCGAGGGAAGCTGGGAACCCCCACCCCCACTCCCCCCACCCCGCCCCTCAACAGAACAAGTCATCTACAGTAAGGTCCTACCACAGCTGAGCCTCCGACACAACCTGGAGCACAGTCTGACCATTGTCTTTCCTCTGTTTGACACTGTGTCTGACGGAAGAGGAAGACATGAAGAGGACTTCCGACTCAAAGACACACGCATGTCCCGTGTGTGCTTATGGTTTCCTCTGAGAGTGCGCTTGTGTGCGTACATGCTCCTGTGTGTCTGTGCTCCTGTGTGAGGAGAAATGAGCACTGCTGATAGAGGGCAGTATTTCTTCCCCCCCTCTCACTTAGTTTCACTTGCAGGATGTGAGAGGCTGCTGGTGGTTTTAAGTGCTTTACCCCTGTCTCAGCAGACTGGGACGGCTTTGCTCACAGTAGGGTTTCTGGTAGCAGGTGTGAGACCGACAGTAACAGAAAATCACGTATATTCTCATGTCAGTCCTTAATCTTTCTTTTGGTTGACCTGGTCACTGGGTTTGTACCCTGATTTACAGTATATCTAACCTCTCAACTAGCAGTTTGATATGAGAATAAATAGAAGAAGAAATATCCCAGCCCACAATTAGTAGGATGAATTTCTAGAGTAACAAAAAAAGGACTTATCTCATTCTCTCTAAGGGGGTCGTTAAGTTTAGTAGGACAGCACCAATTGAGATCATATTCCTGGAAAAAAGCAATTTTCTTTTGGCAGATTAGACACAAAACATTCACAATAAACTCCATCCTCACTTGAAGCTGTCTTAGCGTGTGCACGTTAAGTTACTTAAAGGAATAATGCAAAATTATGGAGAATACGCTTATTTGCTGTCTTGCCAAAAGTTAGATGAAAAGGTCAATGCAACTCTCATATCTGTCCATTAAATGTGCATACTTGTGATAAACATGTCATTTTTAATATTCGTTGATTAGATGGTTATCTATAACCATCTAATCTGATGGCCATAAATGGCCAAAAGATTATTTATTTATATATATATATATATATATTATAACCTTCACTGGTTACCCCTAATCTGCTTTACCGGACTGAGCTGTGGCAGCGTTTGCAGGCTGTCCTTCAGTTTCAGCAGAAGTAGTGTTTAGTATTTGGCAATAGTGATAACCCATAAAGCCTGTTGTTTTACACAGCTGTGCTTGATCCTGACTGTGATTTGCTGAGCCCAGAGATGAGTCGGGTAATGTGGGCCAGGCAGGTGCTAGAGAGTAGGACAGCTCCATCTGCCTCTCTGCCAAGTGACCCAGCACATGCCAATACCCAGTCAGTCGCTGTGTGAGAGACAGACAGAGCATGTATGTGAAAGAGAGAGAGATTGTGAGAGAGCAACAGAAAGAGAAAGAAAAAGTTGCAAGGGGGTGTAGCGTATGGGAATCCTTTTAATTTTTATCATAGTGAACATCAGGTTGTGGTGAGAGGGGGAGAGTATATTCCTAGAGCCGCTGCAGAGCTACAAGCATAGAGCCGTGAGCAGAATGTGGGAAAAAAAAATGTTTGTAAATAGTTGTTGTCTTGCTGACCCTTGGCTAATATTTCCCTAGAGGAACAGAATATTTTATTGTGAAGTGTTCAATCTGTGCATGTCTCACTAAACAGTCTATACGGGGTTTCCCATGGGTGCAGTAGCTGCTGCGGTAGCAGTGAGCCACTGTGCGCGAGGAGTACTGTGTCAGTCCTGAGGTTTTCAAGCTATTTTGCTCCTGTTTTGGAATTTATTCTATTTAGGAGTAAAACAGCACATATAAAATCGCCAAAATGTTCCTCGCAAGTTGCTAGGATACCAGCCGATTGATTGATTGGGCGCGTGTGTTTAGCGTGGAGTTCTTTATATTTCTTGTTGCCATCTGTCTTCAGCAGTTGCCAACACACTGGCTGTCCAGCCAGCAATGCAGCACCTCTGTCTCATGCATGTAAACAACATAATGACACTGACTGATGAATTGCCTGTTCCTGTCAGGTTAAATGAAGCACGCATTGACAGAAATTCAATTAAAATTGAAGAGTACACCCATAGCAGATAGCATGATCTTCTTAGAAAACCTACAGGCAAAAACACGGAGCACGGACATCTTCAGCTCACCAGGTTAGTAAATATTTGATGCTGAAGCAGCCATGCATGTGCTCTTGTTGGAGGGTTGCAAAAGTTAATGGGGTCTTTGCCCGTTAAGCAAAGTAAGAACAAAACTGCACTTTTTAAAAAAAAAAATTTTTTTTTTCAGTGTCTACTGAACACCCGCACACTCATTCTGTCCATGTTCAGATTAATTTTCATTTTTACTGATGGTGAATTCCACAAGATGTAGCTGCAGTTCACCTCCTCACTCCAGGGAAAGTCACACTCTCTTTGCACTGCAGCATTTGCTGCCTGCCCCCCCCCCCCCCTCCTCCTCCCTCCATCCTCCTCTTCTTCCTCCTCTCATGTGCATGCTTTGTGTCAGCGTCCATGTCATGTGTACTACCTAGATTGCGTGCATTGTCTCTCACCGCCTCCATGCCGCTCACAGTGTCACTGCTCCCCCGGCACAGCTTGGCAGAGCAGAATGAAGCCGGCTATGTGTTAGCATTAGCGGGCGTAAATAGCGTACAAGTGTATGTTATGTACTGTAAGCCTATCAGATAGTGTAACAGAGACAGGCATTTTATTCTTAGTTAGAGTTGTGGTTACCACTATTGGAATTCTTCAACAGTAGACCTCTGTGTGTGCATGTGTCCGTGTCCGTGTGTGTGTGTGTGTGTACAGTGCTTCTGTGTTCCTGCCATTCCCCAAGCGGGAGGCAACAGTTCATTTCAGAGATGGTTGCTGAGATGGTTTTGTTTTAAGTGGTGTGAGGAGTGACTCCAGGCAGCCCAGTTTCCGGTCGCTTGACGTTGCGGGAGAATAAATTACAGAGATATAGAATGACAAGCTTCAAAGACGAGTTTGATGTCAAAGAGACAGCAGTGTAGATGTGGAGCCGCTGAAGATGATCCATCAAATAAGCTGCACTTGAAGAAAAGTATAATTTAACAGGACTTGTGTTTGTTCTTCCTTTTGTCAAGCATAATTGTTGCACCCTTTGATGGATGCATGACCACCTCAGGGATTCATAGAGCATTTACAATATTGCTGCTTCCTCCCCATCATCACATATCATCAAAGCTGGCGTGTCACAGCACATGATTCACACCCCGGGTCCACACACAGACACACACACACACACACACACACACACGCACACAAAGACAGGCTCTGATTTGATGAAACGTCAGTGTAAATAAAAGAAATGCCACCAGACAAAACACAACTCTTGATTTGCTTTTCCTAACACTGGCACGTTTTTGCTTGTCTTCATAAAATGCGGTGATCCACCAGTACAGATGTTAACCTTTTCCACAATGAGGTCTGATAATGATAAATGACATTATTAGAGTTTTGTGTGTGCCACAAATCTCAAACGTGCCAGGCCATCACATCGACTCAGTGCTTTTCAGAGCTGTTATTGTGGCTGTCTTAAAGAATGAGGGTTAGGTTTTCAGATCAGCCTTCATTCCTAATAACCCCTTCAACTTAGACAGGGTGTTTGTTAAAGAGGGGAACCAGCCTTGTATGTTTTCTGCCAGGAATGATGAAAGCAGCCGGCCTGTAAATGCTTGCAGATTTGTTTTGGTGTTTCTGTGTGGAGGAGAGTCATAAGGCTGAGTGGGGCTGGAAATAGTTGTTAAATTAGTGGACTGTGCCGTTGAATCTCATGTCTTGCAAAATAGAGACAATTGTTATTAATCTTTTGAAATTGAGCCTCAGGTGGTACTGAGGAAAACCTACATTCGAGGAAAGTCATGTTTGAACTTCTGTTTCTCCTTTGGAGGATGCCAATAGATTAGGGAGAAGTTTGAGTCCTTGATTTTGATGGCGATAAGGATTTAAGATTTCCACCCTGACATTTTTTTAAGCCAACTACTGTGTTTGTGTGCTGTTGCATTCACATACTGTAGCATTTTATCGAATGTGGAAGACGAGTACAGGGGTTTCTGCTTTTGCAAGTTGAGGAATCGCTCCAGCTTGGCAGTCTTTTGGGCTCTACTGAGTGCCTTCTAGTCACATATATAAGAGGCACCAACAACAAACCTTTCCCTCAGGCTTTTCCACAATCACCAATAATTCTCTCTCGCCTTCTCTGTCTCACTTTAAATGCTGCCCACACAACAGGCATTTCCACCCGCTCCCCTCTGCTGTGGAGCTCGGCCTCCCTAACTTGAGATATTGACATCAACTCAGAATATTTACTCAAGTATTTATCGCTTATTGATCAGGGCTGACACCCTTGTGAGCGTCTCCGATAATTGAATTAGTCTGCAAATTACATTCTCACGCAGCATACAGGCATCCTCCAAACTCCAGCTACCGCTTTCCTTCTCCACAACAACAGCTTCCCTTTCCCAGATCCCTCCTCCCATTGAAACACACACAGAAACACATACGCATGTAGCTCCAGCACATACACACAGCTCTGAAGCCTACCATCTCTAGTCCACTTCCCCTCAAGCCCCCTGCCTCATTTTGCAGAGTAGGTCAGGATTTGGAGCCATTTTAGCCACAGGATTAAAGTCTGACAGGGATAATGCCACTTCAGCCACTTGTGGGTCATGTGACACGAGATGATCTAAGGTTTTGGGAGGAGCACTATAATGTAATTAATGTATTGGAGGCTCTTATCCATTTGACTCCTCCCAATCGTAGAGCCGGATGCCCATAACCATTAAAAACTGCTCTTTTACAGGCGATGGTAAAGAAAACAGTGTTGGGGATTAGTTGTTTGCCACCCCTGCTGTTTTTTTTTTGCCCCTTTACGCTCATCCTCTGCAGACAAGAGATAAAATCCAGTCTCTTTTCTGCTCAGAACTGGGTGTTGATGTAAATTTAACCTTAAACCCATTTGTACTGTCCCCCCAATGCGCACAAGTGTGTCCTATATAGATAATCCCACTGCTTTGTTAATCTGTTGATGGTTTATCAGGGTTACTGCACTTTACTAGACTTTACTAGACTTTACTCACTTGTGTAAAGTTGCTGTTAGTCTGCAATTCATTTTTATCTCTTTATCTGTTCTTATATCTCACTCATTCTTTGTTTTTCCTTCACTTGTATTGTTATTTTTTAAGAGGCGTTAATTATTTGTGATGTTTAAACCGCCTTATATAAAGTGTCTTATGTGCCATCAAAATTATACCCTTATAAATAAATAAATAATCAATTTGTGCTTGATTTGTATTTTTCACAATTATTATTGACCATCAGGACTCTACAATATTTAAAAGTGCTGAGGCATTTAAATAAATGTTTCAGGGCTTCAGCTCACAATTATTGTTGTTATCGTATATCTGCTGATTCATTCATAATTTAAAATGTTAGAAAACACAGAGAAATGCTGATCTCAAGCTCCCAGAGCCTAGAGTGATGTCTTTATATTGTTTATTTTGTTTGACCGACAGCAAAATCCCCAAAATACTGAATTTACAATGGCATAAAACAAAAAAACTGAGCAAATGTTCACATTGAGAACCAAGAACCAGCAAATTTTTTGCTTGAAAAATGACTTTAAGAATTTGTCAGTTATCAAAATTGTTGGCATATAGTTTTCAGCTTATTTGTTTAATCTCTAAAATACTTATAATTCTACTTCTTCTATTATAATAATTACCTAATGATTATTTATTCTTGTGGCATTTAAATTAATACTTAAATGAATGTTTGATGAAAATTCAGGCATTGCTACCTTCATTTTCATTCATTTTATTTTATTTATTTATTTATTTATTTATTTTAACCAGGTAAAAGTTTCAAAAAGATATGATTGAGAGGGCAGCATTAAAACAATATAAAAAACTATAAATACAAACAAGGCAATCAGTCTAATACAACTGTCACACAACAAAGAACACAAAGTCCAGTTAGTATCTATGAAAAAGTAGGACTTCGCAAAACTACCTAAAATATTGTAAAAACAATGCATTTAAAAGTGAACACATTAACCTAGACTTCTAATTTTCAGACCCTTTAAAGCTGACTTGAACTCACCAGCAGCCATTTTAAGAGGCACCGTAATTAAAGGCAAACACACAGCTTTAATTAAACTTATTCTAAACCATGTGCATGTGTGAGGCAGAGTCTCCCGGCCTGGCACCGGTTCTCGACCCTGTGTTTGAGAAACGTGGTGTGTGTGTTTCACTGTTTCCAAAAGCTTTGTTCTGCCGCTGTTTGCAGAACGAGTGCTCCTCAGTGACAGCAGCTGTGACTGGCAGGGGTGTTTTTGAAATATGCTGCTCATTGACCAGGCTTGCCAGTGTTTCTCTTTCTCCGAGGATGAATCTTCACTCACCTCCTGCTAGTTTCTGTACGTGTTTTCACTCTCTGGTAGGAACTTCCCCGCAGACAGGGGGAGGGGAAAGAGAAGAGGTAGTGCGTTCATGTGTGTGTGAACAAGTAAAGCTTGCTCTCCAGAGGGAGCTGGAGGGAGAAGTGAGACGGGTAGAGAGAGGGACGATGAGAGACAGACAGCAGAGGAGCGGGCGACAGACAGAGAGGGGGAAGCAGTCCTGAGGGCTTGCGTAATGTTGAGTGATGTGTGTGCGTTATTGATCCAGGTTAACCCTGCTGGGACCTACACCTATGGCAGGTGGGCTCAGCCTTTCAGCTACAGAATAATACCTTATGGTTGGCAGATTAAAGGATGAGACCCAAGGAACAAGCTTGCACAACTCAACATAAAGCAACAGACGCAGCCATGAGGAGCAGCTAACAGCGGACCCACACTGCACCACCGCAGTATGAGCTGGTATCTACCTGTCAGTAGCTCTTAGCACTGAGGTGTGTGAGAGCGAGAAAGACACCGAAAATACATCAGTGTGATCGTGTAGAAAGGAGTAGCCACACCAGTTGACTATACATTAGTGTGTCTGTAGATGTGTGTCTGTGTGTGTGAGACTGTGTGTCAGTTGTGTCCCTGTAGGCTCGCTGTGTGCCTGTCATTGACAGTGCTGACTATGTGCTTTGTGACTGGGACTCAGAGGAGTTCTCACTTAGTGGAGTAGCAGCATAGGAGCAGGCAGGCGTTTGATGTGCTCAGGACAGGACAGAACAGCGTAGCACATGACACTGCAAGTCCTCTTGACTCTTCTCTCTGCTAATTAATACTTGTTTTCTTTCTAGTCTGACACTTGTGGCTCAGTGTATTAAAATGAAAATGCTGTCATTGCACGTGATTGAATTTTGCTGCATTTGGAATGATCAGCAGAAATTTCAATATTCTGTATATTTTTAGATGTTGGGTAAATAGTACTTCTGTTGTAGGCTCTCTCTCTCTCTTTCTCTCTCTCTCTGTGTATATATATATATATATATATATATATATATATATATATATATATATATATATATATATATATATCCCATCCCCTCAAGCATGTGTGCAGTGCAGTTTGAAACTTTTCACATTCATCTGGTGAAGGGGGAAAGTTTCTCTGTTCTCACCTTAAATCTCAGTTTAAAGTAGGAGGCATCTTGTGTTCAGCAGTGAATCTTTTGAAATATACAACATTTGCAAATTGATAGATTCTGAATTTTTTTTGAAGGACTTTTTAACTTTTTAGTTGAAAAAACATCACACAGAAATGATTAGTCAAAACTGATTTTAGATATTTTTATACACCTTAAAAATGCCTGATGGGGATTTTGAAATATTTATTTATGTATTATTACTTGACAAATGTCCACTACTTAAATAAATATGTGGTTTGGTGACAGTGTGCAGGGTGTTACTCTTTTCATCGATAGGTCTTTGGAGGCTCTCCACTCACATGTTTTATTGAAGTTTCATTGACATTTAATCTTGAAAAGATTTTCTTCCTGTGGTAAACAGTTATGCTTCATTGTTGTGGTAGTAGTATCAGATTGTCATATTTTCTTCTCCGTGTACCGTGCTTTGTTGTTGTTTCCATTTGTGAGCTCCCTACTGCAGAGCAATCAGCTGCTTGCTGCTGTGGCCACCTGCTGTACTGGCCATAAGAAGGTTTAGCAAAACATGTGGTTAGATAGATGTGGAACAAGAATGCACGTTCCACCAAATGTAAATGTCTGGATTTGATTCGAAATATGTGACTGCATGTTTAACATCATACCGAGAGGCTCAGTCATTGTGTTAGTGTTAAAAATGCGTTATGTGTCAGTGATGGGAAAGTGGAGCTTTTTTAAAAACACTCATTTCATTGGCTTAGTGGGCATAACGGGAGAAAATTTGTTTTGTGTCAGCTGGGCACCCTGTGGCATTTTAGCACTGACTGAAAATTAATTTGTGATGATTGCACCTGAGAACTGAAAATCATTTTATATCTGCAATGGTATGCAAATAGCTTTGGACACTCCGGGTGGATTTTTTTTTCTTTCTTTTTTTTTTTGAAATTGTGAAATTGTTTTTCTTCCTCTCTGTGGTGTTATTATATGCATGTCTTTACTCTGATGTGTAGTGAAAATCATAACACCCTCTATAAATGGCTTGGTGGTTACAGTTGATAATGAGAGAGGACTGTCTGAATCAGAGTAAACATTACGCTGCTATAAGCTGTCTCTCACACTGTGTAAATCTCAAACATAAATGACTTGCTTGGCCTGAGTCATTGAAATCTATTGAATCATTTGTAATTAGGCCTATCATGAGATACTGAATCATTCCTTGATACAAGGATATTAATGTGTCTTAAATTTCCGTGTGTACCAGTAGACCTCATCAGTGAACTTTATTCCACATCTAATGGATGAAGAAACAACTTGCAGTGTTTCCTTATGTTACGTCTTTCGATTAACCGGCTGAGTGAGTGTTGACATCGAGGAGTAGACAGACAAACGTCAACAGGAAGGCTGTGGCTTCCATTAGAACTGCGTGTGCTTACCTGCCTGCCTCTCAGCCTGTGTCTCCCTGCGCTGGGTCTACAGCGAAAACAAACGCATGAAGAGAAACAGGCAGGCGGGTAAGTCTCCAGAATTCTGATCAGTTCTCACCCGCCGTAGGCTGGGAGGGAAGACTGAAGCAGGCACCTGAGCCCTGCACACTGAGATGAGATGGTTAGCAGCACCATGGAGAGGCAGCCTTGTTCACTCTGCAGTATCAGTGTGGAAAAATATGTGGTTAGGGAGCAATGAAAACAGCAGATACAATGCCTGTTTTCTAACTCAGGATAGATTTTTTGATGGATGCAAATGAATGCCTGGAGGAATAAAAGGATTTAATGAAACTGAAAGTCAAGGAAACTGTCACCAGTAACAATTATTTATACCGTGGAAATCTCAGTACTTTAATTTAGATGAATGAAGTATTGCCTCTTTTTTGTCTCAGAGGTATCTGCTTTGTGTGCTTTTTTACACCTTAAGGAGGAGAAGCAATTTTCCCACATCGTCTCTGAAGGTTCTCCCTCGCCATAAAAACGACAATTATGATATTGTGTTTAGATTGTGACACCCATCAGTGTAGAGAGATTATTCATTAAGTTAAAGCTGCTGTAATTGATATTACTAACTGTGTAATGTGAAATGGGTCTCTCTCTGAGGCAAACCCTCACCGAATTATCACTCAACTCTGCAGATCCCCTCAGTTGCATGGAATGTTTTAGCACTTCTCAGCTCATTGTTTCGGTTTTACAGCCCACAACTTCTCTGTTTTGGAGCATTTAGCAGCTGAAGTAGCAGATAATTCCTTCAGGAGTCGGTAGAGGCCTAAAGCAGAGATAAAAGAGAGTGAACATTGGACTTACATTCACCACGTGGCAAAATCACAACTCCAAATGAAAGGTAATGTTGCTCCATATCTGCTGGATGTGTAAATAATCAACTGTTTGCTAACACATTAGTCATATCAAATTGAAGGGTGATAATAAGATAGATTTGTGTGTACAGCTTGTGTCCGTTGCCCCCAAGTGGTCAGAAATAAGTCAGTGCAAGTTTAATTAAAGAGGATAAATTGATAAGTTGAGAAGACAGATTCATTGGTTGCATTTCCAATAGAATTCTTTTGTCTTGCTTCAGAACTCAAATCAATGATCTCAAAACAGAACACTTGATGTTCACCTTGATGTTCTGTCATCAATTGATTTCATTTTTTTCCCTTTTATGTATATATGCATTTTATTTTTTAAATTTAAACTAAATCTCCCAATCAGAACTCTCACTCAGAGTGTGTACTGCCCCCTAACCACTTCTCCAAAATACTTATGTCACTAATGTTGAACAAAATAGGCTGCAAAATATTTTGTGTCTCAGATGCTGAGATTGTTTCATCAGCTTCTCAGGTCAAGGATGAACTTTCAGTGTTAGTTTTCAGTTTTTCAATGATTACTATCGTCTGTGAGCATACACTTTGAAACATTTATATTTAAACCATCAATATCCATCCATTTAAAACCTTATTTTAAGGGCCCTTAACCTCTGTATAATTTCTTCGTAATTTCCATAATTTCAAGTTTGATAATTTCCATTTTCCTTGAAAGAGTTGAGAAACTACTTAAAAGAAAAAGAGGAATGCCCTTGAAAGAAAAGCTCAATTTGAAACCCTAGAATCAATTTATTATTTTAAATTTTGCAGTTCATATGCATTTAATTGTTTGTTCGCATTTTGTATGCAGAGCTGCCATTACTGAACTGACTAAAAAACAATCTAAATTCAACTAGCAATTAAATTTAATTAATTAATCAGAGGTGTACAAATTGAACTCTGTCTCTTCCCCCCTCCAATAAGTACAAATTTAAATGCTTCGTTGCAGGAAACTTAGTAGAAATTATTTGAACATTACAGACCAGTAAAATAAAGTATTACCATCTATAATACAATGATAAATATGTTTTTGTGGCCAGGTTGTAACACTGAGTTACATTTCTACAGCGCTGTTAGTTACACATCATGGAAAAAAAATGATTTGAAGTCTAACACAATGTTGCAGGTTGCAGTAAATACTATAAACGAAACGCACCTTAGAGGAGGAGCAGAGGAACTAGTTCAGAGTTTGTCTTTCTGGAGAACAAACACCTACAAATCTTGTGGCTGAGAGACAAGAACAATGCATAGACACTTGTGTCATACAAATCCTGTTATCTCTTCTCCACAACAATTGGATGGGCCTTAAAGAAGTGCTTAAGAGCACTACACAGAAATGGTCTAGAAATGGTCTGAGCTCTGTCTTAATCCAGTGCCAGAGAGCTGGACACAGTGGGAGCGCTGCCAGAGTTTGAAAAGAGAAGCAGGGGGACATCTTCCACACAGTAGGGTCTGCTGAATATTGTTGACTTGTTGCTTCCTCTCTGAGATTTCAGGGCATTTAGGCGCTTAAGAGCTTAAGGGTCAAAGCTAGAAATTGGGTTACTTCAGATTAGACGAGTCAGTGGTTGGTGTATAAGGACCACCGGACTATTTGACCAACCCATCCAACCTGATCCATATAACAAAGTACTGTTTCATGTCTAGACTGGGTGTAAGTTAGAGGTTTGTCTTTGTTAGTTTCAGCTGGTATAAAGAAGAAAGAAGCAAAAGCAGTGTGGACATGCAGCAGTATTAGTTTAGAGCTGTACAGTCCATACTGATGACGTAAGAACAGTAGGACTTCACATACATGCACATGTAAGTGTAAATGTAGCTGATTGTGAGATGATCACATTATACTGCACTCAGCACTGGAGCATCAGACTACTACACATACAAGAAGCAGAGGCATTAGTGTTGCCTAGACAGTCTATATCAGTGGATTTGTAATATGATCACGTAATAAGTGCATAATCACACACCTACAGTGTGATTTATGACCGCAGAGGTTTTCATTTCCTATTTTATCTGCATGGTATGGCTGGGTTGATGGCCAGCTCATCTTTCATTTTGAAAGTCATCAATTATCTCCTGTTCTATGAAGTCCTTCGTTGGACTGTTTCTGGACCGATGTGGACTTCCCTTCCTGTGTCTTTGTGTCATTAAGCGTGGCCTTCAGTGGGAACAAAGCGCTTTGTCAGGCAGACAGAGAGACAGGGCAGGGAAGGCGGAGGGGGAATAAAGATTTCTGTTTTTCGGACATAAGACTGATTCATTGGTATTGTTCATATCTGGTCGCAAGGAATGAATAATCTCTTGAAGAATTATACGTGCCTATAGTGATGTGACACAAAGGTGAGGTGGTCATAAGTGGAGAGTTTTGTACTGAAAATGAGTCAGCGTAAGTGTTGACAGCTAACTCGACACAGAAGAGAGGAAATGACAGTAAAATGGAGAAAGAGAAACTTAAAGAGGATTTTGAAAGCAATTAAGTGTGAGGTTTCTGGTAGAGAGGTGACTGTGTGTGCAGAAGTGTTTGTGGGAGTTTTTGTGAGGCAGCAGGGTCTCGGACAGGCCCGGTGGACTGAAAGGCTGTTTGGGATGTCTTTTTAGAGAGAGCGTCCCCGCTGGGCGCAGCTCACAGCCTTGCGAGCCGTCTCTGACAGCATGGGCATCCGCACAGAGCACGGAGAGAAAGGTAAACAAGTCTTTTAAAGGCCTCATTAGACCGAATCCTCGAACAGAGAGGGAAACGTTTAATCATTCACTCCTGTGAGTTTGAGTTAAAAAAAAAAAGGTTTTTGACCTCAGTGAAGGAAGTCTAGAAGATGCGTGAACAAAAACACTCTGTTACTTTTTTATGTTCATAGTGTCATTCTCTGATTTTTGTGGGGGTGGGTAAGAACAAAGTACATAGAAGTTATGACAAATTGAATAACCATTATGCCCTGTTCATAGTGACAGAAGACTGTAAAAAGTTGCCCTTGCCTTACACTTCAAGTTTAAAAAGCCACACAAGCTTTTAATCTTCACAGGCCATAGCTTCCAATAATTTACTGTCAATCAATTAATAAGTGAAGCTCAACTGGTTGCAGTTCCTTTCCTTATAGCTCTTAGTCACAGCCAAATGTTCTCAACCGGTATTTGGCCTCTTTCACCCATAAACACAAAGGTGTTAAAATGTAAATCAGAAATTAAAACAAAAGGAAACATAACAACGGATGAAAACACTGCAGAAAACAAAGGGTTCAAACGAAATAGGTTTCATGGGTTCATCTTTAGGAACACTGTAAACTTCTGGCTTGGGGTGAATACCCTCTTTCTCACCCCTCTGCCCTCTCAGAGGTTAAAATTCCTTCGACTGCTCCACGTGCATGTGCATGTTAGTATGCCCGCGTGTGCACAGACACGGTTTCTTACCTTGTGCAGGTGGGTGCAGTAAATATTAGCTTTTCAAATTAACATGGCCACCCTCAGATATTTAAAGGCTGAAATTGAGAGGCTTTCTTTTTTCTCTTGGCGGGCCGCTGCAAACCAACAGCAGACAGCTTGGTTACATTCAACAAACATTAAGTAACCATTAAGTCTGTATCTTCTACTGTAGTCCATTTTGGACTTTGGGAAAGGAGGAGCTGAGAAAGGGCGCTGAGTTCAACAGGAGATATTAGCAGAAATTCAGCATATAATACCGCTGGGTTATTTCCTGATTATAAAGCAATGTGTATAACCTAAGGATGTACAGCTGATGTCTGAAGCTAGACATGAACATTGTAGACAGACAATATTATATGTTGCATGGTGGCATGTATTGTGGGCCTCTCCCTGCCCTGGAGGCAGACAGACAGACAGAGAGCAGTGATCTCTTGGTCAGCTAGCGGCCACAGGCACGCTGAAAATGAGACCTTGAAAATTGTCGGGAGGCCGTGTCACTTTTTCCGAGAGATGTCCATTCAGGAAGCTTCCTCTGCATATTTCAGCATGACAGACAAGCAAGTGGCCTTTAGAACGTGTGCAAGTTCCAGAGAAGAAAACAAAAGAAACAGACGTGGTGGCCTAGCGTGAATAGGAAGGGATGCAAGTGTTGAAGTCTTATTGAGACAACATCCTCCCGGAGTTTGCCTCACCTGACAGTGGATCCGCTAATGTGCTTATTAACAATAAAGAGCGCAGAGGACGGCAGGACTGTGCTGCAGCTGAGCATCATGTGGTCTAACATTACATCAAGGTTACACTTGGCAAATCAATTAACACAAACACAATAGAGACCTGGGCCCTCAGAATTCACAGGCTATTTAAGCAGACGACGCTGAATGAAAGGAGCTTTTAGTTTCCATATTCGTGCAGCTCATGGATGCCAGCGTTCTGGGGCTGTGAGATTTGAGATTTTGAGTTGGCCTTAAATGCTTGTCCGCTATTGGCTGCTTTTGGGTTGCAGGAGGTTGTGTACTACGTTGACAAAGGTGATGTGTTTTAGTGGCACAGACACATTTTTTATCGGTTTACCCTTGTTTGGATACTGGTTGCCAAGAGAGGTCTTTCATCGAGCCACTCGCTTTAAACCACCATCAGTGACAGAAAGCTTGCAGGCCACCGTGCTATAGGACACACTTGTTGCTATTTTGTGATTGCTTGTCTTATAGTCAAAATTAGCAGTCTCATTTATTCAACAGTATTCTAATATCCCTGCTTAAAGTACAGATAGATGGATGAATGAGGAGAGGAGAGTTGTCCCAAATCCCTGTGACGCTGTGTTTCTCCTCTTTGAGTTTTTTTTTTTTTTTTTTTTTTCTTGAGCGGCACAATCAGAAAGAGTCATTCATTCATGTCCAGCTGCCAGCTCGGTCCTCTCGTCCTCTTCTCGCCACTGACAGGAAATTCTGACCTGCGGTCTTTTTCACCCAGACGTGTTCGGAGAGAAAGATGCAAAACCTAGATGGAGAAATGTGTGTCACTGTGTGAACATGTACTCAGACGTAGGAAAATAGCTGTGTGTGTGTGTTTGTGTTTCCTGTTTCCTTTGAGAGTCCTCCTGAACTTAGATCCACCTCTCATTATGGCTTGTTACCTTTCCTCCACTCTCCACTCTATCTACCTCCATCCCTCATTCTGTTTTTTTTTTAATGCCTGCACTGAAATGCTTCTGAATTGGTTTTTTGGGATATAGTAGCTCAGCGGTGAGGCTCTTTCGCCACCAGCCTCTCTGCTTTTTAAATCTGCAGCTCTCATTGCGGAGCTGGACTCTCTCACGTTAATGTAGTTGTTAACAGCTTGTGGTCACCAGGCGGTTTGTGTGGCTTTGCTGTTTGAGCTGACACGCTCACTGGAGGCAGAGAGACGCTGTGTGGAGACTCTGGATTCCAAAAAAAAAAAAAAAAAAAAACACGGGCACAGCGGGACACTGTCCCATTTGCCCATTTGTACATTTTTCTCTGTCAATCTGACTGACATATTTTGACTAAAAACTAAAAGCTTGTTCAAGTCCTTATGATTAAATCAAATACACAAAGGTGCAAACAGCTGCCAAGCTGACAAATAAATAAAAAAATAAAAATAAAAGATGGATAGAAATTGAAATGCATATGAATTGGAAGCAAGACTGATAAATTGTCAAGGAATAAATGAATAAATTTTCGAGGAATAAATAAAAATCTTGTTTGTTGTTTGGTAAAGTTTTTTTTCCTTTTTTTTTTTTCTTTCTTTTGTTCTCTTATCTAAAATCCAAACCAAAAACATACCTTCTGAGGCTCAGTTTGCTTCACACAGGATGAAGGAAGCCTGTCTTTGTGGTCACAGAGACATCTTAGGTCGTCTCAAATTATGTTTCACTGCTGTACTGCAGCCATATTTTATTAAACTCTACGTTTTCTTGTCATTTGTGCCACTCTTTCACTTTGCATAGTGAGAGTAACAGTAAGAGTAAGAATAGCGCTCGTAGGAGGGTGTTACTGAGTGTCTCTAATATGCTTTCTAATAAAAGTTCTCACCTACACACCTAGATCTCCTTCTGCACTTCTCTGACAGTCCTTTGATTGTTGACGCTGTTTAATGAACTGTGGGTGTTGTAGAAAGTAAGATCACATTGACTATTAAATTACGCACAGTGTAATACAGCTCTGACTCTACATTTCTGCCCCCATCATAGAAAGATCTCCTGACAGCTACGATCTGGCAAATGTGAATGTACACAAGTGACGTTTGGCTTTGCCATAAACACAACAGATGACTGGAACAATAAGTGTGGGTGTGTGTGAGTGTGTGTGAGTTTGCGGTTCAGGTCTGTTAAATCCACTCCGTCTGTGTGTTTCGTCTCTGCAGGAGTCGGAAGATCCAGATCCGGAACATTCCCCCTCATCTACAGTGGGAGGTCAGTTGTTTGTCTGTGAATGTGCGTGTGTGTGTGTGTGTGTGTGTGTAACAGTGATGCCCAGTTGAACAGCTTGAACCAGGTAGCACATAAACTAGTTTCCTGACAATGAGTCACCAGCCTTTAAACTGTATTCCTCTTTAGGCTGAAGTGTGTGTGTGTGTGTGTGTGTGTGTTGTATGTGTGTGTGTGTGTTGTGTGTGTGTTGTGTGTGTGTTGTATGTGTGTTGTATGTGTGTTGTATGTGTGTTGTATGTGTGCTTATATCTACATCTACATGTTTGTTCCTCTGCTTTGCCATCGCCTTACTGGGGGTCCAGGCTGCCCTTGTGTCTGTCTTCATGTCTGCCAACTTTCTCATTACTTTCTGGGTTGCTATCGTACCTGTGGGTCGTTTCCACGCTGCCTTTTGTTTTCCTTGTAAAACTTATGAAACTTCAGAGACCATTAAATCAACTACAGGCCAAACCAGTCTCTCCGTTTGTTTGAGAGCTTATGCAAAGTTGCCAGATAATTTTCCTTAATATTCACTCATTTCACAGAAAACTTGTTGTCATGGTGTTTCATGTTCCTGTCGGTTTTTGTCCCCTACAATTCTGTTTTTATGTCATCTTCTAGGTACCATTATTTAATAATCAAGACACTCGTACAGTTTTTGAAAGTACATTTACTTAAGTATTGTACTTAAGTACAATTTCTAAGTACTTTTCTTGAATGTTTCCATTTTTTGCTTTGTGATACATCTGAATGTCAAAGGGAAATATTGTAGTTTCAGTTCCACATTTATTTGAAGGCTGTAGTTAATTTTCTGATAAAGATTTTTTTAATAGAAAATATGTGGTTGACTTCTAAAATGTGGTGCATTGTTATGAAGTGAACCAACCAGCCGTGCATAGTGAAGTAAAAATATGGTCCATCTCAACCAGTTACAGTATCAAAATGCTAATTACACATTTATGCTTCAGTGATAGTCCTTTGAGAGTTTGTTTCATACATGATATTATAACATTCTGAAAGGAGATGTTCTGCATAATAAATGAATGAAGTGAATGCAGGACACACGTCGTTATTAAGTATTTTCATATTGTGGTGTTTATATTTTTACATAAGTAAAGGAGATGAATAACTGCACCTGCCTAACATCAGTAGTAGCAAAGGTAAAGTCTGGTGCTATTCTGCAGCACCTAAAGACCTTTATGGATTGATAGTTGCGTCCCTCAGTCTTTACATTCTCAGAAATCTACAGTATCTCAAATAAAACACAACATACATGGTCTTGATTATATATCAGTGTGTGTAGTTTAACAGAATAACAAAACTGGTCACTGTGGAATTAATTTGTAGAAACCTAAAACCATACCTATCCCTAAATAGTTTTTATAGAAATACAGTTACTAGGTGAACAGTCTGATTTATATGAAAAGTCAACATTTTGTGTGTTTTTCAGCTGATCATGAATGAAACTATCTTCCAGTTGAAGAAGTGAACAAGCCTTTAGCAGCATTACAAAACTTCAGTGATTTAAGTATAGTTCTCTGTATTGTCCAAGTATTAAAGCATCTGTCTGTAATTTTAGGAATTAAGTTAGTTAGGTTCCAGTTAGGTTCCTATCTTGTTTCAGACCAGTGATTTACTAAATCAGGTTGCACAATCCGGTTGTTCAGGTTTAATACTTAAGGAATGTTTCAGTTAGTAAAAACTCTACACTAGTATTGTGTAAAATAGTTGCTAAGAAACATCAAGTTCCTTGTTTACCGTCATATGTAAACAGAAAGTCATTGCGGTTTCACAAGCTATAACATAGCTTAAAAAACAGTTTTAGTAGGCGGAGTGCTAACTTGACATTCCTTTGCAGATGTAGGTAATACTTTGTTTTATTTAATAATGCATGTATGAAAAAATATTTATGTTTCAGAATCAGTCGTTTAGAGTGACACAACATGTTAATAAAAGAGCTTTGGAGGTGCTGGCAGGTGTACTTTTTTCACTTTTCGTTCACTGCCGTTACAGCTGTTTCCGTCTGCATCCAGTCTTTAAACTAAGCTAAGCTAATCAACTCCCAAATCCAGTTCCATATTTAACACACAGGCATGAGAAACAAGCAAAATGCTGAACTGTTCCTTTAAACTATCAAGCCAAATTAAGACTGCAATGAGCCAGATATTAAAATGATACCGATAATGATATTAAAAAATAAAACAAAATGAAGCCTCACTTCAGAGCTGACAGATTGCTACCAATGTTTTTGTATTTTATGTAATAGATAAAATTTGATAGAGCACATCCTTGATAATGTCATATGCCCTCACCATTGTAATTCATTGATTGATTTACTTGCATTTGCTAGTTTAAGGGCTGGCGTGTAAATGCTATTTTACTCATTTTCACTTTCTGTCAACACACCGTTTCCATCTCAACCAAGCTTAAACACTTTTCTGTGATATTGTGGCTTTTATATTAAAAATGTGCAGAAAAACTGGTGAATTGAAAGGCATTACTCGTCCTCTGTCAAGCTGCTGGTGTTTAACTTGAAGGGTCTTTGGATTATGAGTCATGTTTTTCTTTTTTTTTTGTAAAGGCAGCTAAAACAAAAATATTAAATGATCACTTATATCACATTTTTTTAAAGAACTTTTCAACCCCTGTGTAAAAAAAAAAAAATGAAGTAACTACACTGTTACCTGAGCACAGGCCCACATTAGCAACAGTTGTATTAGATCTTTGTGTGCATGTGCATTTGTGTCAGTGTGTTTTATTTTTATTTTTTTCATCAGTGGCCATACTTGCATCTCTAACTCACGCTCTCATTTCTCCCTCAGGTTTTGGACGGCCTTCTAGCTCAGTATGGTACTGTAGAAAACGTGGAACAAGGTACAGAACTCTTCTCCTCCCTGTTTGCTGCTCATCTCATCATCTGGCTCCGACTGTTCAATGCACACGTGTCTATTTAGCAACACACACATACACACAGACCTCCCAGTGAGTCAAGTCTCCCTGTGTGACTTGACTTCCTCGTTACCATCATCCCACACACCCATTATCTAAACATAACCCATCTCTGCGTATAAATCTGCCTTTATCATCTTGTCTGTCTGCGTGTGTGCATGTGTGTCTTATAAGTCTGACTCAGGGAGAGGAGCGTTTGAATTACATGCAGCCTCTATAATAAGCACTGTGTATTGCCATGGGTCCCCTTGGCCTCAGTGTATGTATTGAAGTGGGCAGACATGGCAGGCGTCCATTAGTAATGTGTCCATGTCTGTGTGTGTGTGTGTGTTTATGCCTGTATGTATTTGCGTGCGCGTCTGTTTTGGGGAGGTGCATCGTGGTAATGGGTGAGGACACTGTAGGCGCCTGTGGTAAAGCTTTTGCACTGTGTGAAGGAGTGTGTGTATTTATGTGCGAGTGCGTGTGTGTGTGTATCTACTCGTGTGTGCTGAGTAGTTAGCGCTAGAGCTATCCCTAAGAACTTTTCGCTGTTTACACACACATACATGAGTAGTAGACTCACGGGGAGAAACAAACACCCACAAGCTCACACAAATACTCACACACACACATGCAGTTTTTCTCTGTGCGTCAAACCAGCCAAGACCAACTACCACCCACTGCAGTCATGACAGGTGCTAAAAGAGAACCCAGCAGAGAAATTACTACACTCAGAGTTTCCCAGTTGCTGCTGTAAAACAGTCATCCGAGCCATCCCAGACACCAGCGCAGCGTTGCCTCTACCTCTTTCTTCTTTATGCCTCAACACGACTATCCAAACGTCAGCGATACACTGAACATTCAACTTCCACCTCCCATCTCACTCGTGTATCCGTCCCCGTCTTAGTTGCCGCCTCAACTTCCTGTCTGCCCGCCTCCTGTCTTGTCACTTTTCTGTGCCTGCGTCCATGCGCTCTGGTTACAGGGGTGAGGTTTTGGAGGAGTCCCATGTTCTTGTGTGGCATGGTGAAGGCTGCCGGTGGTGGGGCAGGGCAAGGCAAGGCGAGGCGGGGCAGAGCTGGCTGTGAGCGCCGGGGCCGGGCACCAAGCCAGGCTCTGCCCACTCACCCTCTCTAAGCCAGCTGGGCGCTCTCACTAGTTTTAACCCTTCCAAACCTGCTGTCTGCTGTGAACCAGCAGGTTTGGAAGTTTTTTGTTTTCGCTGACAGAAAGACAGGCTCAGATGCCTATTTTTATTTTTGACTCTTTAAAAGGAAAAAAAGTCCAACACTTTTCCAGTCTTTATATGATACTGGCAGTGTACCTTGTACCTCCTGGCTCATTTATTTTGGTGATTGTCACTTTTTTTTGTTTTTGTGAGTAACTTGCCAAAAATTGCAGCGGAGTTTATTAGCACACTTTTTAAGCTATCTAAAGCATCTACAGTAAGTGTTTCTTTTTCTCCAGACTTTGGCTTCAGCCCTCAAAGAGCGGTGGCTTCTGTGTAGACTCATCATTCTGACATTTAGAGGTTACACAAACAGGGTTTCAACGATGACAAAGCAGAAATGCTGCTGTCTCTTCTGACAGGGGCTTTGGTAGACCAGAAGGTATATCATCAGTAAGACATGCTGTATGTCTTTTGCTCTTGCAATCACTGTCACTGTTGCACTCTCACCCTACACGTACTGAGAGTTATGTTCTGTGAAATAAAGCAAAATCCAAGCTGAGGCAGAATTAGATAATATGTATACAACACAAAAGTAAATTACAAGTTAAACATGAAGCCATTTCTGTTTTTTAATATGATGACAGGTGATATAAGTTTTCCTTGTTCTCACTGACAACAGGAGAAAAAGTGTTTGCAGTTCACAGTACTCAGAGTTCAGTACTAAGCATTTTTACATAATTTGTCTCTCTTTAGGGCTGCAGCCAATGATCATTTTCATTATTCATTACTCAGTTATTCTCTTAAGACCAAGCTGATATGATGTTAGTACGAGGCAAAGAAAATCAGCAATTTTCAAAATTTTTTGGCTTGAAAAATATTCAACCCATGATCAAAATAGTTGTCAGTTTATTTTTTGTTGATCAACTAATTGATTAATCAACTAATCACAAGCTTGTCCTGTCATCTCATGTGCTGTACATTTAAAGTCACCTGACCGTTCAGCGTTTTAAAGCATGTGTGGTGCCAGCGGGAATCAAACCCCCTGTAACTGTGGCAGAGTCAGTGCTGTTCTTTCCCCCACTGTGCAGCACTGGAGCACATATCCTCCTAAGGTGTGTCTCTGTTGTGTATTTCATTTCACTTTGTCACAGATTACCTGCTTTGTTTAGGCTGTCATGAGAAACTTAAATCAGTTATTGTGCAAGTGGCAGAGAGTCTATTGTGTTAAGCAGCTACTGTCTGTAGCAGCAGCAGCAGCAGCAGCAGGGCCTGGAGGGAAGCCAGTGTGGTGATGGCTGTAATGGATTCACACAGACAAGTGGCTCTCTGGGTCACCACGGGAACCTGGACGCGTGTCTGACTCACCTACGGCAACAACAAAGACCTGCTATGTACATGTGTAAATGTGGCCCTATCTCATGCTTTTGCTTTTTTTTTTTTTCTCTGTGTTTCTTGTTTCACAGTGAACACTGACACAGAAACAGCAGTGGTGAATGTTACGTACGCAACCAAGGAGGAAGCTAAAGTGTAAGCAGCACAAATAATGACTCTGATGCAGCCAAGTTGCAAGAGTAAGGCTTGAGATATACTTGCTTTTTAACAACGGTTTTGCACAGACAAGCAGCGGAAACACAAGCAGCATTGCTCACATACTTGTTTGTGTACTCTGTGTGTACCTGGAGGATTAAAAAGTATATCCACTAGGTCAGAGCAGGGCCAAATCAACTCTGGAATAGACCTTGCAATTCTGTGTACATAATTAAACATGGTGATACCTAAGGAGGGTTCTATATAGTTAATGTGAAGATGATAGCTGTAAAAAATCAGCGGTCGACAACTTCAGTTACAGTGTATTCACATAAAGGTAGCTACATTTAAAAGTGCTCCTTTTTCTTTCCATTTCAGCCCATCTGTCCATAGTTTGCGGGCATTTTATTTTCTCACCTAGACCGAGCTCTTTTTAAAAATGGCCTCAAATGAGTTTTTTAGTGTCTACAGGGAAAACTGAGCTTTTGGAAAATGATGATGTAAATCTGCCCTGTCAGTGTAGGAACAGAGTTAAGAGGGCAGTCTCTAACTTTTTCTGTGATCTCTCGTTAAAAAGGTCAATACAATCACATATCACAGAGGTTGAAATGAAATACATAAATGAAAAACTAAATTGTTTTTTTGAATGTTTGTTTCCACTCCAGATGTTAGGTGTGATGTGTCATTCTGATGTTAGCAGACTGAAAAGGGGACAGTGAAAAAGAGATTTAGCGTTCCAGTGTGGACAGAAATCTTCACAAAAACCACATAGAGTTTGTGGACAGAGTCTTTGTTTCTCTGTAAAAATGTATTTTCATTTTGTTCTGTTTGCTGCTAACCTGATTTCATATCCTTGTATCCTTGTAACTGTATCCATTGTTCATTTGCTTACATGCAACCATCAGAAGTTTAGTGTTAATTCTTTAGGACGCACACAACCAGGGTTCTGAAGAGAGGCAGGATACATGAGATAGCATCGTGTGCACACTAACACATAATTAAAAGCAAGTATATCAGAGTCTTACAAAGTCAGCCAATCAGTTTTTTGATGAAGGTTTAAATCACAGCAATTTGCAAATTCTCTCTCAAAAACTTGCACAAAACCTCTGTGCTGATATGCCATTGCTTCCTTGTGATCATGTATCTATTTATACTTTGTCAGAAAAATGTATTGTTTTATTTACTCATCTTTTTCTCTCCTCTTCCTCCTCCTCTTCTTGATGTCTCCCCTCATTTCTTCCTCCTTTCTCTCTCCTCCTGTCACCGCCTGCTCCTCTTCTCCTCTCCAGAGCCATTGAGAAGTTGACAGGACAGCAGTTTGACGACTGCTCCTTTAAGGTGTCATATATTATGGACATGGATGCTGCTCCACCTGTTCAGGCTCCCCGTGCGCGGCGCGGGGGCCGATCATCTCGGGACCAGGGCGCCTCTCAGCCCGGGCCCTCAGGAGGCTTTGGTGCTCCGCGCCAGAGACAACACGACTTCCCCCTGCGCATGCTTGTGCCTACTCAGTTTGTGGGAGCCATCATTGGCAAAGAGGGCCTCACCATTAAGAACGTCACCAAACAGACACAGTCCAAGTAAGCTCCAAGACCCAATAATGAACTCAGATTTTTGTATGTGAAGACCAACTGTCTGAGATATAATGCAAAATAGAAAAGGGCAGGGCACATAGTTCATGGGTAGAGGATGGCATGTTTACTGTTGCCTTGTATTTTGTTCTTGAAAATATTCCTAAAACAGCTTCTTTTCTTTTTAATTCTTTATTTTTAGTCTTCGTGATATTTTCTTTTCAGTCTCTTACATTTCTGTCTTTACACTCTTTCGGCTTGTAGGGCGCTTGACAAACTTCATTTTCAAATAATTGAACTGATAGTGATCCTCTCTCTCTGTCTTTCTGTCTCTTCCTCCCTCAGGGTGGACATTCATCGGAAGGAAAATGCAGGTGCAGCAGAAAAACCCATCACCATCCACTCAACACCCGAGGGCTGCTCGTCCGCCTGTCGCATGATCCTGGACATCATGCAGAAGGAGGCCAACGAGACCAAGACGTGAGTCTGCACTTCAGCATACAGGAACATCCATAAATGTGCACATAAACACGCTCAGATATTCTTATGCAAAGCATGTATACACTCCCACAGGGAGATTATCCATAATGTCTGCAAGGCTATAATCTTATCCTTTAACCTGCCTGCACACCTTTTAATCTCACATGCATTCTCCTGCTTGGACCACTAACACAGTAAACACAGTGCACACGACACACACTCACATAGGCTAACACGTGATCGCAGATTAGCATTTAAGAAACCAGGCCAACATGTCTAATTAGGCTTGACACTTTTAACAAGACACTGCACCCTTTAAACTCTTCGAACTTCTGCTCGATCGGAGGATCAGCACCCACCTTTCACACATAATACCAGTGTTTGTCTTTTGTTGTTTATTTCGTTGCGCTTTACATTACATCCTAGATTCCTAGATTCAGAGGAAGACAATTACATTTGAATATAAAAATGTTTCCACAGCCTTTCATTTCCTCTCCATTTGCATAAGACGATACATACTGGTGAACGTCACACTTAAACTCGTTTTGTCAGATGTTGTTTATTTTGTTGTTTGATCATGCCTGGTGTTTTTTTTGTTTTTTGTATCAGTGTGTGCATTCAGAGGTCTCTCATTTGACCAGGAAATATGTCAAGCTGTTTAATAAATGATGGTTCACATTTATAACTTTGAAAATTGGGTCCAAATTCAATTTTTCCCCTTATGCTATGACAGCATCACACTTCGCTTCCTGTCAATCTCTTGACATCCAGAGGAAGATAGGGCTTAAAATTTTTATGCTATGTGTCGTCATTTTGTTTACATTCAAACACAGTGTTACAGGAATAGTTCGACATGTTAGAAAATATGCTTAAAGACTGGAAAAATGGGGGAAACAGTAAATAGTGAAAAAATTATATATAATTACACCATTCAAACAAACCAGACAGTAGGAAGAGTGTTGTAGCTCTAAATGCCACCAATATTTTCCTCACAATAAAAAGCATAGGGAAAGCATCACCAGCTTTTTGATGACTTGTATGTCTTGTTCCTATTGAGTTTTAATTCAGTTGATCTAAATTGCTTTAGGTCAACAGCGTCTGCCAAATGCGTGCAATGTATTCTAACAGAAAGAAATCAGTCGGCTTGTCTGATCCACCTCAGTCTGTCAAATCATTAATCATGCTCTCAAAAGTTACAGTAACATCCACACCTCTGATGTGTGTCGACTAAATCACTAAATTGTTGGCAGCTGCATGGGTGCCACACCTGTAGAAATGAACCTGTCGCCTTAGCCGCCCTACACCCTGTAATTTTGTGGAGTCTGAGGAGGCGCAACACCCAGAGAAACTGGAACCACTAAACCTTTCCTCTAAACTCACAACACCGTCGTCTGCCCTAATTTGGCCCACAGCTCACCCCAAACTAATTTCACCCTACAGCACAGATCTACACTTACAGATTATAACATGCCCCGCTCCCCCTACACACATCCCACCACCACCAAGTCTGTGACCCAGCCCAAAAGAAACCCCCAGCATCTGGTTACCCTCCATCACATCCCACCACAAACACTCACACCCCACAATTGTCCCGCATAACAGAAATATAGATTATACAGAAATTATACTCCTCCTATTTTAATGACCTATTACCATCCCATCAACACATGTTCGTACATACAGCAGGGCCTTTTTTGTCATGCTTTATAGCTCTGTTATTTTCTAACAATTTCAGCACAGTTTCTTGAAAATAAAAACTTTGTAATTTGAAACTAATTTTAGGGAAATTTGAGTTAGTTTAGTTAGTTGCACTGGATTTAAAAGAGTTCTTAATTTCCTGAAAAAATGTAATTAAATACTTACCATTAGAGTCTTATTACTGAATGAATGAATAAATGTTATTTTTGTGTTATGCACACAAGTATGCCGAGCCAAGTGAACAACTTTCACAACAAAATCTTCACATCCGCTTTGTCTGCAACAAAATTCATGAATTACTGGGGAAATGATGGAGAAGTCAGGGTAAATATTATTTAAATAATTCATCTTGCCTCCTTTTCCAGGCTTTTGAGACATAGCTAGAGACTTAAACATCACAATTAAACAACCATTCCAATTTTTGCCCATCTGTACACCACAATATGTCAGGGTTTTGTGGACCCATTTCATGGAAAATTAACTCCCTTAAATTATCATAATTTGTACAGTACAACGCTTCACCCAAATTACACAGCTTTCAAACTGTTTTCCTCCTGAATATTTTTAAATATACCAACATCAACAGCCAGAGAAGAATAACAGTCTTCAGCTGTGCAACTAAAAACCTTTGGCTTCCAGATAAATAATATGCAACATATGATTCAGGGCCAAGTTTGATATGCATATACATGTTCTTAATTCTGACTTTGATCAGAGGCATTATTATAAGAAACTTTATTTTTCATACATGTTAGATATTATGATGGATTAGCAGGGAATTACAGCAAAGTTTACCAATTGAACTCTGTTTCTATTTTACCTATAAATACTGCAAAATTACATGGTTTTCTTCAGGAAACATACCAAGAAAGTCTTAGGACATTACAAGGAATTAAACTAAAAAATCCAGGCATGCATCACTTTTTAATGAAAATTTATTTAAGAAAAAAACAAAACAAAACAAAACAAAAAAACAGGGAAAATCTGCAGTTTCGCTTATGTCTCCTGCTTAGTGAGACACTGGCACACAACAGCACCTTGTTTATTGTAATGGGCTGCGATCAGTGTGTTCTTACAGTTGGAAACATGACAACATTTGGTTGCACACAGGCACAGCATCAGCAGGTTAAAGCTGACCTGCCTCATGTAAAAATCTGGGTATTTTTCTGTAAAACCAAGAAAGGATAAACCTTACATTGTGGTTGGGCTTGTGTCTTAGCATGGTCGCCCTGTGCTTATGGCAGCACTTCCAGCTGGGCAGCTATCCACATCCCTATTCATCCCCATCACAGCATCGCATTCTTCAGACCACATCACACTGAGTGACACTCAGCAGAACTTATCCTTTATCACCTCGCCTAACCTGTGTGTGTGTGTGTGTGTGTGTGTGTGTGTGTGTGTGTGTGTGTGTGTGTGTGTGTGTGTGTGTGTGTGTGTGTGTGTGTGTGTGTGTGTGTGTGTGTGTGTGTGTGTGTGTGTAGAACGGAGGACATCCCTCTGAAAATCCTTGCCCACAACAGCCTGGTTGGTCGGCTGATTGGGAAGGAAGGCCGCAACCTGAAGAAAATCGAAGAGGAGACAGGGACCAAGATAACCATCTCCTCGTAAGTCGCCTCACCTCCTCTTCCTCTTTCACACACACCCACAGTGCTTTGCGGCTGCACTACTGGCCGAACCTTAAAACCACAAACACGCACGCTGGAGTTTTTGAACACTCTGACATAAGGGCTTGTTAGAAAAGCAGCAGTGATGCTTAGAATGATTTTCAAGACAAAATTTTGACTTACTAGTTTTAACTAGTGCACAAATAACATGCAGTGATTTCAGGATTTCAGGTTCTTGCGACCACACCTCCCTCGCCCAGGCACATTAGCCTTTTAGCATGTGGTTTCTCTTAACTGAGCTGTTACAGAACAAATGTTAAGAGTTGATTACAGCTCCTTCACTCCAGAACATGATATTACAGAGGTGGCGATTACACCTCATTTAACGGACTGCGTTCATCAACCTTCGTGTTCAGTTGGGGCTAATGAATTGCTGTGTCTCCGTGAGCTCTGAGGACGTAATGAGCCTTGAGAAGGAGACAGAGAGGAGGAGATAGACGAAGAAGGAAGGAGAGTGGATCCTTTTGAGTCGAGGCAAACAGTATATTCAGTATTGATGGTTCTGTGAAATCCTTTCAAAGTGTCCTCCCCGTCCTCCGACACCGAGGACAGAATAGATTGGTTTTGCTTCAAAGGCCTAAAGCTGTTATCGTTTGTGCATTGTCCAGGCTAACTGCTTTATGGAGCGATCGCTGATTTGATTCATGTAACAGACCGAAAACCTTTTCAGAGCTGTTAAAATAGTTTTTTCTTACTGTGCTATTCTCTCAGTAACGCTGCGGTCAACATTTTGTTACTAGATCCAAGTAAGCATTTTGGTCGCCGAGCTGCAAAATCTGGGTTTCGCAGAAAGTGTGAGAACAACTTTTGGGCCAAAAGATTTTGAGTTTTCACTTTCAAACATTTTTTTGTTCTAATGGAGGTTAACAGTGGTTAAATTCAGAAACAATGAGTCACGACTTTCGTGTTGCACAAAATTAAAAGATGAAACCAAATGTTGTCTTGCAGTGTTTTTACATTCTGTTTATTCTTGTGCAACGTTTTTTTTTCTCTTCATGTAATTATAACAAGGACAGTTTAGTCCATGTAAGCTGTATAAGCATGTCACTGTGCTGATATTCACATCCTGACCTCGTGAGAGACAAAATAGTTGCTCAAAGGGGGCACTCCAGTTCTCTTCATGAGGAGCACTCAGCCTGTGAAGAGAGCTGTAGGACGTCTTTTGTGTCTCTGCAGGAGCTTTGAAAAGAAAATGACCCTGAAGATGTCATCAGGGTTATCTTAGTTTGGGCTGGTAGACAAATTGATCTTATGTCGGAGTTACTGTAATGTAATGTAATTTCCTACTTTTAAATAGCATTTAATAATTAACTGTAACAGACTTGCATGCTTAATAATACAGAAGAGCTTGAACACCAACAAAATATGGATCCTTTACTTCAGCCACAGTCTGTTGTTCAGTGTAATTCAACCCACTGTTAATCTATATTCTGTTATGTAGTCAGTACAGACCACCAGCTCTGCAATCATGTGGCCATGCTGACTTGTCCACTGTTAAAGCTCACAAGGCATTAATCATCTACCATCCATCCCATATGACATGAATGCAGTGAGTTGCATGATGGGAAGTGTAATATCCAGTGTTTTTCGCAGCCTGACCCAAACTAGGGAAGTTGAAATCATAGTGTCTTGGTTTTGACCATTCTTTTTTAAAATCTCGCTTAAAAAGTGAGTCCTCCAACAACTGAATTGCTAGTTTTGCTAGGCAAGACATTTTGATGCCTGTTGTGATGCTGATGACACAGTCTTCTGTAACGCTTAAATTAGCCAAGACAGGAAATCCAATTAAAAACAGCTCAGTCACCTCCATCTTCTCAGAAAAAATGTGAGCAGAATATGAGCATGGCTATTCTCTTTATTTGTATTTGCATGTATTCATTTGTGTGTGTGTGTGTGTGTATGTGATCTCCCTTGCAGGTTACAAGACTTAACCATTTACAACCCTGAGAGGACCATCACGGTGAAGGGCAGCTTGGAGGCGTGTTGTAAAGCCGAGGAGGAGATCATGAAGAAACTGAGGGAAGCCTACGAGAATGACATTGCTGCTATAAACGTAAGCTCATCCCGTGTGTGTGTGTGTGTGTGTGTGTGTGTGTGTGTGTCTCATGATCTTGTGGTGACTCACACAGACTTGACAGGTGAATAGTGGAGAGGACTGATGATACACAAGGATAATATCACACCCCATTCAGTACATGTTACCACCCGGATTAGCAATACCTGTTGTTGTGCTCTCGGTAAATGGATAACAGTAAACGATCGCTGAATAGCTCATCAGTGACTCAAGTGTTTGAGAGTACAGCATGTCTGTGGACGTGTGTTTGTGTATGTGTTTGTGTCTGTTCCACGGAGCCTCTGACTCATGCTCACTTCCCCGCTGCGTGTCTGTGTTCCTGCTGCAACACACTGCGTTTCCCAGCATCCATCTGATATCTGTAGGCCGCTCTCTCGCCTAACTCCTCTTTCACACTGCCCCAATGACATCACCGGTGCTGCAGCCGGAGAGGTCAACCACAGAGGAAGAGAGATAGCGTCGATAATGATGATAATGCACTGCATGTGCAGCACAGATACGAATGCCTATAATGTGACTGTATTAAGTAACAGCGGTGATGCTGTTTATGATGAGCAGCTGGAACTTGTGGAGTGACTCAGAATTAGTATCCCGGTGTCTGCTTTTTCTTTGCTGCTTTCACACAAACTGCCAATTTCTCCTTCATTTTCATTGTCCAAATATTGGCTCGGAAATAATCATCAAGAAGTAACACGCAGCGTGCGGTTAAATTGTTATGGCTGGTGTGTGGCAGTTCTGGCACCTGTCAGGCTGAGCGTCTGCAGTAAGCGGTGAGGGCCATCTAGCGTAGTACTGCAGATATTACACAAAGCTCCCTGGGAACAAGGAAGTGAAAGGAGACCGCGTGTCTTGTCACGGCCATGAAACCAGAATAGCTGACTTGACTTCGAGGGAAGAATATTTTTGTCATGCCGTTACAACAGCAAACTGTCCTGTGAAAACCATGGACCTGCAAAACATCAGCTTTTCATGAGCTAAGAAAAACAGACTGGTTTTCAGAGTTGTTACTGTGCATTTTCCTCACAGATCAGTGGGTTTTTAAATGGTTGATTTAGCATAAGAAGTTGGAGAATTTTCTCAAGCCATTAAGAAATGCTTTTATCTGAAACACTGAAACCTTGTGGGTGAGGTAAAAGGAGAACATTAAAAACAACATTTCATTTTGATTGTGTGACCCCAGATTAAATCTAGGACTTTAAAACAATTTGGAAAATTATTGGTTTCTTTTTTTAAACAGGTTTTAAAAACTTACTTACTCAGATGGACTCATTTGTGTTTTCTCTTCATTTTCTCTCCTCTTCCTATTATCTGTAGATTTTCTAGGTTGTGTTTTTTTTTTTTACTGTGGTCTGTACTGGTCAGTGTCCTTTTGCAGTGTAAAATCCATGTTAAACCCAGTTTAAACTGATCTGCTCCTTTTAAAAAATGCTTAAAAATCAAACAAACAAACAAAAACGATTAGCATTAGATAAATCCTAACGTATCGTCTTCTTTCTTGTAAGTTGTGTCTAAAATCCGCCTCTGCCTTTCTTCTTCTTCTGCACAGCAACAGGCCAACCTGATCCCAGGCTTGAACCTGAATGCTCTGGGCATCTTCTCCTCTGGTCTCCCGGTGCTGCCCCCTGCTGCTGGACCACGTGGTGCAGTGCCCCCTGTGGCACCAGCAGGATATAACCCATTCTTAGTGAGTATGCCCTTATTTTCTGCACACAATCATAAAAGGTAGAGCAAACAAAAAAAAAATTAAATGTTCCTTTTAGAATCTCTATGCCACTGTTTTTTCCCACCCAGGAGCTGTGAAACAATGCACAGTTCCTGTGGGGATTAGTTTTGACTTAAAAGCAACTTGTTTCTAACAAATGATAAACTAGGTTCTCCCTGAAGTGCTTTTTTTTTTTTTCAAAAAAAACAAAACAAAACAATACTGTGTTGACTCAGGTCTTCCTGCATGATGTTGTACACAGTTTGAAACAACCAGAATTCCCCCATCTTCTCCAGAGATGAGTCAGTTTGTCTGTAAAACAAAGTCTCCACTCACTGCCTGATGAGGGCGAGCCAAAGTGGTGTGAGACAGTGTGTGAGAATGTATTTGCGTGTTTCATAGTCAAGAAAGTTAGTGCATGATTCACTGTGAGTTTATGCCCTGAAATTCCCCCGTTGTCAGAGCTTGAGTTTTGTACATGCATGTGCCTTGTAATGTGTGTGTGTGTGTGTTTGTGTGCCATCTGATCGGTCTGCTTGTCACTTCAATTTCAGAGTCACTCTTCACATCTCAGTGGCCTGTACGGGGTTCCTCCAGCAAGTGCCATCCCCCACCAGCACTCAGTATGTTCCCTAAAATCTGCACTGCGGTCAATGTTTCCTTGGTGATCAGAGACTTTCCAACTTGTTTCATGTTTTTTTTCCTGTGCTACTAGATGATTATTTTAATTGTTCATGTCAGTATAAAACCATGTTTTTTATAAGCACCAGACGCTTGGGTAAAGCCTCACACTTGAGGATGTAACAGTTTCCTTCCTCTTGTGTTGAGAAAAAAAAGTCTCACTCTGCGAGTGACAAAATATCCAACCGTTTCTTTGTGACATGCTACAGAATGGATAAATAAAGGAACATAAAAGACTAATTGAGGGGGGAGACATAAATAATAGACTGTTACAACCTCTCAGTCATCGTCTGTGTTGGACAGTGGGTCTGGCATTTCTGCGTACCATCGCCCAGTCACCAGAACACCACAAATATTTCTGGAAGGGGACTTTTCAGCCCAGAGTTGTGGCTTGTAAAAATTCACTTTATAAACCTCGAGTACATGAGTGTTACCATGCTAAGAAAAACAAAAACATAGGGCAACCATCTGCCCTAATAGGAAATATTCCATTCAGACTCAGCCAGAGCGGGATGTTTACCCAGAGAGAAAACCCTCATAGAGAGCTCAGTTTAGCTTTCCTTGCATGTGGTGTCATCGTTTTCGGCTGCTCTTCAAGTATCTGACAAGTTAAATCAAAATTTTTGTAACTATTTAAACTACTTTTAAATGTTTTGCTCTGCCACCATCCGCAGGAGAGTTTGGTATAAGTGTAGTGAAATATGTTTTTCTGTGTGGTCTTTTCTTTTTTAGCAACAGGCTCCAGAACAGGAGGTTGTCTACCTCTTTATTCCAACTCAGGCAGTCGGGGCCCTGATCGGCAAGAAGGGCCAGCACATCAAACAACTCGCCCACTTTGCTGGAGCGTCCATCAAGGTGGGTTTGTCACTGTAAACAGAGCGCTGACTTCAAGGAGAAGGGGGAGAGATGGCTAAACCATCTCTTTATCAACATGTAGAGTTGAGTCCACAAACACAAGTTAAATGTGCATCGCATTTTTCAAAGCTTAGGGCTGTTAAGTTGGAAGTGAGTGCTGGCTGAGTCAGCGGCTCCTCATGGACCACATCTGAGGTTGTTAGTTATTTATGGTCAAAAACAAAGCAAAAAAAGAGATGACTCGTGAACTGAGCAATTCCGAAAGCCCCTCAAGCCCCGAGTCTTGAGAGGTGGGACAGCTGGTCAATGAATCCTCATAACGTAATCACAGGCAATTCTTTTTTTTTTTTTCTTTTTGAGGAATTTGCAGGCCTCTCAGATGATTCAGCGCTTTGCATTGAATGATCACAGAGCAAGCTCACCAGCTTTTGCCCTTATTTGTCTCCATAACCTGTCTCTGTGTGTCTGTCAGATTGCCCCAGCTGAGAGCCCAGACGTTACTGAGAGGATGGTTATAATTACTGGAACTCCAGAGGCTCAGTTTAAGGTAAAAACACTATGAATGTGTGCAGGAACATTCATTAAAAAATAAGCATTGTTTAATTCTTAAACTGCTACTTTAAGCTCATACATATTTTTTCAAAAATCACTCATTGGTCCTGTACAGTATTATAGTAAACAGCAGTGGATCATTGTGTGTCCCCATTTTCCCCAGTCTCTCCTTGCCTCATACCCTCCTCTGTATTCCAGGCCCAAGGTCGGATATTTGGGAAGCTGAAAGAGGAGAACTTCTTCTCAGCGAAGGAGGAGGTCAAACTGGAGACGCACATCAAGGTTCCCTCAACTGCAGCTGGCAGGGTCATCGGTAAAGGAGGCAAGACGGTGAGCTGATGCTTGATTTGAACTAAATCATGGGTAAGATTGGAAAAAAAAACCTGGTGCATTTCCTTACATTACTTTAACTGTGTAAATTATATACAGCGCTTTTTTTGAGTCTTTGACTGAATATAATTTCAGCCAGCAAAGCAGAGAATGATGTTCTTTGTTCAGCTTTTTTTTTCTCTCATCTAGACTAGTTTGAACTCTGCTTGGGAAAAAAAAATCGACTCTAACAACAACCTTTTAACTCAGCAGCTTTTTACCCCAATGATGATTGTACATGAAGTAGCACTTTGTTTGCTTGGTTTCATCAAGGATTGTTAAAGTTTACCACAATCTGATTGCTTGTCTCTCAGTGAGCGATGTCAGTGTGTTTTGTAAATTCAGAGGGAGATGATGACCTCTGAAGTCTGTGTCTATGTTTCAGGTAAACGAGCTACAAAACCTAACAAGTGCAGAGGTCATCGTGCCACGGGACCAAACTCCAGATGAGAATGACGAGGTCTTTGTGAAAATCAGTGGGCATTTCTTTGCCAGCCAGGTACCAAAAAGAAAAGAAAGACAATAACAAGGTTATAGCTGTGAAAAGTGTTGGCAGTTATTTGGGCTGATTAGTTTGTTGTCAAATATATGTACTAAAGGAATAGCTGCGCTTAATTAAGTAAAGTAGGGGCAAAAACAAGCACTAAAAACAACAAAACAGGTGTAAAATTGTCAAACACTCCAAAAAGTGCAACAAAGCTAACGGGAGAGTAGGGAGCTGTCCGTCAGTCTGAACACACACACACACACTGTGTGTGTACAGAGATTATATTTAATAAGGCTACAAAAGTAAAAACACGTGTGTGAATAAACCATCTGTCTTTATGAAAGACGGAATTATCATACACTGGCTGGTGTGTTGACAAGAAAATGTAAATAAGTGAACCTTGAGTTGGCATTGTTTTGTCAAACTACTATTTCCAAGGAGAAGAATGATGCCTTATTTTGTTTGCAACAACAACTACAGATCCCATTAATCTTACCCCTAAGGAAGGTGCGTTGTCAAAATCTTAAATTTTTTTTTAACTTGTGACCAGCTTTTTAAAAAAAAAAAAAGGTTAACACCTCGTCCTACATGTGATGTCTTTGCAACAGACTGCACAGAGGAAGATCCGGGAGATCATACAGCAGGTCAAACAGCAGGAACAGAAACACCAGCAGGGCGCCGCTGTGTCACCGCACCACTCCAAGTGACCAGCGGGGCGGCTTCAGTGGGCGCCAGCCAATGAATGTAGCCCTCCCAAATGGACAGAGACCTACCCAGACATAGGCCAAGGCCAAGGGGGACATGCAGGGCAGACCAGCAGCACCGGGATCAAAACCAAAGAACTTTACCAGGGGGGAAACAAGTGAGAGCCAAAGGCTGAGGGCATTGTGTGCACTGCCAGCCCTGTGAGAGCAGATAGAGTGGGAGAAACCGTACTGATATAATACAATAAAAAAGACCAAAAAAAATCTACAAGAAAGATGGAAATGGCACAGTGTTGGAAACTGTTGTCTTCACAGTCAAAAAAGGTAAACAGGAAATAGTACGTCGCCCTGCATAACGTTATCTCTTTAGTTGGACTAACATAGGCCTAACAAATGGATAAAGCAACTGTATTAACACGAGCATTATACAAGGCATTGTGATTGATGTTTTGGGTTAGAACGAGAGCGAGTGACAATGGACCTTCTCTTACAAGAGTTTGAGATATTCAGATTGCAAGATTAAATATCCTTAGCAGTATTAATACAGAATACAGAGTAGAAAAGTATATTGATACACACTGAGAGTATGCACTGTTATTTTTCTACCAAAATGACAATACGACTTGGTGTAGTTTTTAATATTTTACTTGTTTCAGAGATTGATTGGGCTGTGACAGCCACACAAAGCCTAGTTACAAGTTACCCTTGTTTGTTCACACTTTAGGCCACTTAAATCAAAAAGAAAACCCCTATAAGTAAATATGGTGAATGGCTCTGAGTCTTTGTGACAAGCCTGTGTGTGTGCCAACGCAAAAGATCCCTATGAAATGTCTCTCACCATTCATATCTGAAGCTACACTTATTTCTTTTTCTTTCCTTTTTGTGCTAATTTCTGCTTCACTTTCTCATCACTCTCTCTCATCTGGCAATCTGTTGTTTTTTTTAATAGGATAATGTTATAGGATTTGACAATAGGATTTGTTGTCAAGAAACACTTTTTTTCCATAGCCTTTTGATAACATTGAACTGACTGCCACTTTTGCTCAGCAGAGGTTAAATGCCACCGAGGGATTTGTTTTTAACCAGTAAACTGGTATCACTCTCCCATGCTGTACAGTAGTAGACTATATACATGCGTTCATGCTTGTTGTCCTGATTTATTAAAAAAAAAATCAAATGGATGTCTCTAAAGGCATTCTCCTCGATGATCAGAGCAAAAATTGACGTCTTAAAAAATAAAAAAGGTGCACCTTTGCTTGTTACCAGGCAACCAGTCATTTTGAATGTGCACTGCCACATGCTCAGCCTTATGAGG